>NC_133387.1:93538079-93841109 GCF_047511655.1 Castor canadensis
TCATTATACTGTCTTCATACACAGAAGCAGTGTATTTCATTATTATTCATTCTACATCATTCTCTTTTCCTCTCCCACCTCCCTGTAGTCCCCTGAGACAGATCCACTATTACAGTTATGCTCTCTCTCTCTCTCTCTCTCTCTATATATATATATATATATATATATCTTATAAGTCTAACTCCTACCTGTGAAAGAAAGCATGTGACCTTCGTCCTTCTGAGCCTGACTTACTTTGCTTAACCTGATGATCTCCAGTTCCGTCCATTACCTGCAAACAACATAATTTCATTCTTCATTATTGTTGGTTAATACTCCAAATTTACCACATTTTCTTAATCCATTCATCAGTTATAGAACATTTGGGTTGTTTCCATAGTTGGCTATTGTGAATAGTGCTGCAGTAAAAGTGGCAAATGGCTCTATTTTATCCTTGAGCACCTTCCTTAGGTATATGCCCAAGAGAGATATTGCTAGATCATATGGTAGGTCTATTTTTAATTTTTTGAGGAACCTCCATACTACTTTCCATAGCAGTTGCACTAATTTACATTCCCATCAACAATGGATAAGGGTTCCTTTTTCCCCTGCAACCTTGTTCATTCTTAAATAGAACAACATGGAGTCCATCTTTCATTCATATTTGCCCTCCTAAACTCTTCTTGAAATGAAATGCTAGAATCTGCAGTAAAAAGCAACCCATAGGTGAGTTTTGGTCTTCCCATGCTTTGTATTTTTCTCTTTTTGCATAACCTAATTTGACTTTTTCTTTTGCCTCTCAGTTTTTCCAATTTATAGACATTTTGTAATAGCTATATTATTTTATTATAAATCACCAATCTCCTTGTTTTATTGTAAGACACCAATATTTTCCATGAAATTAGGTTACTTATAAAGTAGCTCATTAGCTGGTGCCAGTGGCTCAAGCCCATAATCCTAGTAACTCAGGAGGCAGAGATCAGGAGGATCAAGGTTCGAAGCCAGTCTGGATAAATCATTCTAGAGAACCTATCTTGAAAATATTTAGCACGAGACATGGCTGGTAGTGGGCTGGTGGAGTGGCTTGAACAGTAAGGATGCTTGCTTTGCAAGCATGAGGCCCTGAACTCAAACTCCAGTACTGCAAAAAAATAGGGAAAAAAAGGCTGGTGGAATGGTTCAAGTGGTAGAGCCTGTCCAGCAAATGTGAGGCCCTAAGTTTAAGCCCTAACACCATCAAAAAAAAAAAGGAAAAGAAAGTAGCCCAATAATTGCAATTACAGTTTAGTTACAGCATGTACAGTTCTCTCTAGACTGTATAAAAGCAGGTTAGCTTTGCTTTTGATGTCCAAATTACAAAGGCAACAACAAGCTATTAGTTTGACCTCAGCATCCTCCAGCCATTTCTGGGTGTCTCCAACAAGGCGAGTCATTCATGCTTACAAACCAGCTGTCACAAGTACAACAGGGCCACCCGGTCCTTTCTCTCCTACTCTGGTTCCTCCAGGTCTGCTTCCTGCAGGGCCACTTGGAAGCCCTAATGCTGTCACTGCATGAAAGCAATGGTGCTGGAGCCAAGGACAGCTCCCTCCCAGTGCTGCCAAGCCTGCTAATCCTGCCAGCCCTTGGGCTGTCAGACCAGAATGAGCTTCCATGTGTAAGCTGTGCAAATGACCCCTTCCTCCCATCTCTGTGCTATGCCTTGTCACCTGAGATCTGAAACAACCATGCATGTGACTGAGTATTAGAAAGGTTTCTTGTCCATAGTTTTCCTACCTCCTGACTGTCACTCATCTATCCACTGAGGTTAAGGAGCTAGGTGGGAAGAGAACGTACTCTCCTTCAGATCTCCTCCCCTTGGTTCTTAGCCATTCAAGCAGCTCCACTTGGTTCTATCCCGTAAGTCATAAGACTTCCCAACCACATGAAGACTCTTGTGTCTGTGAGGATGGTAGTTGTGTTGATGCTAATAGTCAAAAATTACACTCAACTGCCCAAAGTATATTTTATGTTGTACTTAATGGTTTAAATTCATTTTAATAGCTAACATGACATGCTTAATTTTAAATAGACTGAAGAGAAATGCCCCATTTCACAACATCTTCCTCTAAAAAGACTGAAACCACATGCACGTGTCATAACTCACAAGAACTGCACAGGTGAGAATCTATTTGTTGTCAAACTGGGTTGCATAGCTGTGGTTTAAGGGCAAGGCCTGTGGGATAGCAAAGTTCTTGTCTGTGTGAGGCCCAGGTTTGCCTCAGAAGAGAGCTTCTACTGCTTCCTGGAGTACAAGCAATATTGAGAATGGGTTGGGGTGTGACACTGACCTCTCAGAACATTTTTCATTCCTTCTTTAAACACTCATTGAACCTCCTGTAAAGGGCTTTGAAGAATCATAATTATTTTTTTTAAAGTGTAACAGCACATTTTCTTTAGAAATTTACCATGAGAATGATTTTTAGTGAGTGCTTAGTTAGGCAACGTTTAATTTATACTTAAGATGGATTCTCTCACTCAATCCTTACAAAAAATAACAGCCACAACTAACTTCCCTTCACTGATGTAGACTGAAATTTAGATTGGGTGACTTGCTCAAAGACACAATAGAGACAAAATTCAGACCGGATAGCCAGTTTCCAAAATCTTTCATCTTACGTACTACATAATTCCCCTCATCTCCTTCCATTAAAAATCAGATTCTTCTCAGTACATACTTAATTTGAGCATAGCAAGGCTGAAAGTCGATGTAAAAAGGGTTTCTTCATTGATCAGCAAGAATTCTAAGGGTAGTCCACCAAACTACAATGCTCCAGTTTTCTGAGCACAAAGTTGGGTTACAAAGCTTTAAATCCTTCAAGTAATAGAGCTTTTAAAAATTTCCCCCTGGTTATATGAATAACCACTAGGGTTAAATATAGAAACTTGTTTTGTAAGAAACCACTAAACTGTCTTTCAAAGTGGCAGCACCATTCTCCTTTCTTACCAGTAATGAATGAGAGTTCCTCTTACTCCATCCATGTCCTTGACAGCATTTGGTATTGTCAGGGTTCTGGATTTTGGCCATTCTAATAGGTGTGTGGGAGGGTGGCATCTCATTGTTTTAATTTACATTTACCAGATGACATATGATACTGAGTGACTGTTCACCTTCTTATGTGCTTATTTGTATCTGTAGGTCCTCTTTGGCCCTACACAGTCTTCGATCCATTTTTTCCTCCCTTCCTCCATCCCTTTCCCTCCTCTTTCCTGTTCTTTTTGTGGTGTTGGGGATTGAACCCAGGGCCTCATGCATGCTAGGCTAGTGCTCTATCACTTGCTACATTCTCAGTTCTAGGTTGTTTATTGTTCTATTGTTGAGTTTTAAGGGTTCTGTTGTTGAGTTTTAAGGGTTTAAACACAGAAACTTAGAAATAGAGGTTTTTGCTAGAATAAGATGTATAAGCACTTTTAAGAGTTATATTGTATCAACTCCAAGTTATTCTTTCAATTTGATAATATAGAAATATATTTCTAATAAAACAGTAACAGTGAGGGATTGTTTTCCTATAGGGAAACTTTTAAAATGGCATGACAACACTCTGATAATTCTATGACAGGTTTCATGTTTTGCTGGGGGCTGGGAATCTTGGGTTGATGATGTCTGTGAGTTCTTAGATTGAGACTCATGCTAGGTGATGAGAGACTGCATAGTACAGAGGTTAAGAACATAGATGTTGAAGTTCAGATCCAGTGTTGCCATTTACTCAACCTGTCTGGGTTTCAGTTTCCTAATCTGAAAAATTAGGGGAACTATATTACTTACAGTATGAGCTAAATATTTGTGTCCTCCAGATTTACATTTTGAAGTTAAACTTCCAGGATGCCTATATTTGGACGTAGACCTGTAAGGAAACAAGGTTAAATGAGTCACTAAGAACAGGGCCCCGACCCATGAGGTTACTCTCCATGTGAGAAAAGATGCCAGAGAGCTCACTCACACTTTCTCTGAAGAGCACAAAGGACTGGTCATGTGAGCACATGATGAAAAGGTGGCCATCTGACACCCAAGCAGAAAGCCCTAATCAGACATTGGCCTTGACAGCATCTTGACCTTAGACTTCCAGTGTCTACAGCTGTGAGAAAACAAATGTCTCTTGTGTAAGCCACCTGGTTATGGCACTTTGTTATGTAGCTTACAATGATTGAGACACCTACTATGGGATTATTGAAGGATTAAACAAAACCACCCTGTTATGATTTGGATTGTCAATGTCCCCAAAAAGTTCATATGGAAGACCTGGTCCACAAGTCTATTGGGGCATGTTAAAACCCTTAAGAGGTGGGGCCTAGTGAAAAGAAGTTAGGTCATTGAGGGTGTGCCTTTGAAGGGGATATTGTGACCCTGGTCCTTTTCTTTCTCTTTTTTTGCTTCCTGGATGCCATGAATGTGCTGCTTTGCTCTACCACACACTTCTCACCATGATGTTCTGCCTCACCATAGGTGGAAAAGCAACAGCCAACAAGAAGTTAAAACCTCTGAAACCATAAGCTAAGATAAACCTTTCTCTCTTTATATTGATTTTCTCAGGTATTTTGTCACAGAGATGAAAATCACACATACACACACACACACACACACACACACACACACACACACACACACAAAGAGCTTCACACAGTGTCTGGCACATGGGAAGCCCTGTATAAGGGATACCTGGCATTGCTGATCTCAGATCTATACACCTGGGATGTTGTACACCATGTGGCATACATCACTTTACATGGGCAGACTGAGTCTTGAAAAACATATTTGAGAAACTCATTTTAAATTAATTGAGGAGACACTTTCATCCTAAAGTAAATTAAGACAAAAGTAAACATGCCAATGTAGATGAGAGTCAACATTTCATGACTTCTTCTCTTCCTATACCTCCCCTAAAATGTTTGGATTCATGTTAGTTTAAAAAAAGATATACTGCCCCCTTTGCCTCCAGTAAAACCTCAAACCAGCAATAAGTAAGTTGTAATGGTCTTGGGGGGAAAAGAAAAGGCAGAACAGGAAATGTCTATACAGATAAAGGAAGCCTGTAAAACAGAGATGATAGTTGTAATTTTCTGAATTCCAGTATAAATGGCATCAAGTTAAATTTTAATTTGAAAATAGTAGAGGCCAGAGGCATACATGTTTATCTTTAAATAATTGGTTTTTTTCTTCTTAATGTATTCCACTTACACACATCTTGATTCTTCAGTCTTCAGATAATTATTATGAAAGTTGATTTAAGACGGGAGAATCATTTGTTACGAAGGGTAATAGAACAATGAAAAAAGAAACAATTGTTTTCAATAAATATTAAAATAAATTTTAATTTCCAAAGTATTGACTGCAGAAGAGGAGAAAGAGATAGGGAGTGTGGAAAAAACAAAAAGAAATATAAAGAAATAGAGAAAAAGGAAAAGGGGGAAAGAAATAGAAAAAGAAGAGAAATGAGGAAGTCAAACAATGAAAAGAAAGTTATAAAAAATTTTGGTATTATAGGTTTTGGAGGTCTTTTGGTCAAATTCCTCTGGGGAAGAGCATACTTTTGAAATTTCATCAGATTCATCATCCGTATTTACACCCCTTGTATTACCCAGACCCTGAAAAGAACAAACTTTGTCCCGTTCTACAAACACTACACCCCTCTAGGTTTGGAGATGTAGCACTTGGTCTAATTTTAGCAGTAAGACTTAGGCTGGTAAAAGCAGTTCCACTTCCTCTGTGTGCATGGATGGGAAAGGCCATGATGGAGCTGGGTATTCCAACTTGCTCACCACTTGCTTCTTCTGGATTGGACCTCTGCAAGGTACTATCTTCCCAACACTTAGGTGATAGAGGCCACCATGAGACCAAAGCATTGAGGACCACACATATGAAGCATATGACACACAATGACAGACGGATATCTTCAGTCTCCCTCCTTTCCTCTTGAGGCTATCCTCTAGTAAGAACACACCCTTCTGGATAGTAGAAAATTAAACCTTAAATTAATCCAACCAGTATTTACTGAGCTTGTACTATGAGGCAGGCATTGGGGATACCAGATAGGCATTGGGAAAGATACCAGAGTTTCTTCCTCTTTGAATCTGTAGTCAGGGAGGAAGTAAATGTCTCTCACCTTATCATATTTTGTACCCCTCTGCTCTTACTAAATGTGGGCGCATCTTTCAATACATAGACTGACTTGTTCCCTCTGGACCTTTCCATTGGGTACTATGCTTATATGCCAGAAAGTTGGAGTAAATGTAAAAAGAAATATTTGATGACTAGAAAATAAATATGTTGCATTCCTCATTTCAGATTTTTATTCAAAAAATAACCTTTAAACATCATTTTAATTGAACTCAACTTTCACATCCGCAAAGCAAAACAGTAAAGAAAAAATTGCTTACCTTTAAACTCAGTACAGGATGCTTTACAACAGGACAGCCCCTGCAGCCTCCTGGCAGGAAGCTCATTCTGTGGGTTTCAGCTATGACAACCTCTCCCCCTTGACCCCAAGAGGGGTGAGTTCCCCAGGCCAACTGGGCAGGCTAGACTCATTGTTCTCCATACTATGGAATTAGGCACAGGCTGTAAAGGTTGATTCTGGTCACTTTAGTGCCCACTTCACCTCCATCACCTTTTCAGCTGGCCCCAAACTATACCATGGCTCTTTGGTAAAGGACAGCCTACCTAGCTCCTCTCTGGTTCTTGCTCTTACCAGCAAAACACTGATTGTTTTTCCCCAGGCATAATTGTCCTCCAGGGACTCTGTTTAAGGACAATGGCAATCTCATCCTTTGGGAGGAGCTGGTCAATAAAATAAGTGGGCAAGGAGATTAGCAGAAAGACCTGAAAATATTTCCTTGCTCCTAAAATGAAACTTACGAAAAAAGACATTGTTGGCAACTACCATGGAGCATGACAAGATAGCAGCCATCTAGCAACCATTACTGAGGTCTCTTGAGGACAAAATTGATATACTGAGGGTGGCAGGGTAGAAAGGTGGAGAGAATTTTGGTCCTTAATTATGCATGTTGAGTTGCTGATCCAACTGAACTATGTTATTCAGGCCTTCTTGTTATATAATACATCACACTTTTCTTATTGTCTGTAGCAGTTGAAACAGCTTCTTTGTTATACCTGAAGGTTTTCTGACCCACCTGCCTATGTCTATATATATAGAAACCGAAGACTCTTAGCCAGTGGTCCTGAATGGGTTTCCTTTTGACTACTCTGCAGTTTCAGGAGGAGGAAAATAGAAGGCAAAGAAATCCACACTATGGATTTATTTGCTTATTTATTTTTGGACTTCATTTTCAGATAATTGTAGATTCACATGCAGTCGTAGGAAATAAGGCAGAGAGATCCCAGGTACCCTTCACCCAGTTTCCCCCAATGGTAACATCTGCTGAAACTATAGTAAAATATCTTTGGTGCTCCTCACCTGTCATACAACAGGGTTTGCAATTTGGATGAACACCCTGAACTCTCATGGACTTCATGGGGGAAAATTTATAAAGCCAGAATTAATAAGAAAAGAGGTGGGCCACGATTGCTTATTGGACACAAGGTAGATGGGCATTCCAGCAGAGGGATCCCTCCCCGCAACCTTTTTTTTCTTGCTCTTTTCCTCCTTATAGGGAATGAATGACAGTAGCCTAGTGGGTTGAAGAATAATTGATTGGACTTTTAAAATAACATCCAGCTCTTCACAGAAGTTGTGTGGGAAGTTAGCTCTTTAGCACCTGAAGACCTTGGGGTCTATGGAATGGAGAAATCCATTCTAGGAGCAGTCTGCCCCCCGACCTTTCATGGTTTGCTGTCCAGGCAACCCAGCTGAGTCACCCAGCTAGGTCAGTTGTTGACAATCTGATTGTGGCACTGAGATTCTTACTCATCTTTATATTCCCAGCACTTAGTATGAAGCCTGTGAGCTACAACTGATAATTTAATGAACGAATACACTTTTGTGTCAATTGATGAACAAGTGATTTTGTTATTGCTGCTGGAACAAGGGGAGAGCCTTTACTTTGGTAATGGACAGCCTCTCTGAAGAATCCACAACTCTGTGAGAAGGTTCCCTGCCTCCAGCAAGATCTCCTTTTGTTGAATTCCAACCATTCCCTAGCTGCTCTGGCAAATCAAGCCAGAGTCTGGGAACTGTTACACTGAGGCTCTCAGCAAAGGAAGGCTCTGCAGGAGACAGCAACTCTGGAATTTCCCACACCTGCTCCTAGGACCATCTTTTGAAACTTTCATTACTTTGAATTAGATGTGTTAGTATAATGGGATGTTAGCCACTGGTTGTCAACTTTGTATAAAAAAACAGTTTGAAAAGGGACATTCCTGACACAATTTTCTTAACATAGTGTTTTAATCTCGTCACCACTGAAAATGCTTTTTAAAATGATCTCCCGGTCCCCCACAGGGATTTTGCTTATACATAAACAACTTTGTTAAATAATAAGTTTATCTTCCCAAGAGAAAACCAAAGAGTCGAGATTTTTTTTCCTAACTAAAAGACATCCTGAGACTGTATTTTGAATAAACAATTACTTTTAAGCTTCCTGAGAAACTGAAAAAAAAAACAACAAAAACTGGAGGAGTTCTTATCCTTGATCAACCCCGCCCCTCAGACACTTGTCATTAAATTCCTCAACTGTTAGGATTCTGGGCATTCTAGATTTGAAACTAGTCCTCCAAGGACACCAGGTAGGTGACATGAAATTAACAAAAGCCTGCGATTTCCACTAGGTCTTTTGCTGTCTATTTCCCTTCCTTGGTGGTAATGGGTGCTTGACTGTGGCAAGTATTCAGGTGTCAAGCTCTTCCACCTAGGGAGGACTAGTTCCAATCTGTTAATCTGATGCCAAAAGATACAACAAGCAAGCTGGCATAGCCAATACCTCTTGCCTCAAGAACTGTCCCTTGTGATGGGGAATATATCACTTCTTTCCTCTAAATGATCTCACCATGGTTTTGCTTGCTCTGTGGTATAGTTTTTACTTTAGAATGGGGAAACCAACTCTCAAGCAAAGAGCATAACAACAATAAGCAGCTTTTCATATTTTGTCACAGAGAAAGGAACATTTTCTATTACCTTCACACATTGTCACAGCATTTTGGGGGTAGAAAGGTTTGAATAAATAGAAGCTTAGAAAACTGACCTTGGCTGGTAGGAGAATAGAGAGAATCTGGTACTTTAAAATTTTCTATTTGGGGTCTCAGTGTTCCAGGAAGCAGCTTTCTTTTCTCCATTTAGTTCTCCTGAATGCCCGGTTCAGTGCCTGGGCATTGCTGCCAGGCATCCTGCTGGCTCATTCAGTTGCCATTCAGGGAAACAGACTTCCACACCACCTTGTGCTTGGAAATGTGTCTTACAGCATAAAACAGGTGGAAGGAATTCTGCCGTTAGAGTTCTCCTGGCATGTCTTGCTACTTCTATTGCCTGCCCAGTGCCAAGAATGACAAAAATCTTTTGTGTATGCTCAGGGGTGGGAAAGACCAGATATTACTGTGAACAGCAGTTAACTTGCTGTTCAGTCAAGATTCCCAGGGCAGCTGTTATAACTCAGACAGCAATAACTCTAACACTTTGCCTCTGTTGCTAGGATGGATTGATTAAAAAAAAAAAAAACACAAAACTTTTGACAAATCATGTTAACAAAATTATGCTCCGATGATACTGTTGATTAAACTATGGACCAATTTATAGACTACTGAATATTTGCTAGTCTCATAACAAGGAAGTATGGCAAGCAAATTTGTGTTTATGCTTCCATTTCCATGCTAAACATCTGCTTTCAGTGAAGTCGTTAGTTTCATGTTGGCAGAAATTTGAACTGACACAAGATTTGCAATCTGTAGCTATGGTTGAGACAAGCTTACCTTTGTATTTGCTGACACTCACAATCTTACTTAAACTGGCAAATTAGTCAACTTCACAATGGAATTATAAATTCTAATTTGTGGGGCTGACAATGTGGCTCAAGGGATAGATCACCTGCCTAGCAAGCACAAGGCCCTAAATTCAAACCCCAATATATATATAAATTCTAATTTGTGAACTTGTTGATTTGTTACTCCAAGACTAATTTTTAGGGGTTTGAACTAAAGTTCTCATGCTTGTTAGGTGCTTTATTTCCTGAGCCTCTCTGCCAGTAATTTTTAGTTTTGATGTGTATACCCCCCCCACACACACTTTTTAATTTTTGAATAACTGGGTGCTGGTGGCTCATACCTGTAATCCTAGCTACTTGGAGGCTGAGAACAGGAGGATTGTGGTTTGAAGCCAGCCTGGGCAAATATTTCAGGAGATCCCATCTCCAAAATAATTAGAGCAAAATGGACTGGAGGTGTGACTCAAGTAGTAGAATGCCTGCTTTGCAAGCATGAAGTCCTGAGTTCTAACACTCCAGTCCCACAAAAGTATATATATATGTATATATACTTATATATATATATGTATATATATATATATATATTATGTTAACTAAATAGTAGTTATTTATACTAAAGTAAGCTTACACTTCAGTAAAAGATAAAATGTAACTAGTTGAAATAAATTATTCCTGGAGAATAAATTCTCAAAGGTCTACAAATCTTAACATTGTCAGTTATATCTTCTTAAGACTTCCTTCCTAGATCTTATTGTTGTATGTTAGTTTAAAAAATAGTTCCATGGTTTTGTTTTGAACATATCCAGACTGAAATTAAGGGATACAATTGTCCCCATTCTAGAATGAGCTAAGGGCATTGTTAATACAATCAATGATTCTGTATCATCAGCAAAGCATAGAATTAAAATTGATTTTGGCTTTTGCTGACTTACATTTTAACTGGGTATTTGATTGCTGCTGTGAAGTTGGACACACCAACATAGCCTCTTGGCTTACCCTGTCTTTCTTTCTGTGGATGGGTACCTTGGCCTACTTGCTGTGTCTCTCTCATGATTGCCTCCACCTGCCTGAGTCAAAGTCCAACACACCCAGTTCTGTTGTACTGGCCAATCTGGTCTGTCCTGCCTAGCAGCTGCCATTCACCTGTGGGCAGCCTTCTCTGTCATTCATGGTGCCCCTACAGGCATGGGAACACCTGCTGGTTCTGTGCCTAACAGATCCTTCAGCCCTTGTGGTGTCTTCTGCTGTCACATTTTATTTCAGTTGGGGCCCAAATATCCAACTCCTTCTGCCTCTCTTGACAGTTCTCAGTTTGTCTTCTGGCATTTCCACTTACCCACACACTGATAAAGCCAAATAACTAGGTAAACTCTTGGCCCTATCACACTGATGTTGGTCTTTTCTCTGGCCTTTTGGACATGGCACTGATATTTGATCTTCATGGGATTCCATTCTTGGATTTCTCTTCTGAACTCTTTCTTGGAAAATTATTTCACCCTTGCTGCCTGGAGGTGGGGAGTATCCTCCCTACTTCTGCTTTTGGAGCTTGCAGTAATAGTGATACCTCCTGCCTTGTGTTGCCTTCTTTTTACTGCCTCTGAGCCTAGCCAGCTCAGTTGGTTCCCAGCCTGGCCCAGATTCACTTGGATGCTCTTGTTACCACCTGCTTACCTACGCTCCACAATTGCAGCACTTTTTGAACAGGTTGACAGTGTAGCCTTTGTTCACACTACCTAGGGCTAAAGGGGAAACAATGCCTATAGATCAGAGTAGATGTATCTAAATGTAAGTGGGGAAAATGAAACTAAGTGAGGAAAGGGTTATGGGAAAGTAGATGGATGAGAGAATCTAAGTGGGATTATTAGTAAGGAGTAAATAAGAATAAAGAGGATTGGAAAGAAAGACTTTGGGGGAAAGATAGGCAAGAATGAGACATGAATATTAAGGGCTGTACTTGGCCATGAATCCTGCCTACTCAGAGTCTTCACATTTGACTGGTAACATGCTCTACACACTCAGCATATAGCTTAGTGGCCCATTTGGTTAATGAGTAAATCTTGTAGAATAATTAGCAAAAATAAACTTAAGAAATAAAGTTCTTTAATTTCCCAAATATAATCAGTGAAGTGGCTGATACACTGAATAGAAAAGGAAACATAACTTTAATGTGAATTTTTAACATAATTTACTATTTTCCTAGCATATGATGTAATTGGTTTTATTAGTATAAAAATCTTGAGAACCAATGTGCTAAAAGGTTACATGATGAATACAGTTTACCATAAAAGTAGAGCATTTCTTTCTGAAATATGTTGATATAATAAGACAACCCCTCTATCAATAAATAAGAGTTGTTCCTCCATAAAAAGGAGGGAGGAAGACTGTTCAAATGCAAATCATAATAGTATTTTTTCATGTCAATTTATATTTTCACACATAGTGAAAGTGTTAGATGCTTGGAAAATCACCAAGATGTATTTTCACAGCATTAGCATCTCTCTGTATCCCTGATCACACTTTTAAGTTTGGTGCAAAATAAGTGATGGTTTAAGAAAAGTTTTCTATAGTCTCTTGAATTTGTGGACAGCAGTGGATACTTCTGTGGGAGGATGAGGAAGGGATAGCATCTCTTGTACTACTATAAAGCTTGCAATGTTATAAGGAAGACTATAGTCTTAATTACACTCAACTATTTTCTAGACTGATTGTAGTTTATAGCTATGATTAGAAGTTCAAAAATCCTCACAAATGACCAATTTTCATTTTCTAAGAAAGGATGGAGGGATGATTCTGTGTGTTGCAGCTTTAATAATAGAGCTCTATCCTTACAATAAAAGGACCGAGGAGTAGTGAGAGAAGTGGCCAAATAACCTGCAGGTGATTCCAACACAGTATACCTACAGTGGTCCTCCTTATAACTCACATACAGAGTCCCTACAACTGTGATAATGAACCTGCATGATGAAGTGGATGCTGGAAGTGTGTCCTATTTCCTCAAGAGCAATGTCATAATCTGGGGAGAAGCTGTCTATCTCTAAAGACTCAGAAGTAAATTGATTATAAATGTGAACAAAATGTGTGTGAAGGCAAAAATTGTAGCTCTATGTTTATATAATAATTTAAATAATTACATGTCCTTTGTCCTAAAAATGAGTATTCATATGCTACATTCTTTCCTTGTCAAAATATTATAATAAAAATGCACTTCACAATCAATGAGTGACTGAAGAAATAAGGGAAAAAATAAAAAATTTCCTAGAATCCAGTGAAAATGAAAATACAACCTACCAGAATCTGTGGGACACAGCAAAGGCCATGCTAGGAGAAAAGTTTATAACTATAAATGCCTACATTAAAAAAACAAAGACCTCTTAAATAAACAACCTAATGATGTACCATAAGCTCCTAGAAAAACAAGAACAAACCAAACCCCAAACGCAATGGAGAGAAATAACAAAAATTCGGGCCAAGATCAATGAGAGCAAGACCAAAAAATACTATACAAAGAATTGATGAAACCAAAAGTTGTTTCCTTGAAAAGATTAACAAGATTGATAAACCCTTAGTCAACATGACAAAATGGAAGAGGAAAAAGATCCAAATTAATAAAATCAGAGATGAAAATAATAAGCACAAATACTAATGAAATCCAGAGAATCATTAGAGAGTACTTTGAAAACTTGTATTCAAGTAATCTGGAAAATCTAGATGAAATGGATAAATTCCTGGATCCATACAAACAACTAAAAATGAACCAAGAAGAGATGAAACATCTAAATAGTCCTGTTACATGCAATAAAATTGAAGCAGTAATAAAGTCTCCTTACAAAGAAGAACATAGGACCTGATGGATTCATGGTCGAATTTACCAAACCTTTAAAGAACTAATACCAATACTCCTCAAGTTTTTCCAGGAAATAGAAAGGGAGGGAACACTACCAAACTCATCCTATGATGTCAACATTACACTTATTCCAAACCCCAAAAAAGACATCAGAAAAGAGAATTATCTACCAATATCTTTAATGAATACAGATGCAAAGATTCTCAACAAAATACTGGCAAACAGAATTCAACATATCAAAAAGATCATATACCATGACCAAGTTGGTTTAATTCCAGGGATACAAAGATGGTTCAATATACAGAAATCCATAAATGTAATACAGCATATAAACAGAAGTAAGGACAAAAACCACATGATCCTCTCAATAGATGGAGAAAAAGCCTTGTCAAAAAGCCCTTTCATGATAAAAGCTCTGAAGAAAGTAGGAATAGAAGGAATGTTCCTTAAAATAACAAAGGCTATATACAACATACCTAGAGCCAACATCATACTATATGGAGAACAACTGAAACTGTTTCTGTTAAAGTCAGGAAGGAGACTTGTCTCCTGTCTGCTTTGAAAGCTGTCTGCTTTCTCCACTTCTATTCAATATAGTTTTGGAATTCCTAGCCAGAGCAGTAAGAGAGGAGCAAAAAATAAAAGGGGTGCAAATAAGGAAGGAAGAAGTCAGACTATCCCTATTTGCAGATGACATGATCCTATACTAAAAGACCCCCAAAACTCTACCAAAAAACTACTAGAAATCATAAACTCTTTCAGCAAAGTAGCAGGATACAAAATTAATATATAGAACTCAGTAGCTTTTCTATATACCAATAATACACAATGGAGAAAGAAATCAGGGAAACAATCCCATTTACGATAGCCTCAAAAGCAATAAAGTATCTTGGAATAAATTTATGAAAGAAACCAAAGACCTTTTTAATAAAAACTATAAGCCACTGAAGAGAGAAATCAAAGAAGACATCAGAAGAGGCAAAGACCTTCCATGCTCGTGGACTGGTAGAATCAACATTGTGAAAATGGCCATACTACCAAAAGCAATCTACATGCTCAATGCAATCCTTATCAAAATTCCAATGACATTCTGCACAGAAATAGAAAAATCCATCATGAAATACATATGGAAACATAAAAGACCTGGAATAGCCAAAGCAATTCTGAGCAAAAAGTCCAATGCTAGAGGCATCACAATATTCCACTTCAAACTATACTACAGAGCCATAACAATAAAAACAGCATGGTGTTGGTACAAAAACAGACAGGAAGACCAATGGATCAGAATAGAAGATCGAGACATAAACTCATGCATCTCTAGCCAACTGATCTTTGACAAAGGAGCCCCAAATCCATGATGGAGAAAAGCCTCTTTAACAAATGCTGCTGAGAAAACTGGATATCCACATGTAGAAAACTGAAACTAGATCCCTGTTCACACCCTGTACCAAAATCAACTCAAAGTGCATCAAAGACCTTACTATAAGGCCTGAAATTCTTAAACAACTCCAGGAAGCAGTAGGAAATGCACTGAAATAGATTGGTATAGGGAATGACTTCCTAAACAGAACTCAAAAGGCTCAGCATCGAAGGGAAACAATGAACAGATGGGACTTCATCAAACTAAAGAGCTTCTGCACAGCAAAGGAAGCAGTCACCAGACTCAAGGGACAGCCCACAGAATGGGAGAAAATCTTTTCCAGTTATTCATCCCATAAAGGACTGATATCCAGAATCTACAGGGAACTCAAAAAACTCAGCCCCCAAGAATCAACACCCCAAGGAAGAAATGGGCACATTCATTAAATAGGGAAATCTAAAAGGAAGAAATACAAATGGCCAGTAACTATAGGAAGAAGTGTTCAACCTCCCTGGTTATGAAAAAGATGCAAATTAAAACAACACTTAAATTTCATCTCATCCCAGTTAGAATAGCCATAATCAAGGGCAATAACAACAACAAATGCTGGTGAGGATGTGGCAAAACAGGAGCCCTTATACACTGCTGGTGGGAATGCAAATTAGTACAACCACTATGGAAAGAAGTATGGAGATTCCTCAAAAAACTAGATAGAATTGCCATATGATCCAGTGTTACCACTCCTGGGCATCTACCCAAAGGAATGTAAGACAGGATACAGTAGAGACACCTGTACACTGATGTTCATCACAACACTATTCACAATAGCCAAGCTTTGGAAACAACCCAGGTGCCCTACAACTGATGAATGGATCAAGAAATTGTGGTATACATGCACAATTATTACTCAGCCACAAGGAATAATGACATGTGGTTTGAAGGTAAATGGATGCAATTGGAGGACATCATGGTAAGTGAAGTAAGCCCGGATCAGAAACACAAAAACCACGTGCTTTCTCTCATACATGGAAGATAGATCCAAAAATAAACATATATAAAAAGCAAGCATGACCATATACAAACTCAGATGTAGAACATGTTTTGTAACATGGAACTACTCTAAGGAACTCAGGGAAAGAGGAAAAGGAAAAGAGAATGATAGAGCATCAGTAATGCCATATAACATAAGATGTGAAGGTAGAACATATAGGGTTGTGTATTGAAAGCTGTTGAAAAATGGGGGGGTGGGAGGTAAAGGGGTAAGGGAGAGTAATGGAAGGGGCTGAACATGCCAAAGTAAACCACACCCACAGTGGGCATACATTGAGACATCACTTTGAACATCAACTTAAATATTAAGAATGAAAATCAGGACACAGTGTGTGTGGGAGGGGGGTAAAAGTGGGAGGCAGAAGGGTGAAGGAAGATTAAGATGACAGTATATGGTAGATGGACTTCAGATACCTATATGAAACAGAAGAAACCTCTTGCAATTGCTTTAAGTGGGGTGGGAAGGGGGTTGAGGGGGAGAGTCAATGGGGGCAATGCAAATAATGTATAATATAAGTCTAATCAGAATTGTCACTATGAATTCCCCCTTATAATGAATATATACTAATAATTTTTTAAAATGCATTTCACACTGAAAATGAAATTCCATTAAAGTATAAGACCTAAAATAAATTTTCATCTGTTATAAGTTTTATTTGTTTCACAGATCCTTGAAAACTAGCACCAAGAGCATCTGGTTTAAGTGACTCATCTTAGAGATGAGAAAATGAGAAACTGGAAGATCAGTTAAATTAAATAACCTGCCAAAGTCAGTAGAGTCAGGACTAGATGACAGGATAGGAAATTCTAGAACACGATCTCTCCCCCTTATCTCACAGCCCAGCGACTTAGCAGTGTGCTCCTTGGTCTTCATAATGTGTAAAAGAACCCCCATGGGTTGATTTAAATACCTTAGTTTATCTTTAAAGGCTGAACTATAAAGTCTAAAAATGCGCCTTTTTTTCATAATCAGGGTCTTCAAGGTACACAGAAAATATTAAAATCATGGCTTTCAAAAATTGCCTCCATTCTCTCCATTAGAGGGTACATTTTTTGTGTGGCCAAACTGTCCAGTGAATAAGCAAAAGCAGGGAAAATTGAGTTTTAGGCTAAAACTAACACAAATGAAAATTGATGGTGAATGTAGTAAAATGAATCCACCTGGAAAATACAATGTGAAGAAAAAGAGCAAATGGTAGAAAGCTAAGTAGAGTATGGAGGTATTTTTATAAAAAGCTAAAACATTGGATTAGGGGTGTAGCTCAGTGGAAGTGTGTGTGTGTGTGTGTGTGTGTGTGTGTGTGTGTGTGCTTAGCATGCATGAGGCCCTGGCTTTAGTTCCCAGCAGTCCTCTTCCAGGTGAAAACATTCATGCATATATATTTTGTTTAGGAATATATAATGTGTTGTCAAGCAATAACACGTGCTGATAAACACTAACTTGATGGTAGTGGTATCTCTAGAGAAGGATGTTGGGGAGAGAGTCTGGGAGAGAAAACACAGAGCTTTCAGTTGAATCTAAACTATTTTAAAGGTTTTTAAAAAATAACTTAAGAGCTTTGGGAAATATGGAAAAAAACTGGCTTAACCTGGGTGGATAATGCCCACTTAGAAGTTCATTGTGTTGTTCTTTAGGCTTTTTGGTATTCTGGGAACACTTCATGATTAAAAGAAAGAGTGGTAAGACCAAGTTTGAATGGGAGGGAACTGAATATTTGTAAAAACACATTTGATATTTAGGAACATTTAAATACTGTTTGATCCACACTATTATTGACACTATTCTATTTGTGATTAAGCCCATTCAAGAGTAATGTAGCCCAAATAGAAGTGATACCATGGGATCTAACCACAGCACAGAATCTCATTCAAAATGGCATATCTGATTCCAGAAGCTTTTGAAGATGAAGCCTTTGAGCTAGATGTGGCTTCTGGCATTTGGATCCCACACTCTGGCAATGTCCCCCCACCCCTTTTTTGACTGTATCTTTTCCTGATAAGGTGAAATTGACATTTAAATTCCAGTTTCTCACTTGGAGTTCTGTCATCTACACCAAATTCTGTGTTTGGTTACTCTATTTATAGTTTGTAGAATAAAAAATGTGTTCTGTTTCTAATTTCTCTGCTGTTTGAATTCAATTCAAATTGAATTCAATTCTTTTCATCTAATTTCACCATTCATCAGTTTCCCTGAACTGATAAGTAAGTCCTGTAGCCAACATGAAGTTATAGTGAGTACAAGCACAAGTATTCAAGGGGCTCTTCAAACTCTGGATCATTTATGTTAATTTCTTTTCTCTGATGGACTGATTCCATCACAGAAATTATTAAAGTAAAATTATTATGTTATTACTAAAGTGAAATTATTATAAACAATGACTTTCATTCAATAATTGTCTGCTCAACCTAGCAAATGAAAAGGGGCAGAAAACATAAAAATAAGGATGGCAGATTGCAAAAGAGAAACCAAGAACACAGAAGAAAGTGAAAGATTTGGAGTAGAAAAACCAAACTAAAAGAAGACAGGATAAAGGAAAATTTTACACTAACACATTGCAAATGTAACGGCATCTGGAAATATAAATTGAGGCTAAGCTTCTAAATTGGAGGTTTATATCTGTGGTTCCAAAGGGAGTTAGCCTTCAAGATCCCTCACCTAGGGGCGGCTTATTGTATCTTTGTGGATGATAGCTTTTTCTATGCACTAGCTGTTATAGATACCGTGATGTTTCTTAGGTGATATTTCTTGCTAGAAGCAATGTAGTTTTCAAAAAAAGAGCATGCAGTATTTCCATCTAGTGATAATTATACTCGTTTTTCCTGGAGTTATTTTATTAGCGGGCTCTGAAAATGGTAGCTATGAAAATAGCAACATACCGCAACGGAAAATTTGTGTGGTGTAGGGTATGATGGGAAGGTGAGTAATAAGCACAGGTTTCCCCTCCCCTCCTTGGCTAATCAAATGTCTAGTTATCAAAGGACGAAAGAAAATATTGCATACATTATCAGAACTGTTTCTAAATAAAACGCCCGCATGTAAATGCTGCATCGGTTCCTCATTAAGCATTTGCTAAGTAAAGCTTTGCCCTTCATCTCCTTCTCCTGGGAAACGTCCATCAGACAGTGAATGGTGTGAAGCAGTGGAGCCACCCAGTGGCTAGTGTGGTTAACTGCAGCAACAGCGCGCATTTCATGGTGCGCCTCTGCTTCTGGCTTTCTATGTCTACCTTTCCTCTCGGAAATATGGCACTAAGTATCTCTAAATAGAATGTAATAATGTGATAGTAACACGAAATCCATGACTTAAATATCACTCACAAATTAGCCTTACTGCAACAGATGGAAGAATGTGAATAAGCAGTATTTTAAAATAGAGTAAAAGAAAAATACCATTTGATCCCGCCTAATTTGTTTCAAAACCATAGCATTTTTGTCAAAAACATGATGATAGGTTCCTTTTTAAAATTTTGGCTTAAGAGAAAAATCCTAAATTAAAACTTAAAACTTGAAAAATGTCTTGACTCCAGTGAAATTGTCAACAAACAAAATATATTAATATTTCAAAATGTAAGGCTAAGAAGAGAATGGATTGTTATTGTAAAATGTAGATTTTATTTAAAAAATAAAAAACAAGACGAGGGCTAGAGATGCAGTTCAGTGTAGCATGTGTGAGGTCGTGGTTTAATCTTTAGTGGGGGGCGGAGGTAAAGAGAGGAAGAGAGAGAGAGAGAGAGAGAGAGAGAGAGAGAGAGATGGAGGGAGGAAGGGAGGAGGGAGAGAGAGTACTGAGAAGTAATGCCAAGACTTACTGCTAAGTGAAGAAATAAGTGAACTTTAAATTTTTTAAATAATATTTTTTCTTATCAAACTAGTAAAATAAATTCAGTTGGACAAATTAGAAAATATAGACTTAAAAAGAAGTAAAAGGCCTATTACAATGTCACTTGGAATACTTTGGTTAATAAATTTCCAGAATTTTTCCTTACATATGGATAATTATCTAAGCAAAAATGGATTTTCCTGAGTAAATGGTACAGTTTGGGTCAGGGGTCCTCAAAGACCAGCATGTCGAAGGTTTAGACTTCAGCCCCGTGCTGTTGGCAGGTGGCAGAACCTTTAAGCAGAACCTGGTGGAATGTAAGTGGGGAAAATGATCTTCAGAGAGGTCTGATGTATTTCAGCCACGAGGCTTAAAGGCATGAGGTCACCAGTGGCCATTTCCCCTGTCATGAAAAGTCTATCAAAGAATGGTATGAGGGTGTCACCAGATACAGAGGAAGTGGGAAAAGAGAACTCCTGGGTCCAGCCACGCCATTCTGATCATTAGCTCACTTTCTCTTGCCCTGAAATGAGCTAAATGACATACTTTTCACAAATTTCAAAGTTTTAGGTGATCACACATGTTATATTAACTGCAAGTTAAAATAAATAATATCAAATTATTACTTCCATTTCAGTCTTATTTTCAATCAATTTAAAAAGGTAATGGTCAGCATTTGAGTGACAAAGTGTTCAGATCCTTTAAGTAATCTTTTCCTGATTAATATTTTAAGAATCAGGCTAAATGAACCCAAAAGTTTATAGGAACATCATTTTAAATAATGAAAAACTGTCAACCACATCTAATTCAAGAAATGAATAAAAAATTGTGGCATGTTGGTAGATTTTGAGACTCCAGCACTAATAACTATGGCTTTCAAGTGAGACAAGGAATTTCTAAAATTGAGTATGCATAATATTGCTACAACTTTATAAACACTATATACATTAATTGCTTACAGATATGTACACATATATAATGAAGATTGGAAGACATTATAAACAAATAAGAATTAGGATGATGAAATTATACAGTTGTACTAAAATTTTTTATGGAGTTAAAAAAGGTATTTATATTGTCAGCCACACGCCTGTAATCCTAGCTACTGAGGAGGCAGAGATCAGGAGGATGTGGTTCGAAGCCAGCCTGGGCAAACAGTTGGCAAGACCCTATCTCAAAAAATCCCATCACAAAAAGGGCTGGTGGAGTGGCTCAAGGTATAGGCCCTAAGTTCAAGCCCCAGTACCACAAAAAAAGAAAAAAAAGGTATTTATTAATTTAGTGGGACTGGGGTTGAACTCAGAGCTTTGTGCTTGCAAAGCAGACACTCTACCACTTGAGCTACACAGCCAGTCCATTTTCTCTGGTTATATTAGAGGTGGGGGTATTGGCCTGGGCTGGCCTCCCAAGCAGCTAAGATTGCAGGTGTGAGCTAGCGCTCATCTTAAGAAAGGTTTTTAAATTGGCAAGGTACAGTGGTGCCCATCTGCAATCCCAGCTACTTGGAAGGTGGAGATTAGGAGAATCATGGTGCAAGGTCAGCTCTGGAAAAAAATTAGCTGAGGCCCTATCTCAACTTGAAGAAGTGGTTCACCTCTTCAATCTCAGCTATGTAGGAGGCACAAGTGGGAGGATTGTGGTGCAAGGTTAGTCCTGGACAAAAATATGAGATCCTATCTGAAAATTCATGAAAGCAAAAAAGGGCTGGGGGCATGGCTCAAGTGGTAGACAAGTGTGAGTTCAAACCCCAGAATCACCCCCTCTCAAAAGGATTTTAAAATCCCATGAAATAAGCTAAAAATGGTTTCTATTGATTAGTCAACATGAAACCAATGTCTTCAAAAGGAAGGTTTCTAAAGGAATTTTGAAAAAACTGGAGAACCAATATATAATTTGTGAGGATCAAAGACTATCATCTCTCCCTTGAATCTGTGAAAAGACCAATTTAAGCTGAGTTTTCATGTCTTTCGGGAAGCTTTCTTATTGCTCTACAGTCCTTGGCATCCTCACACGTGTAGGCGGTTTGTAAGAAGGATGCCTCAAAATCACTCCTTCCTGATTGAAGTATTATGCTACAAGCTATAATTTTGGGCAAGAGTGAATAAAAGATGGTTATGTAAACCAAAGAATGACTTTCATAGGCACAAAAGAGAAGCTACAAGCATCCAAAAATGACAGGAGTTTCCAGTCATACATGCAATAACATTTAAAATACTGAGTTTGGCCCAGAAGGAGCTGGCAGGAAAATGGCCCATGTGATGGCAAATCGTTAAGTGACAAATTGTACAAGGCACCATTCGGAATTCTGCCACTGTGTTTCCTTATTTTGCTGGATGGACAGCAAGCATGCCGATGGCCCATTTGGGATGCTGCTTTCAGCTGCCTGAGACTCATGGATGCTTGGAGAGATGTCTCCCTTTTGCTTCTGAACTTTGTCCCTGAGGTCTATCTTTGCTTAATCCTTTCTTTTTCTCCCCCCCTCCCCCCCCCCCCCCCCCCCCCCGAACTCAGGGCCGACGCCTTGAGCCACTCCACCAGCCCTTTGCTGTGATGGGTTTTTTTTCAAGATAGGGTCTCTTGAACTGTTTGCCTGGGCTGGCCTTGAATCGTGATCCTCCTGATCTCTGCTTCCTGAGTAGCTAGGATTATAGTCGTGAGCCACTGGCATCTGGCCAAAAAAAAAAAAAAAAAAAAAGTACAAGAAAATTTTTGTTTGGAACTCAGGGCTGCACGCTTGCTAGGAATGCACTCTAGCACTTGAACCATTCCACCAGCTCTTGATTTAACTCTTGCTGCTAAGTCTCCATAATATGGCCACGCTCTTGCAGATGCTCTATTGTTTCTCATCACACACAAGACAGAGGACATGGGAGTGCACTCTCTATCCAAGAATGGATATAGAACTTTTAAACCTGTTGAAACCGCCTTAGGAAAGGGACTAAGGCAGAAAGAAGAAAAATAGAGGAGATAAACCGTTTTGGGTTATAATACATACATACATGGAAATGTCACAAGGGAACTTCTTGTGTAGCTTCCTTAAACAAACAAAAATGTCATTTTTTTTCTTTTACAATATCAGAGAACAGGAGGGCGGAACAGGTCCTGCCTGAGGGTTGGTACCAGTTGGGGGGGGGAGGTGGGAAAGGACATGGAGGATGAACATGGTGCAAATATTGTGTTCTCATGCATGTCAATGGAAAAATGATACTGATTGGAACTATTCTAGGAATGAGGGCGCAGGGGATAAAGGAGAATGGTGAGGGGGTGAATTCACCTATGATATATCTGATATATTGTAGGAACTATTGTAAATGCCACAATCTACCCCTACCCAACACGATAGTAAAATTTAAAAAAGAGAAAGAGAGGACATGAAATGGTTACACAAAAACCCCATAGAACCACAGCTAGGAGTGATGTTAAATATAAATGAATAAGAAAACACCATAACTTTATAAGGCTTGTGTATCAATAGCTTTATCAATTGCTAACTGGGCAACCCTAGGCAAAGTACTTCATTTATCTACAGTTCATTTCCCTCTCTGTAAATGGAGTCTCCAATCTGATTGATGTATTTATTGTTACTCTGCAAACGGGATTGTGTGTGATTGCAGTAACATGCAATGAGTAGGGCATAATAGCTAAGCTAAGGAAGTCCAATGCAACAGTCCATTTTACCCGAAAAGACCAAGAAAACCTGTAAGGATAGGGCAGGATGAGCTTGAAAGTGGGCCCCAGAATTTATCGGAGGAATTGAAGGGAATCGAAGAGATCATACAATGACACCCAGCACACTCCACTCAACTATTTGAAGTTGGCAATCCACTAACTCAGGTTGCTTTGTCTTTAGTCACAGAGTGATCTTAGTTGCACATTCTCTTCTTTCTTGTGGGGGCTTTGAACTTGGGGCCTTGCTCTTGTTATGTTAAGTGTGCTACCATTTGAATCACACCCCTAGCCCTTTCTGCTTTGGCTTATTTTTCAGTAGGGTTTTGTATTTTTTTCCTTGGACCCCAGCCTGGTACTGTGTTTCTCCTACCTAACCCCCCACTTTCCACATGGCTGGGATTACAGGCATGAACCACCACACTCAGTTTTTTTTTCAGTACTGTAGTTTGAACTCAGGGCCTACACCTTGAGCTATTCCACAAGCCCTTTTATGTGATGTTTTTATTGAGATAGGGTCTCATGAACTATTTTCCCTGGCTGACTTCAAACTGCGATCCTTCTGATTTCTGCCTCCTGAGTAGCTAGGATTCTATAGGATCCCAGTTTGTTTTTGAGATAGAGTCTTGCTTTTTTTTTTTTTTTTTGTCTAGAATTGGCCTGGAACCTTGATCTTCTCATCTCTGCCTCCCTGTAGCTGGGATTATAAGTGTATCATGCACAACCCTTTTAACATTCTTGCAACAGAACTGAGCGCTTTCGCATTGGGCAACCTCAAAGTTGTGAAACATAACTCCCTTCAGGGAAGTAAACTCCTGCATTCTTTAAGAATGAATGCTGCACAGGTTATTCTGAAGAAGCTGTCCTATGACTCCTGGAATTCAGCAAGTTTTCTTAGTCAAAGTTAGCTTGCTTTTTCAGAGACTCAGCCTAGTTTACAAACCCTAGGGAATCAAAAAGAGCACAATACGAAGAAAGAAACCAAGAGGAGCTGTGAATTCAGCCAAGATATTTCTCCAAGAACTTTGGCCTTTTCCCTTGACCAGTTATGTAACTATTTAAGAATTGTCCTGCATATTTTGAGGAGTTTTTTTTTTTAAGAGAAGATAAAAAGTATAAAACCTGTATGTTTGGCTTATTGAATGCTTAGAATGAATGGATGAAGTAGGTTTTTGGTGTACAGTATTTGAAGTACTTGGCTTAACTGTCCTTCTTCCCCCTTCTTACTCTTGTCAGTAAAACTAATCGATTACTGTGCTGATCCTAGATCTAACCTGAGAATTTGAACAAAATGAATTAGGAAGCCACTGCTATCCTAGAGACATTGCTGTAGACACTGGAGGTGAGATGGGTGGGGATGATGGAGAATGTGCTGAAAAAGGATGAAGCTGTCCTCAAGAAGGGCATAGCAGGAAAGCAGGCATCAGTGGGGGGGAGGGGGAGGCTGGGTGCATCTGCCCAGAAGTGTGGTGTCCATCTTACTTCCTGTAGCAGACCTCCCTACTGGCTGAACTGAGTCTCAGCTGTGCCTGAGGAAAACAGTGGATGGGTGTCAGTGAACACGTAATCTGGGGCAAATGTGAAGAAAAGTTGGAAAAGACTGGAAGAAGGAAGAATCATGTCAGATAACTGTTTACAAATAGCCCCAGCCCAGTTTGATATATATCAGATCATATCTTTTCTCTCACTTTCTTCTGCTTTGGGCTGGGCATTCAGAAGGGCCTGGGGTACTTCTCTTACTCTATTTTGTTTTTTTCGTCACTGTGTGCTTGTCTTATTTTCTCCTACTAGATTGCAAACTCTTCAAAGGCAAGGATAGTTTTCTATCATTTGTATCCAATAATAGTGACTAGCACAAGCATTAATGTAAATTAGAATCCATGCCTCTCTGCATATAATGGGCTGTGATTGAAAGCTATGCCACATCCCATGACACAGATCCCCAGCTTCCAACGGTGTTGTCTCCCAACTCTACCCAGAATTAGGAGGTTCAGCTCTGTGTCTGCATTCCTTACAGCCATACCTGGTCTAGAAAGGAGAGCACCCTCAGAGCTCACGAGGATGCAGGTACCCCTCCCACTGGTGCCCTCCTTGATTCCTTGGAGGAAAGAATAACCTCTGGGTTTTCTCATGGAACAATGGAGGGGTGTGTGTGACTGTGCAGGTAACATGTGATAGAGTTTGACGTTCCTATTTCCTTGAGCTCCTGGATTCCTTTCTCCACATCACACCAGGATAGCTATACTGAATGTGGGCCACCTTTGAGTCCATGTTTTAGTCAACCAACCAATAAATTGTGAGAGCCATCTTCAGCTGCATGAGCTAACACATTGAAGTCTGAAATTGCTAGGAAGTGCACCCACAAGCTCAATCTATTGTTAAAATTTACCCTAATAAGAGAATCTGATATTCTTGGAGTAAGACGTCTACACACATTCTTCAGATGTCTGCTGATACATATTTGCAAAGTCTTGTGATACTTACCGTGTCCCTGAGGAATGCATTGAGATTTAATCCTAGTTATAGGGTGACAGTAGGAGATGGTTATAATGGGTCTAGAATTTTAAACACTTTGCTCCATGTGAGGTTATGTTTGAGTTTTCAAGCAAAGGACAGCATATCCAGAGGGCAAGCTGCTTTCATCACAAAGAAGAACTCAGAGTGACTTGGACTTTCAAGATTGTTAATTTTATCTGGGTCTAAGCAGATGTCCCTACTGTCTTTTTCAGGAACTCATTCTTCCTTAGTCAAGCCCTAACTTTCATATGAAAAATTTGAAAGGACTGTGAATAGAGTTATTATCATAATCCAGCAATTCTTAAAATAAAAATCTGAAGTGGGTGTGGTGGTATGTGTTTATATTCCAATACTCCAGAGGCTGAGGTAGGCAGCTTGCTTGAGCTCAGGAGACTGGGCAATACAATGAGACCCCATCTCAACGCACACACACACACACACGCACACACACACACGCACACACACACACGCACACACACACACACATTTTGTGCTTGACTTTCAATAATATTACTTGTATGTGTGCAAGAACTGGAAGATTCTTTTACAGTTGTTAAGGAAGCTTTCTGGTTTTAGGCTGTGACTGGAACTAGGAATCGAAAGACATGAGTTTCTTATTTTCTTTCTACAATTGCTCAAGAGTACTCACTAGAATCTATCCCATGTAACTGGCCACAGTGGTCAAGTGAAATACACAGCCTTTTCCTTCCCTTGTCACATGAATACAATGAGGAGACAGCTTATTGTAACACCACTGTATGCTATGAATTTCTTCCAGCTCATTTCTCACTGGGAAGGAGCTTGGCTGAAGGGCATGACCAATTGTCAAACACACACACACACACACACACACACACACACACATTTTTGCGGTACTGAGGCTTGAACTCAGGGCCTTTAGCTTGAGCCACTCCTCCAGCCCTTTGTGCAATGGGTATTTTTGAGATAGGGTTTTGCAAACTATTTGCCTGGGCTGGCTTCTAACTGTGAACCTCCTGATCTCTGCCTCCTGAGTAGCTAGGATTACAGGTGTGAACCACTGGTGCCTGGCCAAATCACACAATATTTTGAACAGAGAGGATAAGTACAAAAATTATTTTCACAGGGAACTTGAATAAGAAGAGGTGGTTAGAAAGGAACAAAGAGAATTCTAAAAAATATAAGAATAACAGACACAGACATTGACCACCGTCCTTAAGGTTAAGATAAATTGACACTGAAGAGATCTAGGTGTAGTTCCCTGGATGTCAGAACTTCTGTGAGGGTGCAGAGCCACCTAAACAGTGCAAGGGATGTCATTCATGGAGGGTGTTGTAACTCATTGTGCTGTGAAGCCACTCGAGGGGTTCACGGAAAGCTGTACATAGGATTGCTTGCAAATTTGCCTAAAAAATTTCCTGGATAAGATAAGCTGCTCATAAGAGGTGCTAGACACTGGGCACTGGTGGAAGTGGGTGCTACAGAAGTGAGGAATGCTGCTTGAACTCAAAGCTGCGAAGCTACCTGCACTTTACTACCCAAGTAGTGACATTTCCTTCCCCAGTATCCCTCTGGTGCCCTCTACTGGCAGTTTAATTTCATGCCAGTTAGAAAAGGAGTATTTACATGACTGATTATCACAAAACAAGCAAATAAGGGTGTACTTGGACCCTTGAGTTAATAACTTGATAACTGGCTCATTAGTCATTTCCTTTAACTGGAAAAAAAGTTTGAGAACTGGATTTCTCTGAAAGGCATTGCAAAATAGCCATAGACTAGCTTTCTAGATAAATGCCCATGAACACAGTCCTATATACAATTCAAGGTACACACATCCTGCTATCTACCCCTAAAGCCAGATTAAGAATCCTCTTTACTCTCATGCTAGGCCAATGACTGTTCTCCAGTTTTGTTTAAATTCAGTGACATATTCTTAATTTTATTTGAATGTAGGGTAGCAAATGTAATATCCCTAAACTCTACTAAACTATATTTGCTTTTAAGAAAGACATGACATATACAGACCTGAAGTAGCAAGGCGAAATCCCCTTGTACTATCAATACACTCTTAATTTTAAAAAATGAAGGGCAAGAGGGAAAAATAAATCTTTTCCCAAGGCGAGTACCAGTGGGAGGGGGTTGGACACAAGGAAAGGGGGAATGAGGGTATATGGTGGATATATCAAAATAGAAGAATGAAACCTGTTGAAATTGTTCTAAGAAGAGGAGGAGAGGAGAAGAGGGAGAATGATGGAGTGTTTAAATCCAACAAAGATATATTTCAAACACACATGTATATATCACAATGTATACCCTGTACAACTATTATATGCTAAAAAATAAATAAAAAGGAAGATAGCAAATGTTCAGAAATAAGAGCCAATAGTTGTAATTTGGGAGTAGAAAACTGATGAAATATTTTTTGGGAGAAGAGAGGCTGAATGCCCATGGAAGGGCAAGAAGTTATGAAACAATTGTAATATTGGTATTGGAATCTGGACATAGATAGTTGTATATAGAAGGGAATTTATTATGACCTGGTATGCTTTAGAAAGGTGCTTCCAATGTAAGACCAGTGGTCTTCACCTCCTGGTATTCATGCCCTTGTGTGCTCTCCTCCTACATTGATTCAGGGCTAGTCTATGTGAACAACAGAGCACAACATAAGTGACAGTATGTGATTTCCCAGATTAAGTCATAAAAGGCATTGTGCTTCAGCACTGGTCTCCTGCACCTCTCATTCTGGGAGAATCCAGATACCATATTGAAAGGACAATCAAGCAGTCCTGTAAAGGGTCCCACATGGGGAGGAACTGAGATGTCATGCCAGCAATCAGCACCCATTTGCCAGCTTATGTGTGAGCCATCGCAGAGCACATTCTCCAGGCCCAGTTGAGTGTTCAGATACTCAACTGAAATCTTGACTGCACTGTCCATCAGAGAGTCAAACCAGAACCACTAGCTAGGCTGCTCCCAAATTGCTGACTCACAGTGTTTGGAGGTAATTTATTTTGTAGTCAATACATACATTTAGGTCAAAATTCTCAGAAGGTGAAAAATACAAGATATTTGCAACCTCCCCCACCCCTAACACTTCTCTGGTCACCTAAAGAATCATCAGTGAGATTCCATTTAGCAACAAAATTCACCATGCATTGTAAGTCAGTAGGTCAGCAGATTGAATCATCAGAGAAATTACAGACTGGTTTTTTTTTAAATCATATTATTATATTTGTGCTGGGTTACATTGTGATAGTGACAAAAGTGCTTATAATATATCTTAGTTAATTTCACCTCACCATCATTCTCCTTTACCCACCCCATTCTTAGACTAGTTTCAACAAGTCTCATTTTTCCACTTTCATACATGTGTACATAGTATTTCCACCATATTAACCCTCTTTTTTCATTACATTTTTTATTAGGATATATTTGTTGTACAGGGGGAATTCACTGTGACAATTCCAAATAGGCTTATATTGTACATTGGTAGATCACCCCCTTATTTCTCCCCCTTGACCCTCTCCCTTCCCCACTTAAAACTACTGGCAGAGGTTTCTTTGTTCTATTTAGTATGAGTATATGAAATCCATCAACCATATTCCCTCACGTTAATCTCCTTCATTCACCCTCTCCTCTTCTATAAGTACGCCACCACACTGTACCTATTTTATAGTCCTGTCTTTTGTTATGAATATCTAAGTCAATGTTCAAAGGGGTTTTCTCAGTGTAACCCCACTGTGGGTATACTTTACTTTAGTCCATTCAACCCCTTCCATTGCTCTCTCTTTCTTCTCCCCTCCCACCCCCTATTTTTCAACAGCTTTCAATACATAATCCTTATATTCTCTACCTTGACAGATGTTATGTTTTACGATATTGTTGATGCTCTATCCTTTCCCTCCTTCCCTGAGTGCTATAGAGTAGCTCCACTGTTATAAACAGGTTCTACATATGAGTTTGTGTATGATCATGTTTGTTTTAGTGTTTATGCTTATCTTTTGGATCTATCTTTCATGTAAGAGGGAAAACATGTAGCCTTTGTCTTTCTGAGCCTGGCCTATTTAACATGATATCCTCCAATTGCATCCATTTACGTTTAAACCACATGGTGTCATTATTCATTTTGACTGAGTAAAACTCCACTGTGTATATATACCACAGTTTCTTAATCCATTCATCAGTTGTCGGGCATCTGGCTTGTTTCCACAGCTTGGCTATTGTGACTAGTGCTGCAATGAACATTGGTGTACAGATGTCTCTGTTGTATTCTGACTTACATTGCTTTGGATATATGCCCAGGCGTGGTATCACTGGATCATATGGCAGTTCTATTTTTAGCTTTTTGAGGACTCTCTATTACTGCTTTCCATAGTGATTGTACTAATTTGCATTTCCACCAACAGCATATAAGGGTTCCTGTTTTGCTACATCCTTGCCAGCATTTGTTGTTTTTGCCCTTGAATATGGCCATTCTACTGGGGTGAGATGAAATCTTAGTATAGCTTTGATTTGCATCTCTTTTATAGACAGAGAAGTTGAACACTTCTTCATGCATTTATTGGCCATTTGTACCTTTTCTTCTGAAAATTCCCTATTTAATTCATGTGTCCATTTCTTCATTGGGATGTTGATTCTTTGGGAGGGGTGAGTTTTTTGAGTTCCCTGTAGATTTTGGATGCTAGTCCCTTATTGGATGAATAGCTGGCAAAGATTTTCTCCCATTCTGCATATTCACCCTCTTATTTCCTTTTCTTATATCCACCCCCTCCCACTGGTGCCAACCCCCAGACAGGACCAGTTTTACTTTCTGTTGTTTTTGAAGAAAGACATTTTTGTTTAAGATATCTATACAGAGAGTTTCATTATGACATTTCCATAATGTATCCCGAATTGGTTCACCCCCCTCCATTTTCCTTTCTACTTTAGTCCACTTATGATTTCAACAGGTTTAAAAATTGTAATATTCATTCTTATATAGAAAGTACATCAACCATATTCACCATCCTTACTTCCTCCTTTTACCCTACCCCTCCCATTAGTGCCCTCTCTTTAGCGTGGCCTGTTTTTCATTCTTGTCCTTGTTTACATGTCTGTTCATTGTTCAGTGGGATTTTTGCCTTGCAAAAGACCACTCTTAAGTACTACTTAGAAATATAGTTACTGAATAGCAGGGAATCCAAATGCTAACCAGCCACCTATGCATGTTTCTATTAATACAGAAACTTATAGTTATGGAAACATTTCTAGGGAAATCACATGTCTGGACTACTGTATCACCAAAATCTGTAAGAGACATTATGAACTAGTGTGTCCAAAGGTTGAGTCACTATTCTGAGAGATCTGGAAATGATTCTTAAGGATGGTTGAAGGATCTAGGGCTGTTTAGCTTGGGGAGGACACAGATAGCATTTAATAGTTGTCTACTTGAAGGGCTAGCATGTGGAATAAGAGTAAACATATTTTGGGCTGGGAGTGTAGCTCCCTGGGAGAGTGCTTGCTTACCATGCACAAGGCCCTGGGTTTGATCTCCAGTACTGCTAAAAAATATAGTAAATATATTTTGGATTGATCAAGAGGGGACAATATGCTTAATGACAAATGGTAGCAATCAGATTTCAATTCACTTATAACAATGGTAGCTGTTTAACTGTTGGTGGTGTTCCCTCTCCCTGCAAAGGTTTAAGCCAAGGTTGACTCATGGCCTTTCAGGGATGTGGGAAGAGAGATTCTGGCAATGTTTGGAAGACTGATCTAGATGATCTCTAGGATATTGTTTCTGAAAGGCTTTTCTCTTGAATGTGTCTAGGAATATGTTTAAATAAGAAAGTTCAGCATAATGGAAAGAATGTGCATAATAGTGGAATCAGAACTGTATTTGAACTTAATAGCTGTGTGACTTTGAGCAAGACCTTATCATTTCTGAGCTTCAGTGCTCAAGGCTGTCCTGAGAATTCATTAGATGATGCATCACTTAAAACACATATTTGGCATTTAAGGTGCGTGTTTTTTTTATATTTATTTAGGTTTTTGTGGTATTAGGGTTTGAACTCAGGGCCTTGCACTTGCTAGGCAAATGCTCTACCACTTGAACCATGCCCCTACCCCACCCTCTTTATGATGGGTTTGCTCTGTTGCCCAATCTGGTCTTAAACTCCTGGGCTCAAGGACTAATTGAGTGGGTCAAGTGGTAGAGCATTTGCCTAGTAAGAGTGAAGACCGGAGTTCAAACCCCAGTACCATCAAAAAACAAAACAAAAAACCCTCCTGGCCTCAAACTATCTTTCTTTCTCAGCCTTCACAGTACATGGAACTACAGACATACACCACTGCACTAAGTCTTCCTTCTATTTTCTTTCCACGGTTTGTAATTAAACATCTGGGACCAATTATGATTTTAAAGTACAGTGTTGAAATAAACTAATTTTCATAGGCTTCCACTGAGAGTTTTCAGTTTTTAAAAACAATACACTTGATCGAGACTTGATTAGCTGCTTTGTGGCACAGCATCTTAAAGACGTGACAAGGATGGTGAGAGTGGAAATGGAAGGAACCTGAAGCCAGATGGCCAACATTGCCTTTCAAATCTGCAACTGCAAGATCATCACTTGACTAAAGTATTTTGTCCAAGACAGCCATCAGCCAGTGACACAAACAGACAAATGAGCGGCCTCAACTATACCAACCAACATCATAAAAATATTTTAGTTTCCTGGAAGGTGCTCCAAATGTCAGTAAGAAAAACTCAGTAACAAGCACTTGATTTTCTTTGAATATTGAAAAGAAACTGTAATCCTGCAGCATGAATCAATATATGCTTTTTTAGATGGTTTCCCTCCTACCCTGATGATTAAAAGAATCAGAAGTAGACATTCTACAAGTATTAGAATCACTTTTTATTGCTCACACATAATTTTCTTTAATTTTATCTTTTACTTTGTTAAGTAAGAGAGCTACCCCAATGGCAGAAATCACCCTGAGTTAGTAGTTTACATACACTGAATAGTTACTGTTGTTTTAAGTACATTTATTAACAACAAATCTTGTATGATACCTTACCATTGTGCTCTTCAGAATCCTCATTAGATGCTGTTTCTAGTAACAAATGGTAACAGAGATGTGCAATTGATCTTTTAGTTCTGATTCTTACCTGCCACAGGTGCAGTGATTTAAACAGGCATGCAAACACTCATGGCAGCCTCTTACCCACTGCTACTATCTCAACCATGATAATTTTTTCTATCCAAAATTCCAAGTCAAACACTATCAGTAGTTTGAGAACCACCTTTTCATTTATTGTTTGATACACGTATGTATATACTGTTAACAAAATGGGATCTACCTACTGTCTTTATTGTGGCCTGCTTCAACAGCATCCAAAACAATTTTTAGGTACCTACTTAATTCAAGAGGCTATAAAGTTATCTTCAACACTATATACCCATATATTTCAATTTCTTGAATGGTAATTACAATTTTTGTTTAGGTTCATGCTTTGATGGACTCTGCTTGAAATAGTGCTTAACACTGTGAAATACAGTGTCTTAATATTCATTAACAAAATACACTTTATAGTACCATGTGAGATGGCCACATCTCATAAATGATTCCACAAAGGATTCTTGGATGCTTGAGTCAAAAGCATAAGTGACAGAAGATGAAGGGGTTGGGTAGTGGTTGTGGTTGTAGAGACTTCCTGGCCTAAACAGGAATTTGACGTAAAACAAGTCTTAGGGAAGACAGATCAGGCTTGTATGGTGGCAAAGTATCATCAAAAAATAGACTCAATTATCTTTCTCTGCCATCGTTGTGGTTTGAATTTGAAATATCCCCCACAGCTGTGTTAAACATTTGGTCCCCACCTGTTGGATATTTTGGGAGGTCCTGGAAACTTTAGGAGGTGGGGCCTGCCTGGAGGAAGGAGGTCACTGGGGACAGAGACTTGGGAGTATATATCTTGTGACTGACCCCTTCCTGTTTGCCATAAGGTGAACAACAACTCTTCTCTACCACATACTCCTCCTGCCACAATGTTTTGCTCAACTACATGGGGTCAAGCAACCCCACATCCTTTGAAAGCATGAACTAAAATAAATAATTTGTTAAGTTGTTCTGTCAGGTGTTTTGGTCACAGTGAGGCAAAAGTAACTAATACAACCATTCTTTTGTTCTCCTGTTTGTTGCTTCATGAGTATGGTTACTGCATCTCCAGCTGTAGCATGCCTCCAGGAAGGAAGACAGCTATAGGGAAAGGATGAACTCTGGTACACAGAGTTTGTTCATTTAAGAATCTTTGCAGGGAACCCCAGTAGCGATTTTGAATTTCATCTCATATCGAGAACTGTTAAATGGTGCCCCTAGCTGCAAGGGAATCTTACAGACTGTTTTTAGATAGAATAAAATTAAGTCCATTAGGGTGACTGGGTAAACAAAGAGCAGTCTGCTGTGGAAAACCTGTGTCATAGTGAGCTATGGACATTGGGACTTCATTTATGTCAGAAGAGCACTTGAGAGGGTACAGCTAAGATCTCAAGTTGCGCTACCATAAAGACAAAGTGGTGTAGGAAAAAGAGCGTGTAAGGGTAGTGGACTTGACCTTTTGTACCTATGAAGAAGCTATGAAACAAGAAATGACCATTTGACTTCATGTCCCACTGTACTGAACGCACAGCAGGTGCCCAGTAAGCATTCGCCAACTTTGGGGAAGACGAACTGAGGGAACTGAAGGTTGAGAGATTGCCATACTGCAGAACTCAATCTTACTACACACTTGACAGCTGCCTCTGTCCCCTCCAGCGGGGGGGACACAAAGTAGAGGTAGGTTTCGGGATGAACTGAAAGCCGGTACTCCTTACGCGATGTACCCCAGACCTCCCTGGCCCTAGCTGCTGGCCCTGCTTTGCAGGCAGTCGGCATTCGGGGAACTTTGAGCACTAGTTTGAGCATGAGGAAGGACACTCGTGGGACGGAGAAGCATTCGTTCATCTTCAGGGTGTGGTCCGCACAGCGCAGGCTATCGCCAGTACAGGCCAGCTCCAAGAGGCCAAGTGTCCACTCCCGGCCACCTCGTACAGCTGGGAAGCGCGCAGCTGGCCGGGCCGCGCGTAGGGGCGGGCCATGCGTGACGCACTTCCGCCCTGCACCTTCCGGTTTAAAGGGGACCGCGACCCTCCTCACAACAACAACAAAATCAGCGGGCCGGCAGCCCTCGTTCCCGCCCCTGCCACCTGCCGCTGCTCCGGGCCGCGCCTGACCTGGCCTTGCTCGGAGCTGCCCGGCCCGTGGGATTCAGCGGAAAGGTGGACCGCGCCCTTTGGCCAACTTCTCTCCGCGTCGCCTCGCGAGACCCGGGGCGGGCCGTGCTGGCCGCCGAGCCGAGCCGAGCCGAGCGGAGCCGAGCCGAGCCGAGCCGAGCGGAGCCGAGCCGCCCGTGGAGCGGTCGCCGCGGAGTCCGCCGCTCGACACTGCTGGGCGCTGAGTGCGGCGTAGGCTCGCGGCTTGCCCGCAGGTACCTCCCCGGGTCCGCGCGGCCGGGCGGTCGCGTAGGGGCCTTGTTGCGTTTCAGCCCGAGGGTCGCAGCAGGGGCGGGGCGGTGACCCGGGCGTCGCCCTCACCCTGCCCGTCCCATCTTCATCGCTCTCTCTCCCTGCCTCCCTCTGCAGTCCGGAACCTGGCGGAGCCCGGACCTGGCGGGGACAGCCCGGCGCCTAGACCCCGCTGCCACCTCCGTCCACCTTGCTGCCGGCAATGGCCTACGTGTCGCCACATGCACTTGTGACTGATTGGGACACGGAATATTAAGAACTCACTTCCGTCCCCATCCCAGCCGCACGGGCGGTGACCGCCTCGGCTCGTTGGGGGTTTCTGTCTGCTGCTGCTCTTGACTGTCTGTCTGCCTTTGAAGGCATCATGGACCAAAGTGGGATGGAGATTCCTGTGACCCTCATCATTAAAGCACCGAATCAGAAATACAGTGACCAGACTATTAGCTGCTTCTTGAACTGGACCGTGGGGAAACTAAAAACGCATCTATCTAACGTGTACCCTAGCAAACCCGTAAGTGTGTCAAGCCGGGCGCGGGGCGCTGCCCTGCGTGCAGCTTTGGGTGCCCTGGACCTCCCTCCTCGCTGTCATCCCCTCCTATCTTGAGTCAAATAGGTCTCCTTTGGCAGACCAGGAAGCATTTTCAGTTCTGAGGTTGTGGGTGTCCCCTGCGTGCGCCATCTGCCACTAATACCTTCCTGATGAGGTTCAGTTAATTGGTAAAAGTATGCAGAAATACCAGGAGACCTAAGAATTTGCACATATGGAAAAGGGGCCATTTTTCTTGGAATTTAAAGTCATCAACCTAAGAGAATGTGAGATGCATTCTTTTTCTGGTTTTTAAAGATAAAGAAGCACTACAACCCTTATTAGAGCTTTCAATGCTTTCTAGACTAAAATTCAGTTTTTCTTCCAACACTTGACTCAGGAATATGTTCACTGTGAAGAGAAAAAAAATTTTTTTTGTTGTTGGAAATAATTATGGGACCCCTATAAAAATTATACTTTCATGTCTACTGTATGTTTTGAGGAACAAAGAATTATAACTTGTGCATTCCCTTTCTTCCATCACCATCACTTGTTTCTCATTTTTCTTCTGAAGAGGACATAGAAATTTCTTTAATTTAGAAGAGAACAATCTTTCCACCCTCCAATCATTTGGTACTTCTTTTATTCCTGTTGTCGTATCATCTGTTTCACTGAAATCAGAGTGACTATATTTCCCATTCTGAATCATGTCTGGATATTGCAAAGATAAATAAAATGCAGACAGTGGATAGAGCTCCATTTGTTCCTGAAGTCAGGGTGGAAGGAACATAGTTGGTAATTAAAAAGTTTTGGAATAGTTCAGAAGATAATATCAGGTACCGAGTATATTAAAGTGAGGTTTTCACTTTCTCCATCATATAAATTTTTCGTTCGTGAATGATCAGTGTTCAGTTACTGAACCTTTATGATTAAATAATGAAGAGGTGTGGATTTTAGGATGGGAAATATTTGTGGTGTCAGGCCAATTTAACCATGGGTCCTTTGGAAGGCAACTGTCCTTTCTAGGCTTGTTTTATGCATTGAAGTAAGGAAGACACTGGATCTATATGACCATATTTATGAGTTAGGTCTGTTTCAGTGTTGCAGTATTAAGTTTTATTGGGCTTTTAGAATTCTAGAATAAGCACAGGATTAGGATGGTTATTGCAAAAACAGGAAGTTTAAAAAAACTCAGTTGGCATTTAACCACATTTGTAAGTACTTTGTGATACAAATATTTTTTAGTAGGGGTGAGGTACTTAAGTACTTAGAACAAGCTAGATGGAGCTTTCAGTTGTTCAAAGTTTATGTTTGAAAGTTAAGATTTACACTGTGAATAACAGTTTGCTAAAAAATTTCTGCTTTGCATAAATTAGTTGTACACATTTTTGAAGTGGAAAGTAGCTTTTGAAAATAGTTATAATTGAAAGTCCCAGACTCCCATAGTATTGTTCATAACATAGCCCAAATACCATTTGTAAGCACACCAGATCTTTATTTTACACTATTAAACCAAAAAGGGACTTGGTCTGCAATATGTTGGTGCAAGGGTTATTACTGTTCTAAAACTTTGCTTCTGGAAAAAGTATCAAGAGAAGTGACGCCTATTTGCCTTATCTGCCCTGAGAGCATGTTTTGGGGGATGTGTTCTGCCCTATCAGGGCTAGTCCCTAGTGGAGGACTGTCAGTGTCCCTATGTGTTAGTCAGCTGCTTGAGGAGGAGATCAGTTGCAAAACTTCTCTCCTTCCCAACCCACCTGACTTCTGTGGACACAGTGGAGTACTTTTGGAGGCTGTACCAAATAATATGCATCCTCTTAATAAACTTAACTCGGTGGCAAACCTAGCTTTTTTTCTCCTTCAGCAAGTTTTCTCTAAGTGGACTATAATGTCAAGAGAAGTTCATTTCTAGGTTAAGGAGAGTGGAGCAGGAGTACCTGTGTTTATTGCTATAGAATTTCACTGAAAATTTGTATAATTATTAGATTTGACAGATTAATATTCTGACTTATTTATCACTTGAAATTAATTTGAAGTATCACAGTTGAGAAATTGTTTAGTGTTACCCCATAACCATAGTAGTCACCAACAGAGGAATTGGAATCCTAAAAGTTTACTTTGTAAAGTTACTTAGAATTCAGAACATTTTGTAATTAAGCAATATTGTAACAGAAGTTTAGGTTTTTATGACCACCCACAATGATTATTCAGCATTGACTGTGTTTAAATGTTTCAAGTGTTTTTCTTTTCTTTTCTTTTGTTTTTTTGAGACAGGGTATTGCTGTGTTGCCCAGGATGGTTTCAGATTCCTGGGTTCAAGTGATTCTCTGCAGATGTGCACACCACCTCCTGCCTTTTTTTTTTTTTTTTCAATTATTCTTTCAGAGTTACTGTTACACTGATGCTTAGATGCTTTGTTTTACTTAGTTACTTACTTCTGAGTAAAAAGATGACAGATCTTTAATGGCTATGGAAGGGAAGATATTTTCTAGCCAGTTGCTATATTTATGAAAATGTTTGCAAATCATTAAAAACTTCAAATGTGGAGCTGAGCTCTTTGGGAGTTTCGTTAACTTAGAAGGTATTGATAACTGATTTAGGATTTGTTTAGGAACTGGGAAGTGTACCAGTTCATGTTGGTAGTAGATACTGAAAATTGTGAATCTTATTCTAATTTGACATTTGTCATTACTGGGTGATTTTAGATTTTCAGGTTCTGAAATTGGCCTACAGTATGAAATAAATCTGAAATTTTGGTAATTGCACTGGATAGTGAAGATACCTGTCAAAAAGTCCACTTTTGCTAGGGTTTCAGACTCTTATCTGAGTTTAGGCTTAGTTATCAGAGGTATAAATACCAAAATGGCTGCACTGAATGTTATTTAGTAGAATGGACTAACCAAGAGAGACAAAAAATATGAATCTAACTCCAGTTAGACAACATTCTCGTTATCTCTTTCAGCTATCTACAAACAGTAGTAAAGGTGGACCTGACTACCCTGAATTCGATGATGAAGGCAAACCTTTGTTGGGCTTCCATGCTTTGGCTCCTCATTTTCCAGACTTTTGGCCAGAAGTTTCTTGATTGTTCCTCTAGGTTCTGGGCACATTTTGCTCTGTCTTTGCTTTAATATTGTTCAACTAAAGAAGTTACTTTCCATACTTAGATCATCAGATTTCCTGATCAGATAGGCAGGTTTATACTGCCTTTTCAACTTGTTCTTTTACTCTGAGGTTCTGTTAGTATTATAGAAGCAAGAATAGAACCATTTGTATAGGTTCTATTCTAAGAATATAACATTCCATAACCAAATTGTCAACAACCCAGAAGGAAGTCTTACTTTCATTTTCATTGGAAATAGCTTGTATCATATCATTTGGAATTTGCTATTTTTATAGTTCCCTATTACCTTACTTAGGCAAGTAGAAGCCTACTAGCTTAAACACCTTGGAACTGTTGATTTCAAGGGGATATAAATCATATCCATAAATGATTTTTGTTTTATAAGACTATTGTCTTACAAAATTTTAATAAAATTTTAAAAAGGTTTCATGTCATCTAGCAATATATTTCAATTTTTTAAAACCCTTTGTGAACAAAGGGTACTATTGATGGCCGATAAAAGATAGACTAAGTTAAAAGTTTTTAAGGACAGCTGACTAAAATTTCTTTTGTTACTTTAAGTTATTTTTAGTTTTATCCTAATGTCTTTCTTGAAAATAAAAGTACCAAGAAGGTAATGTTTTGTTCAATCATGCACTAGTGGTTTTAAAAATAGGATTTTTTTCCTAGAAATTTTAGTTTTTCTCTTTACATAAACTGGGTTTGGGTGTCTAGAATGCTTTAACTGCTCTGATTTTAAACTACCATTGACTTAGAGATTGCCATACGAGCCAGGCATTCTACTGAGCACTTGATATGCTTTATCACATGTATTCCTTGTAGATACCTTACAAGATTTATTACTAGCTCTGTTTTATAGATGAGGAAACTGAAGCTTGGTGATTGTTTTGCCCAAGGTCATAGAAGTCTAAGTAGAATTGGAATTTGAATCCAGGTTGGTCTGACTTGAAAGCCTAGGTCCTTAACCATTGTTATTTATATTATATATGATGGGTACAAACAGTAAGACGAAGAAAGGCATGAAGGGACTTGGTGGTCTCAGTTATATACCTATAAACTAAAAAAAAAACAAACTGAAGTATAAAAAGAGGTGTATGTTTGAATGGTCTATTGTCTAAAATTTGTATATATGAATGGGTAACATAGCCTTACTATCATATCAACACTTCCTAGCTTAGTATGTGCTCATTTCTGTTTATCCTGATAAATTATAGGGAAGATAGAGGAACATAATATCCTAACACTGTTTTGGTCTGTTTTCATAATCTTCCAGTTCTTGTACTTTGCATTGTCTGTTGTGCGTACATTTGACATGTGAATGGCCTGTGAGTGGAAATTGCAAAGTGGGGTTTCAGAGAATATTGTTCTTAAAGATTTTGTATGCTGGTTGTTCCTGCAAGGAGATAAGGGCTAGAGGCTGTTTGGGTAACCATGCTTCTATTTATAGTGTTTCTAAATTTCCTAGGACTTTGGATTGGGTAAATTTAATTGCAGATGAAAGGGAGATGTCTTCTAGCACAAATTCACAGAATTTATTTTCCACAGATTGATATTTTATGCACCACCTGGTACCCAGTTTTTTAAAGCTATTTGGCACTCATGACTGAACTAAATGTAAGTACTGAAATGTTAATAGTTACTACTTTCAACTTGTATTGTAGCTCTTTGAACTAACTTGACAATTGAAGATTTCTTTTACTGAGCCATTAGCGTGTTAGATACTTAATTTTTTTTGTGGTACTGGGATTTGAACTCAGGGCCTACACCTTGAGCCACTCCACCAGCCCTTTTTTGTGATGGGTTTTTTTGAAATAGGGTCTTGTGAACTATTTGCCAGCGGCTGGCTTCAAACCATGATCCTCCTGATCTCTGCTTCTTGAGTAGCGAGGATTACAGGCATGAGCCACTGGTGCCCAGCAAAAAACTTTAAAATCAGTATTTTAAAATTAGTGTGTGGAATTTGATTATGTGTAAGTGGGAAATAGTAGGAATATGATTTTTTAAGCTATACATAATTATGAGAGACCCCTTTAGTCCTTGACATAAACAATTTAATCTTTTCATACTAACTAGGTGATTTTTTTGAAATACAGAAATATCGTTTTTGTAAACTCAGCTTTCAGACTATTGTGAATATTTTAAGTATATTAGAGATACACAGTATTTTTTATCTGTTTCTGATATCCAGTTAAACATTAAAGTTTTGGCACTTTAGATAATGGTATATATATAAACTTTCTCCAGATTTGGATTTTTTGCTTGAAGGTTATACCAGCAGGTGAGCTTTTCTTGCCTTGTTTTGTTTGCAATGTGTGTTAAGTGAGTAACAGCTTTTTTTGTCAGGTGGCTCAGTAACTGAGTGGCACGGTTCTGTTCCAGGTTACTGGAAGTACCACCAGGATGTTTCCAATTTGTTCTTTCTCTTGTTTGGCTGACTCTGCTCTTACCATATGTGATCAGGCTTTGTTTATGGTAGAACAGGAAAAAACTGATAGGTTTCACTGATTATTGGTTGAAGGATTGGGCACCAAGAAGAATGGTGGTATTGTTAACAGAATAGTCGATTTTATTTATGTTATTCTATGGAGCCAGTGTTTTAGCAGTAGAACCTTTTAATTGACAATAAGAACTAATTAGTACTTTTTGATTTGCTAATCCTGATTCTTTTGAGTTCTTACATTTAAAGGGTATCATGTAATTTTTTTTATAGTCAGAGAAAAATTATCTTTTTTATTTTAGTCTACTAAGATTTGGGAGTTTGTTATAGCAGCTAGTATCACTTATCCTGACTAACAAAGAAATGAATTTTCAGTGAAGGAAAAAGATGGTGTTACTAATAAATCTAGAGAAATAAAATTGTATCAGTTTTGCAAGGTAAATTTTTGATTGAGACCTCAAAATCTGTGCTTTTTCTAACGCAGTAGCTTATAATGCCAAAATAACTAGCTGCAAATTAAGTTGATTATTGACATTTGTTATGTCTAACAACTGTTTTAGTCCACATTTAATTTAAATTTATTGAATTTAAATTGAAGAGGCAAACTTTTTAGTAACAAAAATTTCAAGTCTCATTTCTTACCTAATTTAGGCATATGAGAAACTTATTTTTCTGTTTTCCGTCACAGGAAAATGAAAGAATTCATTTTCCTTTTAAAACTTAAGATTATCTAAAGACATTTGGATATTCAATAAAGAGACACAATATTATTGAGTTATAATTCACATATTATAAAATTTTCCCACTAAAAGTATATAGCTCAGTGGCTTTTAGTATTCTCACAGTTGTACAGTCATCATCACTAATTCCAGAACATTTTCATCACCCTCCCAAGTATATCCTTACCCACTAGCAGCCACTCCCCACTTTTTGTTACTCCAGCTCTTGATAGCCACTGATCTACTTTGTCTCTGTAGACTTGACTGTTCTGGATATCTCAGATAAATAGGAACATAATTATGTGGACTTTTGTGTTTGATGTGTTTCACTTTGTCTAACGTTTACAAGATTCATCTATGTTATATGTATCAGTACTTCGTTTCTTTTTATGGTTGAATAATATTTCATTATATGTGTGTATATACCATATTTATCTATTTTCCAGTTGATAGACCTTTGTGGTGTTTCTTCTTTTTGGCTGTTATCAATAGTGATGCCATCAGCATTCTTGCACAGATTTTTGTGTGGACATTAGTTTTCAGTTCTCTTTGGTATATGCATGTAGTTGGGTATATACAGTATCATAGGGCAGCTGTATGCTTAAATTTTTGAGGAACTTCCAAACTATCTTCAACAGTGACTACACCATTTTTACATTTCTATGACAGTGCATACAAGTTCCAGTTTCTCTGTATCCACGCTTGTCTTTGTTTCATGTATTTTGGAGAGGTTGCCATGCAGTTTGTTATATTTTTGTGTTCTGTTTTTCTGGAAATTGACGTTCCTTTGCTATAGAAAGTGAAAACAGATTATTCGAAGTTTACTACTAATTTAGGGAAAGAAATGCTAAGTACGAACATGATTGCTCCTTCATAATAGTCTACTAGTATCAGTCTCATTTGTAGTAATGAACCAGATGAATTTAGCACCAGCAAGTGTTTCAAGGTTATTTTGTGACTATAATTCATTTCTGTTAATGATCGTATGTAAAATAATGGTATCGTGGAATTTTAGATGAGGTACAGCTTCTAAATCTGTGTATACAGTTCTAGACTTAGAATTCTTCATTTAGGAAATTAAGCATCTACTTTTGTCAGGCGCAGTGTTGGGCTCTGGGAACACAGTAATGAACGAGGAACATGGATAGACCATTTTTGTGGCATTCTACTTAGGGACACAAACATGTGAACATAATTAGAGATTGCGGTTTGGGTTAGGAAGTAAATAAACAATGTGTAAAAGGGAACATTGTATTAACTTTGTAAGTCAGGGAATATCTGGCTGAGGAGGTCATTTTAAAGCTAAGATCTACAAGATGATTACGAGCTAGCAATGCAAGAGCTGGAAGAGAATATTGTAGGTGGGAAAGAACTTGGGGATCTAAGTGAATGCCAGTTTGACTAGAGAGTGAGGAAGAAAGAATGTTACCAGAGGAGGTTGGAGATAGACAGAAGCCAGGTCTCGCCATGGTGAAGGCAGTAGAATTAAATTCAGTGTAGAGAATTAAATCCATCAGAGAGTGATAGGACTGATTTGCATTTAAAAAAAAATCACTCCAGCTACTGATTTTAGAATGGAAGCTATTACAAAAGCACAGACAAGAAATGATGGTTTAGATTAGGGTAATGTCAGTGCAGGTGAAAAAAAAAGTAGATTGATCTGTGGGTCTTACAGAGATAATCTATAGGATTTGCACCAGTTAGACATAGGAGGAAAATTGAGAGAGAGAGAGAGAAGTGGGGATTATGCCTAGAGTTTTCACTTAAGTAACTGTTGGCAGGTTGTTTTAGGGTAGGGAAGAAATAGGAAAATTATTAGGTTTTGGGACTAGAGATCCACTGCAGATGCTTAGACTTTGACTTGCCTATTAAAACATCTGGAATAATCACTGCTTGTTACCTTCAAAAAAAAAAAGACATTTGAAGGTGTCACATGTTATAGCAGTTAGATATATAGTTCCAGTTCTGAGAGGAAGAGAGTTGGATAGAGGCACATTTGTAATTCATATCAAGAAATCTAGCTTTTAGAGTTGAAAGGAAAGTTTAGCAGAGGACTCCGAAGGGGCAGAGACCGGTGATGTGAATGAAATGTGCACATGCCTCGGAATGTTTTTCCTATACCTTGATTCCTCCACCAAGGTGCAAAAGGGGAAGATCGTGGTGCCTTTCTTCTTGCAAATGCCAGAACTTTATGCTGTGTGCTTTTGGGTCTGTTTCTCATCCTGCTGAGGGACTTGCTTAGCCATTCCCTAACCTTTCTATATAGTTGATATAGTCCTTTAGAAGGATTTGGGGACAAGGGATTACTGGTTTTTCTCTGGGCTACTAGTAATATTAATTTAGTTAGTTATAGTTTGGGTTAAATAGGATAGTGCTAGTTTAAATCTAATATTTATGTTTTCAAACTAGGACCCATAGTTGTAGATATAGGAGGTCTCAAAATCTTTAATTTTGCATTTTTATCTTGATATAAAATGATTATTGATAATCTGGTTGGTCACTTTATAGCTATGATGAGATTTTAGTACCTGTGTTTTTAACTAAATAATCTTCCTAAGTATGTTTGTCTTGTATTGTAGATTTTTAAAGTTTAGGCTTCTGAAGTTTGTAAAGTCTCTGACTTATAGTAAGCTATCATTTCTGGGAAAAATTTGTCTTAGACCTACCTACAATGAATTATTAGAGTTAACTTTTAAAATTGGATTGCTAGTATACCTATGTAATTTATTATAATTATTAATGCATTAGCCTACTAGTAGATTTTACTGTGACCTTTCCATCCATGCATTCCTGTATTGATACATATGTATATGTGTCTATATATATATATGTGTCTCTCTCTCTATATATATATATTTATTTATTTTAGTCAGTGGTCCCAAGTACTGAATTTTCTAGCAAATTTTGATTATTTGGAAGTGATAGTTCTGATAAAGTGACTAGTTCCATTACTATTATAACTTGGTAAGAAAATGGAGATTATCCATATAAAAAACAGATAGTGTATAGATCCATTTACATTTAGAAGTAGTTGGTAGGGCTGCAGACATGGCTCAAATGGTAGAGTACTTGCCGAGTAAGCGCAAGACCCTTTGTTCAAACCCCAAAAACCAAAAACCAAACTACCCCCCCCCCCAAAATTCTAAGAAGTAGTTGGCATTCTTTAACTAAAAATCTGAAGTTAAATAACTTCTGTTTTGGTTATGGTCTTTGTGCCAACATCAAAATGTTTTTCTGTGTATATAGAGAAAGTAAAATTAATTAGAAGATTTTTTTGTTATTTATAAAAAAAAATTAGGGCTCTTTTTTTAGTCATTAAAAGGTGATAGCCAATATAGTTTTAAACCACATCTGTTTTTGTAGTGTCCTCTTCATGTTCTTAGGCCTTATGAACATTCACAGTCTGCTGTTAGATATACAACTTTTCAACACTTTCACACGATTACCTTAGATCCTCATGAAATTAGTGCCCATTGTTTGTTGACTGCTCATTGGCATTGTGCTCTGTTTTGAGGGGTTGATGTACATTTCTATTGTTAAGGAAATTCAACCCTGTGAGACAGATGCTCTTATAATTGTACTTGTTTTATAGATGAGAAATGTGAGGCCCATGTGGTGGTTGTGGGATTTTGTATGAGTTTCTTAACATCTTGCCACCTATATCCGCCCTATTCTGTAAGTCCAACTCCTGCACAAATGACCCTGTCTCTTATTAGTGACTCAAGGATGTTGCTCTATTTTCTGTCCTGAACAACCAGTTGTTGTTTTTTTTTTAATGACTGGATTATTCCTACTGGCATACAAACATGCTGTTTCCCTCTTCTTAAAAAAAACAAAACCAAAAAACCACAAAAGAAAAAAGCAGAATACCAGACCCTCTCTTGATTCTATTTTTTTGTTGCTGTTATCCCATTTCTTTCCTTTCCTTTAGTGTAAAACTCATTTTAAGTTGTACATATTTTTACTGTATTTTCTTTTGGTGCTAGGACTTGAACCCAGGGCCTTGGTCATGCTTAGGCAAGTGCTGTACCACTGAGCTATATCCCCAGCCCTATGTTTATCATTTTAAACTATGTTCCTGTCCTTTCTCTTGAGTTCATTCCAGTTAGGTTTTTACCTTGCCACTCCACCAAAATTGCTTTCATCAGCATCACTAGTGGTTTTCCTGTTGCAGGATGCTTTGGGGGAATACGGAGGTAAATAGAATAATATGGAGGAAGGACACTGTCTAATAGTGAAAGTCTGGACATTCAAATATCGTAAATAAATTGTAGTAATTTCATATAATAGATTATTATGTACTTGTCAAAAAGAATAGGGAAGATATCTCTATATCAGTAAGGTCTAATCTCCAGGACAAGGTGAAAAAAGAAAGGAATTATAGTGAACTACCTTGGATGTAAAAAAGAAGGGAATTAGAAGTGGGCATATACAGATTTGTTCCATTACTAAAACATGATGTTAGAGTACACCAAAATTATAGGGGGAAGGGACAGAGACAGAAACTAAACTCCTTTGTACCTTGTTCTAAAATTTTTACTTTATTGTAGTGCATCTGTATGTAAATTTAAAAAAGCCCCAACAATTGAATAAACAATGCTAAATGGAGACACAAGAATTTATCAATATCAGAATGGTGACATAGTAAGAAGAATTATTTAAAGTTACTTTGAAATATACTATTTTTTAAATTTTACTTTTGAGTTAGTATACATTAATAATATGGGGGAATTTCATTGTGATAATTCCATATATGTGTACAGTATGAACAAGTTCACCCCCTCCACTATTTTTCTATTTGCCTACCCCCTTTCAAATGGTATTTGGTGGGTTTCATTATGCTGTCTTTATTTGTATACATGAAGCATACTTTGTCCTCTTCACCCCTCAGTAGCCTTTGCTGAAACATAGTATTTTAACTATATATCTCTAGTGGCATATATCATAAGGACTGAAAAAAAGGTATAAGAAATCCTGTATTTTACCTAAGATTACTAGTAACAGCCTGTAATATATAATAGGATAAAACAAATAAGAATTTTTTAGTGGCATATGTTTTTAATGACATTAACAAGCAAGATTTTCAGGGTGAGAGAAGATACAAATAAGTAAAAACTGTTTAAGTGGAAAATACCAGTCTAAACTCAGGATTTAATTTTCTCTTTCTAAAAAAATACTTATTTTCTGAATTTGATCACTGCAGCATCCTAGAAGTAAACACAAGTTAAAACAAGCCCTCCTAATCCCCAGATTTTGGTTTTCAGATACCATTTCCCATTAAAAGGAATCAAGGCTCTTGCATCCCAAAGCAAGGAAGCTATGACAGCAAACCTAGGTCATGTCAAAATGACCTGAAGAGACTCCTCCTGGCCAAAGCTAGTATAATGTGAGGATTTTAAAAAAAGATGTCAGTACATCAAAAAACATAAAATTCTGCAAGCTCACAGTGCTACTCAAGAAAACAAAAGCTCATGGGTCATTTTCGAACATTGGGTAATTACCCTGAAAATCGATAAAGGGAAAGAATTGCTGCTTTTCTTATATAGAGTGAGTAACCAAATGATTGATGAGGTAAATTGCTTTTAGAAGACTTTTACCCAATGCAGAAGGAATTACAGAATTTGAAAATAATAGTTTTCTACCCCTAATGAAGTAATGGATCTGGGCAATTGAGTGTAATTAGTATGGTAGATGGGAACTTTTGTAAGGTACAGGTCAGGCTTACAACATTAGAATCCACTCATCAGTCTCAACATCACTAAAATTAGATCATCCATTCCAAGCATGCTGATAAGGATGTGATGCAGAAAGTGCATAGCACTGTTGCAAAGCACTCTTGTCAAAGGAAGTGGTGTCTGAATTTACTCAAACCCTCCTCATCTAACTACTATAGTAAAAAGTACTAGGGGATGCATCCCCCACATAGACTAGGAAATGCTAAAAGACAACAGGATTTCTTCCACAAGTAACATGGGAAAAAATGAAAAGAAAGTGGAAACTGTTAAAAGATATGAAACAATGAAATCTTGTGTATGGAACTTGTTTGAATTCTAATTCAGACAAACCGTCTCTAGAAAACATTTTTCAGATAGGAAAAGTTGAGCTACATAGTTGAATGTGGTAACATTGTGATCATTAAAAAATGATAAATACTAAATCTTTACATGTAAAAAGAGATGATGTGTAGTATTTGCTTTAAAATATTGTCTTCCAGGGCTAGGGACATAGCTCGGTGGTAGAATGCTTGCCTGGCATGCATAGGGCCCTGGTTGGATCCCCACCACCATAAAACAAACAAACCAAAATACCCTCCTTGAGGGGAATGGGGAACAGCTGAAGTGAGTTGCAGAATGTTGGCAGCTGTCAAATTTGGTTGCTTGGAAATTCTTGTGTATACTTAGAGAATTATTGTAGTAAAATAAAAAACATGAAAAAGACTGTTGCAGAGCAGTGATATAACAAAAATATATATTTTTTTCTGTTTTGCTTTAGCTTCTTTTTTAACCTTTTTTTGTTAATCTACAGTAATAGAGAATTTCATTGTGGTAATTCCATACATATGTACAGTATGCTTTGAACCAGTTCACCCCCTCAGTTATATTCCCTTAAGTCCCCTCTCTCTTCCCCCTTTTTTCAAACAATATTTACTGGGTTTCACAACACTATCCATATATGTGTACACACAAATACATACATAACATACTTTGATCTGCATAGCACCCCAGTATCTGCTCCTTGCTCCACCTCCCCCTTGCTGAAAGTCCCCCCATTTATATTCATGTTCCATTATTATTTTTTCTCCTCCTCCTTCCCCTTCTTTTCTCCTCCTCCTCCTCCCTTCTTCCTTCTTTCTCTTCTTCCTCCTCCTCCCTTCTCCTTCTCCTCCTTCCTTCTCCTCCTCCTTTTCTTCTTCTCATTATTATTACTATTCTAGGTCTAAGAGTCCATGTGTGAATGAAAGCATGTGATATGTGTCTTTTGAGGTTATCTTATCTTGCTCCACATGATGATTTCCAGTGCTATCCATTTTCCTGCTAATGACAAAATTTCATTCTTCTTTGTAGCTGAATAATATGCCATTGTTTATATATACCACATTAAAAAAAAAACTCCTTTCATCAGTTGTTGGACACCTAGGCTGATTCCACTACTTGGCTGTTGTGACTAGTACTGTGATAAACACGGATGTGCAGGTATCTCTCTTGTATGTTGATTGACACTCCTTCAGATATATTCCCAAGCGTAGTATGGCAGGGTCACAAGATAGATCTAGTTTTAGCTTTTCAGTGAACCTCTGTACTGTCTTCTGTAGTGGCTGCACTAGTTTACATTCTCATCAACAGTGTCTGAAGGTTCCTTTTCCCCAAATCCTTGCCAGCATTTGTTGTTTGTTTTCCTAATGATTGCCATTCTACTGGGGTGAGATGGAATCTCGGTGTAGTTTTGATTTGCATTTTCTTACGGATAAAGATGTTGAACGTTTATTTATGTGTTGCCATTTGTATATGTGAGAATTGTTTGTTCAGTTCAGTTTTTTTGATTCCCCCTCATCACCCCTTCCCTTTGTTAAAATAATTTCAGCTGGTTTCATTGTTCTTTTTTCATACATGCATACAAAGTACACAGATCATATTTGTCTCCTCCTTTACCCTCTCTATTTGGCCTATCTCTCCCACTGGTATCCCCTCCATGGGACCTGTTTTACCTTCTGAGATAAATTTCTTGTAGACAACAAATGGGATCTTGCTTTTTAATTCAACCTGCCATTCTATAACTTTTTATTAGAGAATTAAGACCAGTGTTAATATTGAATGGTATATGGTATTTACTGTCATTTTGTTGTTTTAGTGATGTTTGTTTCTTATCACCCTCTTTTGATAATCTACTCTGTAGTGGGATTTATTCTTTGTGTGTGTGTGTGTGTGTGTTTTCCTGATTGTGCTTATCTTTCTCTTCTATGGGTAGGATTCCTTAAAGTATCTTCTGCAGTGCTGATTTACTGGTCATGAATTCCTTCAGTTTTTTGTTTATTATGGAAATTTTATTTGTCCTTCAATTATGAAAGATAGCTTTGCTGGATACATTAATCTAGGTTGACAGTTATTTGGGGGTATGTAATTATGCCTTCCTTGCTTTTAGAGTTTCTGTTGAAAAATCTGCTGTTATTCTTACGGGTTCACCTTTATATGTGACTTGTCACTTCTCTTGCAACTTTCAATATTCTTTCTTTGTTCTGTATATTTAGTGTTTTTATCTATAACATGTCTAGGGTTTTTTTTTTCCCTTTGATCTTGCCTGTTCGGTGTTTTGAAAACCTTCTGTATCTGGATAACTCTGTCTTTCTTAAGATTGGAAAGGTGTTCTGCTAGTATTTTATAGAACATGGTTTCTATGCCTTTAGCTTGTACCTCATCTTCTATATCCATGATTGTAGGGTTGGACTTTTGATGGTGTCCCAGAGGAAACATGCAAGCATGTTTCATTTTTATTTTCTTAGTATTTTTTTGATGTCTTTACCTGATTGGTCTGATTTCTCTACTATATCTTGTACCGCTAATACTCTGTTTTCATCTTGTTCCATTCTATTAGCAAGGCTTTCAGCTGAGTTTTTCTTTTTTGGGTTATTGAGCTGTTTGTTTCTAGGATTTCAATTTGATATTTTCAGGATTTCTTTATGTATTGTGTTTCTCTTTTTTTTTTTTGTCTTTTCTTTTTTGGTTGTGTTTCTCTTTCATATCCTACATTATCTTCCTTATTTCATTCTGCCATTTCTTTGAATTCTCTTTGAATTCATTCAGCTGTTTGTTTGAGAATGAATTCTCTTTGAATTCATTCAGCTGTTTATTTGAGAATGAATTATCTTTGAATTCATTCAGGTACTCATACATGTCTTCTTTAATCTTGTTGATCATTCTTATCATTGATCTTGAGTTCATTGATATTTTATCTACTTCACTATCACTGAAGTGTTTTATTGTGGAATTGTTGACTTTTGAAGGAGACCTGTTGCCACGTTTTTTTCGTATTATTTGTGTTTCTGCATTGGGATTTATGCATTTGAAGCCAAGCTGTTGGTTGGAGGTTTTAATCATATGTAATCCTTCAGTTGAAATAGTTTAAATATTCAGGCAGGACAATGAGTACTTGGGTGGAGGTGGACTGGGGGAGGGAGTATGGCTCCATAGGTAAACATTTGCCCATGTGCTGAGGGTACTGGGCCAGATCCTCACCACTTCTCATACCAAGGAGAGCTACCTGGAATCTCCTGTAGAAGGGTCAGTTGTCTGCTTTTGGGTTGCTTTTATCATAGACGTTTCCCATCTTTTTGTATTGGGAGCTGCTGTTGATTATAGGGAGCTTTATAGCTTGGTGGCTAGGCAGGATCCCACTTGCTGCACATATCCCATCTCCCCTCACCACACCCCATTTGTGTCTCCAGGGGCCAAGAAGTGTCTAAGTCTCAGGGTGATCCCTGAATGTATTAGAGAGTGGGACAGCAAACAGTGCACTGAGTGCTGTATCTGGTGGGATGTGGGGTAGAGGTGTGTGTGGGGAAACTGAGGGACCCCAGTTGCTTATAGATCCCATCCAGAAGTTCACTTCTCTGTGAGGAGAAGGCTGTAGAAATTTTGTTATTCAGATGGTCTGGACTGTGGGTCCTCAGTCCTTACTGTCAACAAACATACACAGGATGCAGTTCCCAGGGACTGGTCTCAGTGCTTTCAGATCCTACCCAATATTTCACCTCCCTGTGTGGGGTAGAAGGAAGTGGAAGTCATGTGATTCAGAGGGTTTGGGTACAGAGCTCTGACCCTCTGACCCACCTAGCAGTCAATACACACGGCCAGGAGACAGACCCTGAAGGCTGAGTATTAAGCCAGCTACAGGCTCAGTGCTTTTTTTCCACCCAAGTCTCAGGTGATGGGACTCACTCCAGTGAGTGAGTCCAGAGCTCCCCACTGCTATAACTTCTCTTTGGGACTGCATCTGTCCCTCTCCTTCTCCTTGACCACCTCTAATGGCCGTTTCCTACCTAGACACTGTTGTGGGGTGTCCCAAGACTTCCTGAGCTGTGAGTATTCCTTGTTTTTAAGCCCCCAGAGTATCTTAATCTCAAACAATAGGCCCTTTCTCAAGGTGGTGTCTTGCTACCACTCTCTGAAATAAGGGGAGCAACAGAATGGCTTTCTTCACCAAGGCTATCATTCCACACTAGAGCAGTCACTGGGTTTAAGGCTTTTGGGAAGTGTTGTATTATGTTGCAGCTAGAATTGCCAGTCTGTTGCCAGGGCAGTCTGGTTTATCCTCTTATGCTGTTTTCAGCTTCCCCTCCCCCTGCTAGGGAGATGTGGATGGTTGGAACTGTTTGCTGCTTTTCTCTGTTGCCTTGGTTTCTCTGTGCTTTTCTGTTGTTCTGCCACCTCTTTTGTAATTCCCAATGCTCTTTCTTTCTTTTTCTCTTCAGAATATAGTCTCTCCTGCTACCTGACTCTTCTCATTCATGAAGTCAAAATGGTGGATGCTTCTAATCCTTTAACTTGCTCCTTCCCTGCTGTAGCTTCTTAAAAAAATAATCTTGTCTAAATGTAGACTTCTAGGTTGACATGCTTTGTTTTTCTGTAAAGCTGCTGCTCAGAAGTCTCCCAGCTTGCATTTCTGACAAGAAGTCTGCTGTCATTCTTATCTTTGTGTCTCAGTGCTTTGTGGGTTCCAAAGATTATTCAGCCTGTCTCTTTCCCCAAACGTAATCCTTCAGAAATACCTTAATGTTTGTTGAACAAGTGATAGTTTTTGATGGCTGTCATACTTATTAAAGGAACTTCTTTAGGTTCTAGTTGAGGTAATAATTTTATTACAGAAATTTATAAAGCATTAGATAATTCATTTTGGTCAGGGCTTATATCATTCTATATTTACTTAGCATGTAAATTATGTTTATATAATTTACCATTCAGTGCCTGCAAGGATATAGGAAAAAAAAATCTCTCAGTTTCTCCTACTACTACAACACTCAGTAAAGAAACTTTTGAGACCTCTAGTCACCAAACTAGGTGAGAATTTCTCCCCACCAGCAAGCAAGAGCAGATGATTTTCCAGCAGACACCGGCTGGGTATCCTCTAATTCAGTTCAGTTGACACTTTAGTGTAAGATCCTGCAGCCCCACAGGACTGGCCCTCCCTTCACTCCCCTACTTCAGATGCTGGTTTTAAGCACAGACTGTGTTCTGAAGAAACCTTAGTAAATTGGGGTTCCTGGGACTCCTTTCTTGATCTTGATTAATTTGTTCAAGAAGCTCACAGAACTCAGGGACTTTACTATGAAAGATTTGACTATATTTACTATAAAGGATATTACAAAGGATTCGAATGGATAGGCAGACAGAAGATTTGCATAGGGTAAGGTATGGCAGAAAGTTTCTGTGCCCTTTGAGGGTGTGTCACCCTCTAGGAACCTGTACATATTCCCCTGTCCACTACATGGAAGCTCTCAGTCCTTTTGGCCTTTTATGAAAGTTTCATTACATAGGGATGATTAATTAAATCATTGGCCATTGGGTTGTTAATTAAAACTTTGGCTCCTCTTTCTGGAGTTTGGAGGATAGAACTGAAAATTGCAACTTTCTAATCACAGCATTGGTTCCCCTTGCAACCAGCCATCATCCTGAGGCTATCCAGGGGACCCCAGCCACTATAATCTCACTAGCAAACAAAATTCAGAGGTTATAAGGATTTTAGGAGCTATAAGGTAGGAAATGGGATAAAGACCAAATGTAAATTTCCCATTTTCTGGTGGGGTGTGGTGGCTGGGTTTTGAACTCATGCTTACAGAGCAGGTACTCTACTGCTTGAGCCACATCTCCAGTCCCCACAGAGCCTCACTCAGTATTTACATGTATTGATTTAAATTTGTTGTATTTGGCTATTTATATACAGTAATTTGTACTTGTGCATTTTAGGAATGGCACACTAAAAAGTGCTTCCAAGAGAAACTAGATTATGCCTAACAGTTAAATATGTTGGAAAGATAACCAGTCCTTTCCCTAGTCTTTGGTGCATAAGGATACCTGAACCACAGATTATATTCAGCATGACAATTTCTGTTATGACTGTTTTAAATATGTGAGCCATTTGTAGTAGCCATATTGAATATATAACCTGTTTAGGAATTGTTACAGCTGTGTCTTAGGTTGGATTTTGAATTTAACAATTGATACTGTTAATGTTTAATTATTTTAATAGAATTTAAGGAACATTTGCCTGCAAATAAACCTTATGGGAACTAATACAAATGCTTTCATTTTAAATAATGCCAGTGGTGTGAACATTAACAGATATCTCATTAAATACAAAATATAACAGAACTAACCACGTTTTTTGTATTCTGAGTTGCATATAGAGATGGCAACTGAATCTTCATGCACTTGAGTTGATTTTTCTTTTGTTTTGTGTTTTTGAAAATGTGCACAGGTATTTGTGAGAGTAGTAAAAATAATACAAACTTGAATAGTTACCTAAAGTGGTAACTAAATTCAAATGGCTCTCAAATTAAAACCAATAAATTCTTCAACATTATGTTAGTAAAGAAGAAAATATTCTTATACATCCTAGATTTAAAATACTGACAAAACAATGCAAAATAACTCATGTGAGCTTGAAATTTTATCTTATTGTTTACTGTTATTAGAAGGCTGGCTACTTTCTCTGTTATATAATCTTTAAAGTTTTTTAATGATAGTCACATATGCGTTGCATTACAGCTGGAAAGACAAATTTCCAATTTACCTTTTTTTTTCTTTTTTGGTGGCAGTGGGGTTTGAACTCAGGGCCTCACACTTGCTAGGCAGGTGCTCTACCACTTTAGCCACTTGCCAGCCCCCAATTTGTCTTTTTGTCAGATTTTTTTTAGTATGGTGATTATCTGTATTTTATTATCCATTTGCTGAGCTCTTAAATATCTTAAGTGGAAATTGGAAAAACAAAATTTTTTAAATTATGTCAGTGTTCTACTTATTTGTTCCTAAAAAAAACTTTTATTTTATTTTATGTAGTGATGTTTTTCCCTACTTTACATGTATAATTAGAAAAGTTGAATTCTGTTCTTCTTCCTGTTTCTTAGTTGACGAAGGATCAAAGGTTGGTGTATTCGGGCAGACTGCTTCCTGATCATCTGCAGCTGAAAGACATTCTCAGAAAAGTAAGCTTTTCTTCCACTTTTTGAAACCACATATATTCAGAGTGTGAGAGAAGCTTTGTTTCTGAAGTTTTATCTAATCAGTTCAGATCTTACTTTTTAAATCAGCCCCTTTGGATAGCAGAACAGGTAACAATAAGTTAGAAAGTAAACAACATGATAGGTTCTGATTAGCTTGGATAACAGTTTTGTGTATTCATCTGATAGTTAAATGTGAAGTAGGATTATATATTTGTGGTCAGGTTATTTTGTCATCATTTGGAAGAAAACACTATTGCAGGAGTAGACTGTTCAGTAGCAGTGAAACATTGATAACAGTCTTTCCTCTAAATATCCTTTTAACCAAACTGTATGACATTTTAATACAAATTGTTTGGGTTCAGAGTTTTACTTCAGTACTTGTGTCCTGAAATAATGAAGCCCACTGCTGTACTAGTTATCAAACGTAGTGCTGATACTCAGACAGAGCTAAAACATATTTCAGTGTAGCTCTTGTACAGCTTGAATGGTAGTTATTTTAATGACAGCTTTTAGTTTATAGTTTTAGGGCTTTTCAGTATTTGAAATGCTGCTCTTTTGTTTGTGAATATAGCAGAATTAAATAGCTTTATATTTTGTGTTCAGTTTTTGACTTAACTCTTAATGTTGTTCTAGACATTTATGACCTAATTTAGAAGATCTATTTTTTATCCTGTGTATTTACCATCACCTGTGGGAAACTTAGAAATCAGTGTCAGTGTATTCCCTCTGCTTTGATAGTTGACATTTTATCATTGCCAGTGTGACTTCTTACTGTTGTTTCAATAAGTTTCAAGATAGCTAAAGTGGTTTAATATTTCCCCCGTCAAAAATAGTAGAATCTTGCAGCAAATTCTCCTCCCTCCTTTTCTCTCTTCCCCCCACATATACAAGCAGTGAACTTTAGTTTTTAGAGACATTTTTAGGTTTATAGCCTTATAGAAAAATTGAATGAAAGGTGCAGAGATATCTCATCTGTTCCTTGATCCCACATATGCACAGCACGTCCTCCTGTTTACATCCTGCAGTAGATTGGAGCATTTGTTACATCACTGAACCTGTACTGACACATTATCACTCAAGTCCGTAGTTTACTTTAGGGCTCACTCTTGGTGGTGTACATTGTACACATGTATCCACTGTTAAGGAGACATCTGTGTTCTGCCCACTCATTTTTTCTTCTGTTTTTCTGTTTAAAAGTCCTGCTATCTGCTCTTTGAAATACACATACATTTATTATTTCATTTCAAGCATACCTTGAACTTGCACATGGATACTTTTAAAAAGGCTTTTGCTGCCAGAAATTGTTTCAGACAAAATAACTTAAAACTGGTTTAGTGAAAGAACTGTTACACTTCCTATATCAAGCATTTTGAGCAATATGTTTGCATTTTGAACAGCTCTTTGAGCTGTTTTTTGTCAAAGTCAGTGTACCTGTCATTTTAGTTAAATGCTGTAGTGGCTTACCTGTATAGTTATAAAATGCTGTATAGAAACATTCCCCAAAGGTAAATTAATTCTTTGAGTTAATTGTGATTAGTATGGCCATCTGGAACTAGGTTTCTAAGGATAAATGTCTTATACTTGCATACTTTTTTGTCACCTATGCTCAGAAGCTAAAAGGACATTATAAATCAGGAGCACCTTTACCTTGCCTGTATCTCTCACATTGTCCTGTCTCTGTGAAGCCTCTCTTTAGCATTCTAATTCCCATGGACTTCTTTCTCTAAATTTTTAAAGCAATTGTAGTTTGTGCTTCTCATTTTATGCACAGCACTTTATGTTGCTTGAATGCACTAGTCTGTCTTTGAACAGTGTCAAGAGCCTCTTTAAGAAAACGGCTGACCTTCCTTTTCTTGGATTCACCTCAGAATTAAACGCAATTCTAGGTTCATGGTAGGCAGCTCATAATGAGATCTTAGCTTTGCTTCTCTTTTTCATCACTGTGCATTCCTTCCCACCCCCTTTTCTTTCTTTCCCGCCCTCTTTTCTTTATCATTTCAGTGTTGTTCTTCCTCTTCTTTTTAAGAAATGATGACTCATCATTCTCTGTCATCCCTTACTCACTGTTTTCTTTCTCCATCTTATTTACTAGCTCTGTGTCTAAATATAAATATGTGCATAATCTCATTATTAAGCTAAAATGTCAACTGTAGTCATTATTTACAATATTTTTCCTGTGGTCATAGTTGTAGGTTTAAGGAAACACGTAGAATATTTGCAGACTATATTTCAAATATGTGCTTTATGTTTTTGTATAAATGTTATAGATAAAAAGTTTTGACTTAAACAGCAAAATTGATACATCAACTTGCTAAAGTTAAGGCAAATTAGATTGAATTTCTTTATCAGTGCTAACTCAAGCAATCAAAATATTTTCACTGTTCAAAGCTTATTGGCTTAAAACCTCACGATGATTCTTACATTCTGATCTTAAGGTGCTATGTGTTTTCATATTGAAATAATAGATTATGTTGGTATAACTTTATAACATTGTTTGCTTCAAGACTCTTTGTTGTGCAAACTAATAATTTTTAATATGACAATTGCTAAGTATTTAGACCATTTCTAAGTGTAGAGCAAAAATACTGAATTCAAAAGGCCCCTCAGTATAAGATGACAAATGATATCTTCAAATGATAACAATTTATTAGTAATAAAATAACTAGGTGAGAAAGTAAAGTTTTGAGTTAAGTATTTCAGCTTAGCTACTTTCTGAACTGAAAATTTTCTAGTACTTCCCTTTAAATGTAATCTTCTTTAATTTTAGCAAGATGAGTATCATATGGTTCATCTGGTATGTACTTCTCGGACTCCTCCCAGTTCTCCAAAATCGAGCACCAACAGAGAAAGTCGTGAAGCACTGGCACCCAACAGCAATTCTGTGAGTTGTTTTGGGAGGAGTAAATGTTGAAGTTTTCTGAGTCTTCTTTCTTGCCTCTAAGAACTAAGTGGAGGGCTGGGAGTGTAGCTCTGTGGTAGAGAGCTTGCCTAGCACACTTAAGGCCCTGGGCTCAATTTTCAGCATTGTAAAAAACAAAATTAAATCTAAAACAGAACAATTGGAACTTGTGGGTTTTGAGATTATATTTTAACAAGAGTAAGACATTTAAAATTTGTTTTAAAATGTCTAATACTTACTGTTGTCTTTGAAGCCTGTTTACCATGAGTTATAATTTGCAAAGTAGCAGGGTTAGTAATAGAGCCAATCTCCATAGATGTAATTACCAATATACTCCAAAAATAGAATCATGATATTACTGTATTATGTAGACTGTCAGACCAGTGAAGTTTCAGAGATAGAAAGATATTTAATATAGTATATTTTATTCAAGGTGGATTAATTTATTTAAATTCTGAGTACCCTAAATCTTCTTGAAGTAGAGTACTTGATCAAGGACTTTGTGTATGTGTGTGTGTGTGTGTGTGTGTGTGTGTGTGTGTGTTTTAAAGAAATCACAATTTGAGCATGGGAAAAATTATTCAGTATACTCATCAGACTTGAGTATTCACCTTTTCTTTTCCTTGTTTTCTTAGTCTGAAATGGTTTGGGGAATTTTTTTGTAATAGTTGAACTTTTCAACTTACACATTCCTTTTATGTTAAATTATTTTTGATTTCACGTTAAAGTTCTATATGGCACATTCGGGAGTGACAGGATTGAGATTAGTGGAAGCTTGGTTTAAACTTCTTGAGCAGGCAGGGAACTTTTATTCTGCCAAGTATGCTTTCCTTCTTGTCAAGAATCTAACCGAAACTTTAGGGAGAGGATGAATGGCAGGGGCTACGATTAGCTGAAAAATTTTGCAACAGATACCAGTTAACTGCTTCTTTAAAAAACTGAATCCTCCAGCTGCTATATTTAATCAGTGTGGCCTCTATGGTGTTTTCTAGTACCAGCCAAGGGAGTTTAGTTATATTAAGCTGAAGAATGTTTTGTTAAAGCACTCAGGAATCTTTGTATGTTTCCTACCTTGGCATGAGAAGGTAAAAATATTGGCCTCACATGAAGTTTTGTGTGTAATCTTTGGATATAGTTGCATTGCTTAAATTTTTGTTGTAAAAGAACCCTCTGACCTAGTTGGCTTGTCTGGGGAGTCCTCAGCCATGACTTTATGTCATTAGTATATATATTTATTTTTTTCAGAGTGTTAGGAAAATCTAAAAAATATCAAAGGAAAATCAAGTTAAATTCCACTAAAATTTTTATGGCTCAGAAATTTCAGAGAGATTTGAAAATGTGTTAAAAATCTAATCATGAAAGAGTTACCTAATAAAGCCAGAAACCATTAGAGAAATCAGGCTGTACTGCTGAATGGCTAGCCTTTTCTTCTATTAATTATGTTAATGAATTCTATATTATGCTTCATTTAATGTGAATTCTTGCCAAAAACAAAAGCCTTTCCCAGTTTATGCCCTAAAGATTTAGACTCCCTAGTAAAATACTTGGTGTCTATTTTGTCTTTTCTTAGTTTTGTAAGAGACCTATGTACTGGGGATCTTTTGCCAGGCAGGATGTAGGGAAGGTAGATATGCAAAAAGACATCTTGTCAATCAGAAGGCAGTGCAGGTAAAATACAATTTTAACAAACTTGGATGTTAAAATAATGTTGTACCTAGATTTTTCAGAGTGGAAACTAAAATTCATATAAGATGTAATATTTTAAAAAATTATACAAAATACTTGATAAACTATTTTATAATAGCAACACACTGGTCTTTCAGGAGTTATAAGATTCAAGGATATTGAATCTATGAGTTGTTGACATCATTTGAGCATGAGAATTAAAAAATCCTGATTGGTATCTTGCTCACTTTGTAAAAACAGTGCATTTATAAGCTAGTAAAATCTTAGAGCCAAATGGAAGGAATCTTGAAAATCTAGTTCAACCTCATTTTCTCAAGAAAGTAGAGACTGAGAAGTTAAGTGAGTATTTAAGATTATATTCTTTGGTAATGTCAGAGATAGCATGAGATTTTAGATCTTTTGACACCCATCATGTTCCTGAATATGTTAAACCAGTGTGTTATCAACCACATGTTATGCAGTATCTGCCACATAGTAACTGTTCAAGTGACTCAGTAATTAGTTACATTTATCCAGCACTTTTTATAAGTTAGGCATCATGAAAGAAGCTCTTTGCATGCTGTAATCTGTCCAATTTAGCATGCAGTTTTTGTATATTGTTATTCTGTTAGCTTTGTCTATTAGATAAATGAAATATTATTGTTTAATTAAGCAGTTTTGATTTTTCTAATCCATTTTGGTGTTACTGGGAATTGAACTTGGCCTTATGTTTGCTAGGCAAGTGCTCTACCATTGAGCCATGCTCCTAAGTGCTTTTGTTGAGATACGGTCTCAAGCTTTTGCCCAGGTAGTCCTTGGACTAATCCTTTTACCTCTGCCTCCCAAGTAGCTGATTACAGGTGTAGACCACCATACCTGGCTTGATTGTCTGATCTTTTTAGTCATATTAAACTTAAAAATGCCTATCATATTGGATTTTATTCAAATCAGTAAGTTTCTAAAATTCAGTTCTTTTGCAGAGGGATTTCATGATTGCATTTGAACATATCTATAATATCATGATTGTATTGAATCAATCTTAAAAAAATTATGTTTTTGTTTGTAGAGCTCAGATCATTCAGGATCAACAACTCCATCATCCAGTCAGGAAACCCTGTCTTTAGCTGCTGGTTCATCCTCAGAAGGATTGAGGCAGCGTATCCTTCCACAAGCACAAACTGACCCAGCACAGAGTCATCAGTTTCCATATGTGATGCAAGGGTAAGTGAAATTATGGTACCTGTGGGTCAGAATTGGGGCCCCTTAAAATCAATTACTTTGGATATTCACTGTAGTTTCTTTGCAGTAATTAAAGTACACTTGAAATTTATTCTTATACCTGCCTTTGTAGTTTGAGAACTAGAGAAGTAAGTGGAGCAGCACTTTTGAAAGCTGGTCTTCCATCTGAATCATCTAGGGTATGCTTTTCAGTCCTTAATGCTCTTACTCTCTACCTGGGATCTTATTAAGATGCAGGTTCTGATTTAGTAAGGCTGATGGGGTCTGAGATTCTGCATCTTGTTAACAAGTGCCCTCATGATATTGATGTTTCTGATGCTTGAACCACACTTTGAATAGCAAGCATCTAAGTAACTAAATTTTTCTCAATCTCACTATAGAACTACATTACTGAATTTTGTTTTTTGGGGAAGTGGATGAGTTAGGGAGGGCACAACAGCCTGCTTTTAAAGGCTGCACAGGTGTTTGTGATCATCCAGACTTAGGAACAACTGAGTAAAACCATGTTGTACTTACCATAATATGCTAAGCATTGCATGAAATCCAAAAATCTGTGTTGTATTGAAAATTCTGAAGAATGCTGTGGCTTCCTTATGCTTAGCCATTACGTCAGGCCTCTTGAGCTAAATGGTTCCATAGGAAATATGGCTAACAGCCTCAGATAAACACGTCTTTCAGACAGCTTAGAGAACAGGATCTTAGAAGGCAGCTATGCTCACCACTATACCACCAATGCCTCTAAGAAGAGGATCTTAGAGAATGTGAATTGGACCTGGGTTGTGTATGAGAATACTTTGCTGGGATACTTCTATTTATTTATCTTTTAAGTAGAGGGAATATTAGTAACAGGTAGTGATAATTGTTCTCCATTGCACATCAAACCATGGGGCTGCAATGTGTGCCACTGCTCCAGAGCCATAATGGTGGATCTGCAAATGAAAGACCCCAGAAGGTAATGGAGGTGATGTAACCAAGGGTAGCCATTGTCTGCTGTGTGAGCACAAACATTCAGGTATTTTTTACTTAGAAGTTTTATCTTAATTCATTTCTTAATATAGAAAAACAAAGCTGAATATATAGCAAAATATAAGAAACCTCATTTGTCTCATATTTCTTGAAAGTAAGCCTTTTCTATTGATGTAAATATTTAGGTGAGGCTGGTTATAGACTTTTTAGGGGGTGGCGGTACTGGGGTTTGAACTCAGGGTTTCATGCTTGCTAGACAGATGCTCTACCCTGAGCCATGATCCTAGCCCTTTTTCCTCTGGTTATTTTGGAGATGTGTCTTGCTTTTTGCCCAGGCCAGCCTGGGCCACAATCCTCCCTGTTTTGTGCTTCCTCCCTTTGCTAGGATGACAGGTGCTTACCATTAAGTCCACCTTTTTTTCCATTTAGATGAGGGTCTGTAAGAAAAACGGCTACAGTTAAGCTAATCACTGCTCACAGGCACACTAAGCATATCTAATAGATTGTGATTTAGTTGCTATATAACCACTCAAGGTTAACTAGTTATGTAACTATGGCTAGATTTGCATGCACAGTAGATGTAATAACTTGGTAAAATGCCACCTTTGTCTATAACTGTATAAAAACTGCTGCACAGAGTAGCCTGGCTTAGCTACTACAACTAATAAAGCATATCAAAACTCCCTCTGTCTCCACGTTTCTTCTCCAGATTGCCCAGATCATGGATTGATCTGCTTGGAGCAGAGCATTTGACCTAGAGAGTCTCACAAACTTTTTTTGACCAGGCTGGCCTGGAACTGCGATCCTCCCAATCTCAGCCCCTTAAGTAGCTAGGATTACAGGTGTGAGCCACAGGTGCCTGGCTAAACTTTATGTTTGTTTGTTTGAGACAGGATCTCACTATGTAGCCCAGGCTGACCTGGAACTTTGCTATGTTGCCCAGGCTAGCCTTGGACTTGTGATCCTTTTGCCTCAAGTACTCCCAAGTACTCAGTACTTGCCTCCCAAGTACTGTGATTACAGGCATGTGCCACCATGCCTGGCATGGTTATTGACTTTTATAAAGCACTTATAAACCTTTTTGTTTTCAGAAAATGATCACTATTAATCAAAACTGAGTTATTTGTAAAAATTGGTGTTTTCAGAATTCACATTATGCAATGGTAGTTTGAAATGCAGTCTGTTTTATAAAGTGATTCCTTTCTGTTTTGCAGAATAGCAAGTTGATTTCTTTCAATTTATACTGAATGATTTTACTTATTTTATTTGGTAGTAGTGATGGAAGGTGAGAGTGTTATAAATTAGCCTAGAATGATATATAATGGTACCCAATGGTTTTCTCTGGGTGATAAGATTTTTAACTTTTCACTTTTACAATTAGTATATTATAATAAAACAAAGCTTGTAATATTGCAGGTCTTCAGAATAAGGCTATATATTTCTTGGTAAAAACAGTAATTTTTCTAAGCTAGATTGTTGAGGAAATTAATTAGCATGAAACACAAAGACATTCAGCTGTTGAAAGTGTATTAAATAGATTAGAGAAAATCTGAAATAGTGTTTATTTTGTTAAAAGTGAGTGTTAAAATGGTGAGCAACAAAGTGTTCAAAGACCTTTGAGCTTCACTTAGAGAACTTATTACTAGGTGGAAAATACTCGATTTTTAGTTAGGAGAGCAGTGTAACTTGGTATGGCTGGCTGGGTTTGACTCCTGGCTCTGTTCATTCACTAGCTTGGGCAGTGTCTTCCTTACTGTGCTTCAATTTGCTCCTTATCTGGGGGATGATGTACTGATCTTACAGGATTTCTATGTGGACTAAAAGAATTAATGTATGTAAAATGGTTAAAAACAGTATCAGGCACATAGTGAAGTGTTCAGTAATTACTTACAAATTACTTCATCTTTTTAAGTGAATGTTACATATTCATTCAGCAATTTATAGGCATTTCTGTGTCTGTTATACTGAAACATTCAAATGAATGTATGTCAGTGCTAGGTTCTGGAAAATTATACTTTGTATTTGGAGAAAGTACTTTGAATAAATAGGTTATTCAGTTCAACAACAAACTTTTTGTTTGTTTGTTTATTTATTAATTTGGGTGCTAGGTTTTGAACCCAAGACCTTGAGCACTTTGCGCAAGTGCTTCAGCACCGAGCTACACCCCCCAGTCTTTGAACATGTTTTAACTTAATCCCATAGTTGTCATTTCTTACTCATGAAGACTTTATGTCTTTAAACTTTATTTAATAAAATCATAGCCTTAAATGTACAACAGCAGTAATTTAGTGACTTTGAAGATTTCACCATTAAAATAAAAGCTCTGCTGTCCTTTTTCAAACTTCAGTACAGCTTATGTTTAAGTAGTCTGCATGTGTTTTCCATCATGTAGTTTAGTACTCTCTATCTTTAGTGAGCTTGTTAAAATTGCTGATTCTGTTGCCTGCCCCCTGAGGTTTTGAATCACAGGTTTGGTGGTTCTCGGGAATCTGCCAACCTAACAATACTCTGGGAACTTCACTTGGAAAGATTCTATTGCTGGTGATTAGTGCCTACCTCTTCCTGAGGAAGCATGAGAAAGGCAGAGCAGGACATGCACTCACCTCATTGGTTGTCTTTTTACAAAGTCATATTTACAAAACCTGCTTTTGGACTCATTCTGTTGTGCTGTCACAGTTATTTACCTTAGCTCCAAAAATTGCTGACTGCTTTATAGAATGTCCACTTGTGTATTTTCAGTTTTTCTCTCTGAAATAGCAAGTCTTATTTTATAATCAAACTGAAAATACTCTGTATTGTCTGATTTTTTTAAAGTAAAATTTCATGTAGCTCAGAAATAAGCCTTACTAACGTTTTTGTAATTACCCTTCCAAACATTTTTCTATGTATACTTTTTAAATGTAATTATACTTTTTATTTTATTTTATAAACTCCTTTAAAATATAGCTTGGGCCTGTGTTTCAGATCAAATGTAAATCCACAACATTTAAAGTCTGTATAGTTTTTCATTATTTGAATACACTAATTTGTTAACTCCTCTGTGGATGGAAAGTGTATATAATCCTGTCATAGAAGAGCAAATAACTGAGGCAGTTTTCTAGCATCAACATTTGAACCTCAGTCTCCCAAGTGCAATATCCTTTTTTTTTTTTTTTTTTGTAGTACTGGGGAGCTAGGTTAGTGCTGTACCACTGAATTACATTCCCGCCCCCCCCCCAGGTGCAACATTCTTAAATATGCTTATGTACTAGCAGTTATTATTTTGGGATGAATTATGACAAAGGGAATTGTGAATCAAAGTGTTCTTAAGACTCTTTGAGGCTCTTAAATGAAATTACAGTAAAGAAATGTTATATCAGTTTACTTTGCCAGTAATAGTTGTTATTTTTTTAAGTGTAATTTATAGTTTATTACATTTATAATAAGCAAAATATTATATAATAAATTCTATAATATTAAAGTTGGAATGTTTACGTTATATAAATTAATAAATTACATAATAAAGTTTATGATATCTATAACAAAATATTCTGTAAAATATTTGATGATGCAAAAGCGATGATTCACAGGTGCTGCTACTGCTGCTGTGGTTGATAATTCAGTTCATAATTCTAGAAATAATAAGTCTCAGTTGTACTAGTGAAAATGAAAATACTACTTTTTTCCCATCTATGTGCACAAGGTGTCTGGAACACACAGACAGCATCTGTAAATCCTAGCTAGGATAGACTCTTCCCTCTGGAGTCTCAAACTCTTTTGGAGAAGATTTGACCTGCACTTATTTTTTTTTTCCTTTTTCTTTTATTATTCATATGTGCATACAAGGTTTGGTTTATTTCTCCCCCCTGCCCCCACCCCCTCCCTTACCACCCACTCCGCCCCCTCTCTCTACCCCCCCTCAATACCCAGCAGAAACTATTTTGCCCTTATTTCTAATTTTGTTGTAGAGAGAGTATAAGCAATAATAGGAAGGAACAAGGGTTTTTGCTGGTTGAGATAAGGATAGCTATACAGGGAGTTGACTCACATTGATTTCCTGTGCGTGGGTGTTATATCAGTTTACTTTGCCAGTAATAGTTGTTAAAGAGCTGATTCTCTACATCTGTATTTCCTTATTTTACTTTGGGACATGATAAATAGGTATTTTTGTTTTGTTTTATGAATTGCTTGTTGGTGTATTGATATATTTAATATTTGACAGTTTTTCATGTTAAAGGATATTAATAATTAGCATGTATTAGCTAGGCATTGCATTACTTCATTAAACTTATACCAACCCTAAACTTATACCAACCCTGTGATCTTAGTACTATTTTCTCCCATAAGAGGATAAGGCTTAATAATATAGCTTGTCAAAGTTCAGAAGTGGTCAATAGCAGAACTAGAATTTACTTTAGATACAGATTTGAATCTGTATCTAAAGTAGAAGTCTATGTTTTTAACAGCCTTGTTGAAGTGACTCTATTTTGTCTATCATTTATTTCTATAGTATCATTTGTTTTAATAAATGAAGTCAAAGTACAAATGATAACTTAGAAACATATTGAAACAAATAATAGACAACAAAATGACCCAAACATTGTATGCACATATGAATAAAATAAAAATAAAAAAAAAATAGACAACATAAGTAGTTGTCATATTGTATTATTTAGGGGATGATGACAAAGGAAAACATATACACATGTTCAGTAGAGGTGCAACTTTTTTTCAAAAAAATTTTTTATCTGGTGTTGGTTGAATTCTTGGATGTAGAACCATGGACACAGAGGGCTGACTGTATCAACTCTTTCTTCACTGGCTTTTCTAGCATAATAGGAAGGGACGACATTATCCTGACTCTGTTTTCCTTACATAAAAATGTCACTTTTTATGGACATTCCCAATAAATACATTTCCCCCATGATTCTGATATTTTATTTGATTCTTTGTCAAAAAGGTATAATTATTTTAAATTATAAAAGCAACATATGTATGTTACAGAGTAAAAATAATAAAAGAAAGGGAAAATTACCCCACCCATCATCTAGAGACAATTATAGATTAACATCTCTAATCTGAAAACCTGAACTATCCCATCCAGGAGCTAACCAGGCCCAACCCTGCTTAGCTTTCAAGATCAGACGAGATTCGGTGAGTTCAGGGTGGTCTGGCCATAGACGAAACCTGAAATCTGAAGTACTCCAAAATTGGAAAGTTTTTGAGCACAAACATGACACCATGAATGAAAAATTTCACCTCTGACCTCACGTGACCAGTTGCAATAAACACTCAGGCACACTAAAAATACTGTTAAAATTACCCTTAGGCCATGTGTATAAGGTGTATATAAAAGATAAATGAATTTCCTGTTTATGCTTGGCTCCCTTTTCCAAGATACTTCATTATGTATATGCAAATACTCTCCCCCGCCCAACCAAGAACCTCCCCACCTGAAATCTGAAATACTTTTGCTCCCAAGGATTTCTGGTAGGGATACTAACCTATATTTAACATTTAGAATTTCCTTCCAGTATCTTTTTGTTTCCAAATGATTTTCTTTTATATGGTTGTGAATTATTTCTTCTCCTTTCCCCTCCTTGTCTTCCTCTGTCTTACTCCTCCCTCCTTCTTCCTTTTCTTCTTCTTTTTTAAGATGGAGTCACTCTGTGTTGCCCAGGCTGGTCTTGAGCTCCTGGGATCAAGGTGATCTTTGTGTCTCAGCCTCCCTAGTAGTTGGGACTATAGGCTCTTTAATATGGTTATAATTTTGACTGTGTTATTAATATTACATGTTTTCATTTAATGTTAAAATCAATGAAATTAAACTCTCAAGTTACTAAGTTAAGAAGTTGCTTATAATCAGTACTTTATTGTCAATGTTTTCTTGCTGTTCATATGAAGTTGTCCAATACATATTGTGCTTAAATGTTAGAGATAATAATGAATAAAGCTTTACCCTAGCTCATGTTGTTGGGAGCACAGAATCTGGTAAGAGAGACAGGAAAAATAAATAGGCAATTCCTTTCCTTCCTTGTTTTCTTCCTCCCACCTCACTTTTTAGCAGTTTCCTAGAAGGTAATAATACATGTGCTTGGTACCATTTAAAAATTGATACACAAGAGTTTCATTCCTGTCTCCTAGTCTGCCAGCATCCCTCCTCTGAGGCAGCCATTATTACCTGCTTCCCCTGTATTTTTCCAGAGATAAGTCATGGTTACACAAGTGTGTGTGGTATGTATTTTAAACCAATACCATACCTTCATAATGCTAGACTACATCTTGATTTTTCACTAAATATATTAGTGATTGTCCCATGTGAATACCAAAGAACTGCCTCATCCTTTATCAGCTGCAGTGTTCCATTTTAAAGATTAGTATGATTTCATGAGCCTGTCCCTATGATGTAGTCAGTATTTTTATTCACTCCTTTTTTTAATGTTTAAAGGCCTTATTATACTTTTCAAACATTCACAAAGGACAATATTATAATGACACCAGTGTACCTGAACAACTGACTTCAGCTGCTACTAATGGACTGCCATTTTTCATCCAGTTCCCTACTATTTTATTTCCTGACCTGGAGTTTAAAGCAAAACCTAGACATATGATTTTATCTGTAAACACTTTACTGTGTATCTACAACAGATATGTTAGATATGGACTTAAAAAATCTTAATCATAATGCCATTAGAAAATGCAACAAAATTAAAATTTCTTTTGTTTTGGTGGTACTGGTACTGCTTGCAAGGTGGGGGCTCTACTGCTTGATCTCCTTGCCAGCCCTGTTTTTGCTCAGATTATTTTTAAGATAGGGCTTCACTCTATCCCTGGGCCAACCTGGACTGCCATCCTCCTATTTGTGCTTCTTTGTGTAGCTGGGATGACAGGCATGTGCCTCTGCATCCAGCCACTGAGTTGGGGTCTTGTGAATTGTTCCCCTTCCTTCCCCTCCCCTCCCCCTGCTGGCCTCAAATCATAGTCCTCTGGATCTCTACCTCCCAAGTAGCTAGCATTACAGGATTGAGCCACTGTACCCAGCCTCAAATTATTTTTTGCGGGGAGGCAGTGTTGGGGTTTAAACTTAGGGCCTTGTCTCCCCCTCCCCATCTTTTTTTTCTTTAGTTATTTTTCATGTAGAATTTTTGCCTTGGGTTGGCTCTGACCATAATCCTCCTACCTTTATCTACTGTGTAGCTGGGATTATAGTCATGTACCACTGCGCCTGACTTTTTTGTCTAGATGGTGTCTCACTTTTTGCTTGGGTTGGCCTTGAACTGTGATCTTCCTGATCTTTCCCACCTAAGTAGCTGGGACTACAGATGGGTATCACCATGCTTAGCCCTTTTTTAGTTTTTTTTTTTTCCTTTTTTAGTTGTTTTGATTGAATCAGTATTCAAAGAGATTGACATGTTGCATTTGGTTGATTTTTCTTAAGGCTCTTCCAGTTTCCTTCTCTTCCGTCTTTTTTAACTTTATGCCTTTGCTGTTTTCTGTTATTTCCCCTAGTAGCTCAGCTTTGACTATGTCCTCATGGTGTCTTCTAGCATTTTCCTCTGCCCCCATATTGCCTGCAAACTTGTAATTAGATCTAGGGTCTGATTAAATTCAGTTAAGATTCAGCTTATTTTCTTTTTTTTCTCCAGATATGGATCACAGCAGGAGGCACATAAAGTTTGGTGTCTCGTCTCTGTTTGTGTTAAGATTGATCAGTGAATTCTGGTGTTAACAGTTTGATCGGAAAGTTGATTATCAGCCTTTTAGTAGCCATTGATAATCACTGACTAGACCCATTTCCATTAGTTGCTATAAAATGGTAATTTCCTAATTCTATCATTTTTCCTCCTTAGCTGTGATTTTTTTTTAGCTGAAACTACTCTTTTATTGAAGTGAACATCATAGTAAATAGAATTTGCCACTTCAAGGTGAATAATTCAGCCTTTAGTTCATTCTCAGTGTTGTACAGTCACTACCTCTTTCAAGTTCCAAACAAGAAGCTGTGCTTTTTATGTGAATTTTCTCAGCACTTTGTTACCCTAAAATACATTGCACTCAAGAAAAGCTTGATAGCCAGTGTGGTGGTGCACGCCTGTAATTCCAGCTATATGACATGTGCGGGCAGGAGGATCTTGAGTTTGAGCCAGCTCGGCAAAGGTAGTGAGACCCTGTCTGAAAACAAATGGGCTGGGGATGGTTCAAGTGGTAGAGTGCTTGTCTAGCAAGCTCAAGGCTCTGGGTTTAATATCCAGTACCTCACAAAAAAAGCTTAATAAAAACTGGGTTCTGACCTCCAGAGCTGATGAGCTGTCATGCACAAGCGAGTGCATGTTTTAGGAGTGTCACTGCGGACCTGTGGCTGCAATGACACTGACAGATTATCCTGTTTCTGGGCTGCGATTATCCTGTTTCTGGGCTGCTCAGATTATCCTGTTTCTGGGCTGCGAGCCTATTCAGTTTGTCAACAGTATCCTTTTGACAAGATTTTAGTAAATTTTGAGAATGTCTTTGTATGTAACAAAGTATCTCAGGCTCATTTTGACTCTGCCCTTGGGGAACTCTGATTGTCCAGGTGCTAGGAAGTCCTCATTGCTACTCAGTTGTCAGGGATAGGAAATACAGGAAAAATCATGGGTTTATAGTGATACTTCAAATTCAGGTTAAAGGGTTTATATGACTCTTCTTTGATTTGTGTATTTTGATATTTGTGTAAATTTTAAGTTAAAAATCATGCTTTCTAATGAAATAGCAAGTAGTTTTCAAGTGGTTTTAGAATATCAGTATTATTTCCACTTTTATAAGATAATTGAATGTGGTTTAAAACTTTTATGGTTCTTTTCATCTTTGGGATTTATTCTACTAGGGATGTATAGTTGCAATATTGTGTTTTAAAGTCAGTAGAATAATTCTGTGTGTGGCTATGCTATCAAATTTTATAGAAAGTTCCTTTCAGTTTCTTTGAATTGTTTTTTATGGCTTGCTTTTTTTCTTTTTGATTTAGCTTTTTTCTTAATTGTATAAAACATTGTTATGGTTCTACTGTCAAAACAGGATACATTCAGAGATGCCTACTTTCATTTTACTTTTCTTGTTCTCCCTTTCCTTGAATATTTTATTATCAAATAAAATGTCTTCATTATTTTCAGTTTATCTTTACATTGTTTTTTGGTGGAAAATTCAAGAAAGTTTATGTATAAATACACATATACATATACACATATTTATATGCATACACATGTGAATAAATATATCCATCTCCTTATACATATTCTTCTGCCCCTTGCTTTTTAACAAAATACCACTTAAATATTGAGGAGGTCCAGTTGCTCCAAAGGAGTGTATAGAGATCTTCATTCCTATTTTTATAGCTGCACTTAATTCATTGAGTTTATAAGCTGTAACATCCAGTCTCCGATTGACAAATACTTGCGTTGTGTCCAGTCTTTGCTATTGTAAATAGTGCTGTTATGGATACCTTTATGCATGAATCTGTTTTGTCATATTTTACTGTCTTATAATTAAGATAGCTTCCTAGACATAGGAATAGGTTCAAAGTAGGTAGATTACAGGGCAGATGTCTTCAGAGATAAGTTAAAAACAGTTTCAACCTGGTGGCAAGTGCTGCAGTAAGGTTCTATCATGTTTTTAAATTAATGACCTATTGTCTCTGTCTCCTTTTTCTCTCGATGATTAAGGGAAAGGAGGCTGAGAGTGGGAGTAGGTTTTGAGAGTGGTTTTTAAGAAGGAACAGAGTATGTATAAAGATTCGAAGGGCAGAGATGTGAAGTTGTTTCCGTCTTTCATATATCAGAAAACTTAATTTTCAGAAGCAGAATTACTTGGGCAGTTGGGTATAAGAGAACATTTTTTACAGAGCCTTAATTTTGTACAATTATTTCTTTAAAGGCTATTCCATTGTCACTAGCAATGGAATAGTTGGATTTCACTATACTCTTTGCTGACACCAGATTGTTCTGTTTAAACTTTTGTAACTTGGCAAACAATGAAATCTAGTCATACTTCAGTTTGCATTTGATGCCTTAATGATTGTTTCTGCTTCTGGGAGTTCTTTGTATAAATCAGATGTTAACTACTATTTTGACATTAAATATTTTGATTGCTTTTTTGGTGCTTTCTTTTATTGCTTAGAAGTTAGGAAAGTCTTTTTCCGTCCAAAGGTTTGGTAAATAATTCTAGTTTCTTTTAGATTATCAATGGCTTAACTCCTCCTTGGAATATATGGAATAAGTGAAGCTCCACTCTACCAGTTTGGTAATCACTTTTCATAGCACCAAGTTGTTTAATGATGCATCCTCCAAAATAAATTATGTAATATGTTCCATTGATCTGTCTATTCTTATATGTATTTTTAACAACTCTATAATTTGGTATCAAACAAATCCTTTTTTCTTGTTTTCTGGAGAGTGCTAAATGCAGAGCATCTTGTCTGAGAGACAACTGAAATGATAGTATGCCAGCGTGTGCCTACAATGAACTTTAGCAATTATATAGTCCAGTAGTTTTTCGTTTCATGAAGAGAAAGGGAGGATGCTTATCAGAACCATGTTGGGGAGGGAGTTCATGTATTTTGGCAACATATGCTCAATAGTCATATTATATTTTGGGTTGCAGTAGTTTGAAGTGGGAAGCCATAGAATTTTTTAAAAGTATTTGTGACCTTTCCTTCCTTTGACCTTTAAAAACAGTGACAAAGACAACCTTTCCTTTTTGCAGTTGAAGTAATAGATTTGTTTGAGATTGTATTTCTTACTAATGGTAGAGGTCGGTAGAGTTCTCCTTTCATATAGATCCCCCTATTTTAGTACTAATAAAATTTAAAGTACAGTTCTAGATGATCCTCATCTTTTTAATACTTGTTTTAGCTAGTTTTCAGATTTGTTCAAAGATGTATCAGCTCTCTAGTATAAATGCTGAAATCTTTATACAAATGTTTTACAGTATTTCTCTGGCCTGACTTTCTCTCCAGGTTTGATTAATAATTGACATCTTTTTAAGGAAAGAGCTGAGTTAAGGTTTTCTCCTCTCTTCCTACTCAGGGCTTAGCAATATTGGGAGCAACTCTAATGCGGCTTTTCTGCTTTGCCTTCTTAATCTAGTATGTGGGAAAGTTTAGGAAGTAGGGGGACGGCTATATTCAGGAGGCAGAAGGACTCTTGAGTATGGGAGCCACCGTGATTATGTGGCTTAATCTTCAAGGACAAAGAACGATCAGGTAACATATGGGAGTAGTAAAAATATGCAGTGTTGCCTTACGTAGCACCAGCTCTCCTCAAGTACAGTCTTTTGTTAAGCTTTTGCCCCACCTCCCCCAACTCTTCTAAATTAAGTCTCTATACTCAGCTGTTACCAATTGTATATGTAAATAGTCTTTTGAATATAAAATTATACCTAATGAATGTGTTAATTATTCTTGTCTCACTCTGGATAGACCAAACTAATATCAACCCAAGATAAGATTCAAGTGCTGTGAAGAAAAGGAGAATAGTTAGCAAATTCACAAATTCTGCATTTACTTATGTGTCTATCCCTGTAGTTGTCTTGATGTACATAAATTTCTACAAATTTCATATTAAACATTTTAAAGTCATTTTCTGAGTTAGGGTCTGGGGGTCAATAAAAATAAAACTAGCTCACATTTGCTCAGTGCAGAATAACAGCCTTCTGAGGAAGAGTCTGTTATTGGCTCCATTTTAGAAATGGGGTGACTGAGGAATAAGGAAGTTAGGGGTGAGTTAGTAGAATTTTAACTTACTTTAAAATGTGCAAGCAAACATGTTCTACTATACTTAGCTCTTAAAAGAATATTTCACAAAGTTTTGTAATGTTCATTTTTATTTTACAACTATTTAGCTGTTGTATTTTAATATTTTATTATTAATATAAAATATCATTTGGCTAGTTCCCCCATTCCTCAAAATATTTTGTCATGCAGTTTATTTTAGTGCTTTGGTTCTTAAAGAGATGAAAGTATTTTGGCCTTATATGCTTAGGCTTGCTGCACAGTTTGTGGATGACTTGCTTTGTCTCTAGACTTGGGTCCAGGGCTAACTTTGTAAGTTCTTTAGTCTTGAAAAACAATAAGTATTTTTGTTTCCAGTAAGATTTAAAAACATCTTGCCAATGGTTGATTTGTAGTTCAGAAATAAAAATTTAGAGAAACACTTTTTCACTTCTGAAGCATGAAAAGATTTCATTTCTTTATTTTCTTATTGCAGAAATGTGGACAACCAGTTTCCTGGGCAAGCTGCTGTACCTGGATTCCCAGTGTATCCTGCTTTCAGTCCACTGCAGATGCTGTGGTGGCAGCAGGTGTACGCCCATCAGTACTATATGCAATAGTGAGTAATCCAAGCTCAGTTTCAGTTCACTCACTGTGCTGTGTGCTTTAGTTTCTGTTTTAGCCAAAGGAAGTTGATCTTAGATTTCATTTGCTGATGTATTTAACTGGTTATTTAGTATTATCATGAGAAGGAATTCACAAACATCTCAGCAGATACTTTAAATTATTTAGCTAAAGAAAAAAGCATTTACTTCCATTTCGTATTAACTAAACCTGCTCTTGGCTCCTTCCTCTCTCCCCTAATTACATTTAGCAGCATTGAGATGCTTTCTTTAATATAATATTCTATAAGTTCAAGAGAGGACTTATGAGAGTTTCACTGGAAGCCTTCAAATCTACATGAAGAGACAAAGTCAAATGAAAAAGGGAGTAGAGGTCATGCACTGGTGGCTTACGCTTGTAATCCTAGCTGCTCAGGAGGCAGAGATCAGGAGGAACATGGTTCAAAGCCAGCCTGGGCAATAGTTCATGAGACCCTATCTCAAAAATCCTATTACAAAAAAGGGTTGGTGGAGTGGCTCAAATTGTAGGCTCTGAGTTCAAACCTCAGTACTGCCAAAAAAAAAAAAAAAGAAAAGAAAAAGAAAAGAGGGAGTAGAAAGAGCCACATCAAGGAGGCCAGAAAATGTGTAGGGCTCAGGAGTGATAAATGGCCACCTGACTGGCCAGCGTGGGACAGTGAGTAATTTCTCAACCTTATTCTCTGCTCTTCCTCTGTCCTCATGTAACAATGACTAGCCCCAGTTTTCCTTCTTCTAAATAGCAACATTCCTCACTTCGTTTGAAAGATGTTTATGTGCCTTGTGGCCCTTATAGTGCAGGGAGGAGAGGACTCAGACCTATCTTTTCAGTCTTCTGTGGCTGTAGTTGTTGGCTCTTCATGAGTGACTCCCAGTTCTTCATCTCTCATGCTTCATCCTGTATCTCCACTTATTGTGGGAAGATTTGCATGGTGAAATTACTCTTCCCTCCAAATTCAGTACATCTAAAATTTGGCTTCTTCGTGCTCTTTAAGTGCCTTTTCTTCCTGACTTCTTTGTTTGTGACACCTCCTCTATTAATTGCTGTGCACACCTGAATCAACTTGGATTCTGGCTTCTGTTATCCCTGAACTCAGTAACTCAGAAAAATGAGATAATAGAACTTCAGTTTTTCTCCTGTGACCTCCTTCCAGAAATTTCCCCAGATCTTTTCTCATTTTAAATCTAGTTTACTTCAATACTCTTTTCTCATTTAGGGCTCCTATTATCACAAATTTCTGCCAGGTTAACTTTATAAACACATAATTGAATTAGTTATTCCTCTCCCAAGATGTCTGTTGACTTTCTTGCCTCCAGTGTGAAGGCTATATCCTTGTCCTTCCTTAAGCCCTTCTCCCTAAAATAACCCGCTTTATGATCCTCACATGCTAGTGTTTTCTTTCATGAGCACTTGGCTTCAGGTAGGCCATTTACTTTACCTGTTGCTATGGTAATAGTTATCATTTGGGTGACTACTTTGTGCTCAGATTTCTGCTGGATGCCTTTGTCTTGTTTGTAGACCTCATGAAAACCATGTAAGGCAATGAGGCTTATTGTATCTTGTTATTAAGTCATTTTATGTACATCATTTAACTTCTGAGCCTCATGTTCTCACCTTTAAAGTAAAAACTCACTCATGTATCAGAATAGCCATGAGATGGGAAGTGTATTGGAAACTAAAAATCCCTATACAGACACAAAGTATTAGCATACGGGCTTAAATAGGCATTTGTAACTTGGGAAACATTTACTTAATTTTCTTTTCCTATTTTTTTTGGTGGGGCTGGGGGCATTTGAACTCAGAGCTTCATACTTGCAAAGCAGGTGCTCTACTGCCTGAGCTACACCTCTGGTCCATTTGCTTTGGTTATTTTGGGATAGGGGTCTCTTTTATTATTTGCCCTGGCTGGCCTTGAACCACAATCATCCTGATTTATCCTCTCAGGTGGCTAGGATTACAAACTTGAGCCACTGATGCCCTACTGTTTTGCTGTCTTGATTATCAACACTTATAAAATCATGTAAATCTTATTCTTCAACTTTCCCCCTTCCTGGGTAATTTAAAAGCGAATATCAGCTCTATTATCCTTTCATTAGGAACCTCTTACAGAAAATTGATTTTGATTTGTAAGTAATCATAACTATGTGTTAGGACCATAGTTCTTCCTAAGTTGACAAGGATCAGTGGTTCTCAGGTAGAGTTCTCAAAAATAAGTTTTGGGGTTAAGGAGTAGTTGTCCGGGAGGTCTTTAATATTTTAAAATAGTAGCCCAAGTCATTTATCACAAATGTACACACAGGGTAACAAATACATCTTCAGATAATTTTTCAAAGTATGTGTCTGAGGGAAAGTTGGTGGGCTTGGAGGTATTCATCCCACATAGAATAGCAAGAGGGGCCATTAGTGAAATGATTTGGATCCATCTGTTGTTAGAGTATAAGTAATTTACTTAAAGAGAGAAAAGAGTGATGAACATGACTGTTCTTAATTTCTTTCTGCTCTCCCCTGCCATCCTAGACTATCAGGCTGAGAGCATTCTTTCCTGAGCTATACACACTCTCAGTCTTGACTCTACTTTTCACTGGTTAGTGCTTGCCTAAGAAATGTGGAGCAGGAATTGTCATATTCCATATTAGGTTTATGAAAATTATAGAACTCCCTAGGAAGTTGTTTTAAAAAAACAGTATCATGATTCTTTTTCTCTTTTTAATGTTGTTGAATATTTCAGTCAAGCTGCAGTTTCAGCTCAGGCCACATCAAGTGCCAACCCAGCCCCGCCTACTGCATCACAGCCTTTAAATTTGGCACATGTTCCTGGAGAAGAACCCCCACCAGCTCCAAACCTAGCGGCCCAAGAGAATCGACCAGTCAATGAGAATGTTCAGATGAATGCACAGGGAGGCCCAGTGCTAAATGAAGATGACTTCAATCGTGACTGGCTAGACTGGATGTACACATTCTCACGAGCTGCAATTCTCCTTAGCATTGTATATTTCTATTCTTCTTTTAGTCGGTTTATCATGGTAATGGGAGCCATGCTGCTGGTTTATTTGTGAGTGATGTTCATTAACTGTTTGTGGTTTCTTTTAATTGCATTCTAAAATTGTTCAGCATAGAATCTGGCATAGGGTAGTTATTGCTATGAATGTTTAGTGAAGGATTGTGAATGCTGGGTTTCATGAATCTGGCATGTTTCTGAGACCAAAAGCAGAGGGGGGTTATATTGAGTAAGAATATTTATCAGAATTGTTTAAAAGCAGAGTTTTGTTTACTGTATTTTATAGAAATTATTAATTCAGCAACAAATGGACTTTAATTATTTAGAACTTGAATTGTCTGATGAACTCTGGTATAAAGATGTCCTCTTAAATTACACTTATGAATCGGAAGTTCAATAGATACAGGTCATAAGTAGACTGGTTTTCCCTTGCCCCTTTTTCTCTCCAAAAGGGCAAGCAAATATCTAGTTGTATTTCATTTTGAAAAGTGCCCAAAAGATTTTGCAATTCCTGATATGTCTTAGTATGCTAAACAACCAGTTAAGAGCATAATTGACTTTGAATTGGGTTGTGTTTTGCTGTTACTGCTTTGATAAGAGTAGTTTTCATCTATAGTAGTTTCACTCATTTTCTCTTGTAGGAGACTAATGTTTTATAGTATTACAAAGGAAAAACAATTATGACTTATTTTCTTTTCTCTTTATTTTACTGAACAGACACCAAGCTGGATGGTTTCCTTTTAGGCAAGAAGGAGGTCAGCAACAGGCTCCCAACAATGTCGAAGTTAACAATGATGGGCAAAATGCAAATAATCTAGAACTTGAAGAAATGGTATGTTGTTGAGGTTTTTGTAGCCCCTAAATATTGGTATGCCCTTAGCACTGTATGGGACCAACATGATAAAAGAATCTCAGATGTTACCTTAGTATTTGTGGTAGGGCACGTGAAGAAAGGCTAACATGAATTATGGTGGTTTCATCTGGGAGAAGTTAGAATATAATAATGAATTAGTCATATATTGGAATTAAGTGGGAAGAATTAGCATTCTTCCTAAAAATAGTCTAAAAAGAAAATTATGCACCTGGTGAGAATTTATTGAATTACTTTGGCAGTTGTCCCCTTTAAACTTAGGCACCAAAGGATTTGTTAATTTTGGACTTCATAAAAATTTTGAATGGCTATGCCTCTACAGTCTCTTCCATATTCCTTCTTTCTACACAGAAGAACCTAACTCTGTCCTTTTCTATTGTGAGTTGATGTTAGTGGTTTAGATCACTCAGGTGAATGTTTCTTGTTTGATTGAAAGGAGCGCCTTATGGATGATGGGCTTGAAGACGAGAGTGGAGAAGATGCAGGTGAAGATGCCAGTGCAATTCAAAGGCCTGGATTAATGGCTTCCGCTTGGTCTTTTATCACCACCTTCTTTACTTCACTAATACCAGAGGGGCCTCCCCAGGTTGCCAATTAGACCTGAAAAAACTGTGCCAGCTGTAAAAGAGGGTCTGACTTTAGGAAAGTGATTTAAATAACAGTGCAATTTCAAAAAAATTTATAACTTTCTTTTGATCATCATGTACAGAGGTGTTCTTTTCTTTGAGCTTCTCATGCATATGAATATTTTAAGCACAAATGGACTACTAAGTGTATGATTTTTTTTTTTTAAAGATCCTAACAGAACATAGCATAACAATCTTGGTCTTCCAGGTTTTATTCATTTCAATTATGTGTAGTATATCAAGACAGAACTATTTGTGCGTCTTCTTTAAAGAGCTGCTTCACCTATAAATATCTATAGCTAGTAGACCAGCCCTCCAATGTGTAATTTGAATAAATATATCTATTTTCTGTGAATTATCTTGAAAGTTTTAAACAGAATGACCTCATAGTTTTTAATAAAGAATATTATTTACCTAAAATGTGCTAGTAGCATTTTGCCCAGCCATAAAGCAATAAACTTCTCACTGATCTTAATTTTGACATTTGAATAAATGATGGAAACTTTCTATTTTAAGGGCATGTACCCATTAGTTGGAATTAGTACCTAAAAGAAAAAAAAGGCAGCTCTTCAGTGGAATTAACAGTGATACAAAATGTTTGATACAGGCCGTACTTTTATAAAATATGCTGGAAATTGCTCCCTGTAATTTTTTAAATAAAAAAAGTCAATTCTGAATTATGATCAACAGTCTTATGAGATAATTTGTTCAAATTCTTCAATAATGTAGAAACGTCCATGCAGAAATCTATATACATTTCGGTACTTGTTTAGAAGTCTTCTACCTCAGGTGGATAGCTCTTCGTCCTTAGGTAGTCTGAAGCTGACAGAGTGTGCCGTGGATGAGATCTGAAGGCATGGCTAGGGTGGGGGAAGGAGTGGGAAGAGATATCATATGATTAATGCTCCTTCATAGGTGAGGCAGCATTGTGGGGACGCCGCTCAAGGAAATGAGCAGGTTCCTGCATCCTAGCTGCAGGCTTGGCCCTGAGGAAGATGCTAGTCTTAGGTTCCCCAGTGACAGGGTATGGCTGAGGGTTCTAAGAACACTAGGAGGTATTGTTACTTTTAATTATTTTCCCTGTGTTGTTAATTTCCTCACGTTAACCTTGCTTTCAGTAAGTCTTTGTCAAAAACTATAGTCCAGTGTCAGCTGTGTTTTGGATCATTTGGCAGGAGCTGTGTTCAGACTGGGACCAGATGGTGCGAAGGTGGCTGTGGTTGCTTGAAGATGATTTCCAGATGGCAAAATAGAGCAGCACAGAAGTCCAGACACTGGTCTTAAGGCCAAATGGTGACTGGCGACAACCAGGATATCTGTTTCTGGAATATAAATGCTTCTTAGTACTTCTAACTTTCCTTACACCTCACAGTAGGATGATGCTTTCTGCAGTGCAAGATTATGTTAGATGGATAATCTCACATATGTTGGAGGGCTGGAGAGTTGGAGACATTTGCTCCACAGTTTGGTGGCATCGTATAATACTGCAACCCCTTAGTACTCTAACTAGTTTCTCTCACTCTTTCTACCATCACTCCTGAAATTAGGATTTTTAGATTGGTGGAAGAAAAGACCTTGTTTGGAGCCTCATTTGTACAGTGCCAGTGGAAGTTTGGGCCTCACAGTTAAAAGACTAAAGTGTGCTGACTTACCCGTCAACTTTTACTCTGTTTCAAGTCAGACTTTAAGGCCTGTTGCATCTGGAATGGTGGTGCCAGCTCTGAACTGGGTCAGATTCTGGCAGGTGTTCTCAACTACTAAGTTGTTTGGGAGGCAGATGTGGCCAGCTGGTTCATCTCTGCAGGTGGCAATACCAGCATCGCAGGCTTGAACTGCAGCCTGGGAAAGTGGTGGCAACCTGCTGCACAGTGGGTACAAAGCATATTTATTGTATCTTATATCTCATACATTAATGATACTATAGATGTTTCAATATTCAGATGTTTGAAAACATTTAAATGGAAGATTTTAAACAAAAGAAATCCATACTACTGCTTCTCTGCTATGGCACGAATAGAAGTCTTTTCTTTAAAAATACTATGGAGTCTTTAACAAAAAGGGTTTTCTTATAAAAAGAGTAGGGAGTAATTACTCAGGGTCGTTTCAGAGCCTTGGGCTTTGCTGGCTAGGATACTCAGGACTTGGAAGCTTTGCCCAAGCACAGTGAGGCCTCAGAGAAGCCCTGAAGACCTGTCTCCCCTTCTAGAGCAAACCCCAGTGGTTGCAGCTATCCCCACTTTACTCTTGAGAGGTACACCCTGGAGGCCCCAGTCTTGGGGATCAGTGTTGTGAGTCATCCTGTCAAAGTTTATTTCCTGATCCTGCTTCCAAAATCTGGCTCTTTCCCCGAACTGGTCTGCTTTCCGAAATGGGCACACTGCTCATAAGGTGTGTGCACCAGCTTAAGCCATCTCACATGACTGTCCCAGACCACAGAGGGAGCAAGTGGGAAAACTGTGACCCATGTATGTCTTTGTCAGTCACCACCCCTTACAGAGAGGTTGCTGTCAGCCATCCTGTCCAATTACATGGCTGTAAAAATGATTTAACTGGAATGCTTTAAGACTATTATTGATGCTCAAGCATTTTTGTCATATTTTTGCCCTATGCTAAGTGTATACCTGCATTTAAAAAAGTCCTTAACACAAGGTAGGTGCCACTGTCTCTCTTCCAGAGGACACCAAGGCTTAATGAATAGCTTGCTTATAGTCTCACAGCTAGTATGTGGCAGAACTGAGATTAGAACCTGTCTTTTTTTTTTTAGTGGTACTGGGGCTTGAACTCAGCTTCACACTTGCAATGCAGGTAATCTGTAGAACCCATGTCTATTCTCCTTTTGACCTTGAACTCTTTAACATTAATTACACAAATAAGACATGGGGAGTTGGCTTTGAGCAAAGGGTGATAAGGTTGTTTTGCACCACCGCTGCTGCTAAATTAGAAAAGCTGGAATACACTTCAGTAGAATGCATCTGGGGCTTTTGAGAAAGCAAGGACCATTATTCCAGAGATATGAGCCCTGCAGGTGGTAGTTTCCCCCTCAAGGCACTTGCTAATTCAAGGGCAGTAGGTGAGAAGCAGAGCAGAAATTTTGGAAGACTCATAGAGAACAAAAATAGAGTTTAGGATCCAAGTCTGAGCATCTTTGAATTGTCTTAAAATAGTGAAGGTGCTAATTTAGTTTTTTTTTATTGTTTTATTATTCATATCTGCATACAAGGCTTGGGTCATTTCTCCCCCCTGCCCCCACCCCCTCCCATACCCCTCACTCTGCCCCCTCCCTCTCCCCCCCCCAATACCCAGCAGAAACTATTTTGCCCTTATTTCTAATTTTGTTGTAGAGAGAGTATAAGCAATAATAGGAAGGAACAAGGGTTTTTGCTGGTTGAGATAAGGATAGATAGCTATACAGGGAGTTGACTCACATTAATTTCCTGTGCGTGGGTGTTACCTTCTAGGTAAATTCTTTTTGATCTAACCTTTTCTCTAGTTCCTGGTCCCCTTTTCCTATTGGCCTCAGTTCCTTTTAAGGTATCTGCTTTAGCTTCTCTGTATTAAGGGCAACAAATGCTAGCTAATTTTTTAGGTGTCTTTTTGACAGTACTGGGTTTGAACTAAGGGCCTCATGCTTGCTAGGCAGGTGCTCTACCACTTAAGCCACACCCCTAGCCCATTTTTTGATTTAGTTATTTTTCAGATAGTGTCTGGTGCTTTTTGCCCAGGGTTGATCTCAGACTATGATTCTCCCACCCTCCTATCTACTGCTCCTGTGTACCTAGGATTATAGGTGTTCACCACCATACCACCTTGTTTGTTGAGAATAGAGTCTTGATAATGTTTTGCCTGGGCTGGTCTTAAACTGTGATCTTCCTGATCTCCATCTCCCAATTACCTGGGATTACAGGCATGTACCACCACTCTCAGCCTATAACTGCTAATTTATATTAGAAATTAATAAAGTAGGATGCATGATTCCATTTCTGTGGTGTTTTCTAAAAGAATAAAAGAATGCAAAACAAGAAAATAGCAAGGGAATACAAAGTAAGGCATGAAAGGAGAAAAAGGAACATAGAACAAATGAAAAACAAAATTGTAAGAGGTTGATTTAAACCCCAAAGCATCAATATTTACATCAAGCATCCATAAGCACTCCAATTGAAAGACAATATTGTCTGCTTGGATAAAGAACAAATGTGGAATGCTCTGATCTTTAAAAATGGCACAGCTTAAATATAAGGAAACAGAAAATTTTATAAGGATGAGAAAAGACCTATCATGCAAGTATGAACCCAAAAAAGCAGTGTGTTCAGTAAAGATAGACTTCCAATAACAAGAATAAGAGGGTTATTTTATAATAAAGGGTTCATTGTGGCAGGAATATGCATCCTCCTGAGGTAGTGGAACTGATTTTGCTGCTCGGAAAGGTGCCCACTGTACTGTCTTACCTTCGAATGGTCAGAGGAGCCCTGCTCAAAGTATTTGGAGAGAGGGAAGAGAGTTTGGTGGCATTCAAAATAAGGCAGTCAGCGCCAGAGTCCCTGCTCCAATCAAGGACTGGCCTCCAGCTTTGAGAAATTGTCAGGCTTTTGGATAAACATTATACCTATCTAAGTGTCCCTTCAATTTTGATGGCTTCAGGTTGTAATGAGATATTTCAGTATACAAGAGGGTAGAGCAGAGGATGAGAGGGAACATGTGGTTTTTGGAGCCTCCTATGAGCCCAGCACTCACTAGTGTGTTTAGCCACATTTTAAATAAGACAAAAACAGTGTCAGGAGTGTCTAGTGACTGAGGTACAGGGAGAGTGAGGAGGGATTATCTGACTCCAGTAATTCTCTCAGTAAGCCACATTGGCTTGTCACACCAGGAAATTAGAGTGAGTTTATTAAATCTTGGTATGTTGCGTCTTCAAGGTCCATGAACTTCTGCAGGTCTGACTGGACCGGCAGGGATAGATGTCTGCACTTCCTTACTTTCGCACTAGGGGGTGGTGTAACTCCATATTTCTGCTGCAGGCCCAGGACAAAGGTTACTTCAGGGTTTGGGGATGCTGGGATTTTGTTGTTTTGTTCTGGAGGCAAGGTCTCACTGTTTGGCACATGCTAGCCTCAAACTCCTGATCTTCCTTCCTGTGCCTCCCAAGTGCTGGGATTACAGGTAGGTACCACCATGCCTAGCAACTTTTTTAACTTTAAAAAATGAACTTTTAATTTTAGAACAGCTTTAGAACAGTAACAGAAATTTCAAAAATCAATACTGAGAGTTACTGCATACCCTGAGCCCCATTTCTCCTGTTATCAGCTTACATTACTATGGGGGACATTTGTTGCAACCAGTGAATCAGCAGTGATACATTATTTTAAACTATATTGAATACTTTATTCAGTTTTCCTTAGTTTTTGCCTAATGTCCCTTTTCTGTTCCAGGATTGCCTCCCAAGCTGTATTAAATTTGATTCCCATGTCTGCTTAGTCTACTCTTAGCTGCAGTAGTTTCTCACACCTTTTTGTTTTTGGTGACTTTGACCATTTTGGGGAGCACTGGTCAGGTATTTTACTGGATGTCCCTGTATTTGGAATCTGGCAGGTGTTTTTACCAGGATGAAAACATATTTCTAAGAGAAAGACCACAGAGGTGAAGTGTCATCTTCATCATATCGTGTCAAGGGTATATACTCTCAACATGATGTCACCGTTGATCACTAGCTGAAGCGTCGGGTTTCACCACTGTGAAGTTATCCCCACCCTGCTTTCCACACCATCCATGGAAGGAGTCACTATGTACAGCCCCCACTGAAGGAGCAGGGATTTTCCCTCCACCACTTTGAGGATGGTGTGTCTACATAATTTAAATCCCTCCACATGGGAGGTTTTTTTCTATTTGTTAATTTGCTCTTTTATTGGTGATGGTATGGACTCATGGCTATCTTACACCTTGGGTTTTAGTCCAGTATGACTTTATTGTTAAAGTTGTTTTAGCTTTGGCCATTGGAAGATTTTCAGGGTGGACAGTCCGAACATTGAACCCTAGGCCTCATGCATGCTAGGCAAGTGCTCTACCACTTGAGCCAGGCCCCCTGTACTTTTGTGTTTTCATTTTGTTTTTAAGACAAGTTCTTGTGCATCTGTCATAGCTCACATTGAACTCCCATACTCTTGCCTCTGTTTCTTGTAGTTGGAAGTATGGGCATGAATCACCATGCTGGACTCCACTGGGAGATCTTACAATCAGCAACCGCCTCTCTTTGATAAACTCCCATCATTGAAATTATTGTGGTTTTCCTTTTGGGCAATTCCTTACTTACTGGCTTCCAGGTTGCGTACTTTCTGCTCTAGTCCTAAAATCAGTCATTTCAGGGATAGTGGAGTGCCTACCTAGTAAATGTGAGGTCATGAGTTCAAACCCTAGTACCAAAAGACAAAAACAAATTCACTAAAATTGGTCATTTCTCCAGTGAGCTTGGGGGAAATGTTTGTTTTCTTGATTACAGTTAGGACTTTTTTCTGTGAGGTAAGTTTACTATGGCCCAATAGCAAAAGGGCCAAACATTTTGTAGTATTGTGAAAATTAGTTGCATTATTCCTTCTGTATTTTTGCATATAAGAACCTTTAATTGGAATTTTATTTAATTTTTTGGTGCTGGGGTTTGAACTCAGGGCCTCATACTTGCTAGGCAGGTGCTCTACCATTTGAGCCATACTCCTAGTCCAGAGAAGCTGTAATTTAAAAAATGGTGATAAAAGGAACATATCTGAGAATTCTACCAATAGACTTTTTATCTTGAATGAGCATGATTTTTGTGTGATCAAAGATAACCCTCTTTGTTTTTATTTTGTAGAATTTCACTTTTTGTAGGAAAGAATGAAATAAAAGAGGAAGAAGATCTGGGGTCATTGGTGAGTGCTATGTGGGACCAGCCCCTCCCTGTGGCTGACCTCATGGCCTGAGATTCTGTAATGGCATTCCACCCCTTTGTGCATCTGTTCCACTGCCCTCTCACTACAGGCTTGTCTCAGTTCTTCCTCTACTTGGTAGGTTTTTACTGTTCTCATAGTATATTAATAATCTCTGCCAGCCATGACCCCTCACCATCCCGATTCTGCCTCATGGCTTGGCCATATGCATTTTTGCAGTGAGCTCCTGTTATTGGCTGCTGGACTCTTCCTGTGTTTCCCAGTCCAAACCCCTAGAAAAAGAAATGATTGACTCAACACCAAATCTCTTGGCAGACAACGTCCCTTGCCAAAAGCATGTGTGTAACCTGGTTGCCCTGGATTAGTGCCAGCCTGTTTATTACCTGCTGTCTGAGTTGGTTCACTTAGTGAAACCCTTTCAGCGCAGGCCCCAGCACCCATAACATTGCACAGGGCAGTGGGTGTGGGGGTCCCCTGTTCCTAACTTGTCGTGGAGAAGCAGAACAGCCAAAATAGAGGTGTTTAGAGACCTCAGCAGAATCAGAAGGGCCTAGCTCTTTGGTAATAATACCACCAGTGTTTGTACAGATTTTGAAGTTTGCTGCTTCTCTACATAATCATGATCATTTGTGTTTGTCTCAGCAATACGTACTCTACATTGTGGTTCTCTTTCCTTGGGCCTCTCTTGGCCCAAAGTAGGGACCATGTCTCATTGTTGTGATAACCTTAGTATGGACCTTACAGCTAATATACCAGAAGTAGTTATTACATGTAAGAATAAAACAATTGATACTACACTTTTGAATCCAACAGCTGTTATTACTGTTTTACAACTGAGGAAAGTGAGGCTCATTTACGGAACAGGAAGCCACCAGATTAGATGACTGGGTTCCTGTGGCTCATTCCTCTTACAAAGCTGTGTTCAGAAGATATCCAGTATGACTCTTTTCTTTCCCATCACACTGCATGTCTTTCTGTTCTTTCCAGAAACAAGCACCAGAAGTCACTCCTGAGCTTCTGGGTCCTCTGGGTGTTCTGAATCCTGCTAGCGTGGACAAACTTGTTGGAGGATGCTATGCTTTGGCTGTGGTTTGAGTGTATTCTCAAGGGAACATGCACTGGGAGCTTGGTCCCAAGTGCAGTGGTGCTTACAGGTGGTAGCATCTTTACGAGGTGGGGCCCAGGGAAAGGCCACTCCCACTGGGGAGCTACCCTCTGAAGGAATACTAGAACCCCAGTTTCTCTGGTTTCTTGTTCTTGAAATGTGATTTTTTTTCTTCCCATGTGTGCTTCTGCCATCCATTGTCATCAGAACACTCTCTCTCATCACTATCATCAGGCTCTCATCAGAACTGAGCCAATGCTGGTGCCACACCCTTGGCTCTACAAGACTATGAGTAAAATAAGCCTCTTTTCCTCACAGGAAAGGTCATGTGTGGTGGCTCACACTTGCAATCCCAGCTACTTAGGAGGTGGAGATCAGGAGGATCACAGTTAGAAGTCAGCCCAGGGAAGAAATTAGTGAGACTGCCATCTCAACAAATAAGCTGGTTGTGTTGGTTCATGCCTGCAATCCCAGCTATCCATGGGGCATAGGTAGGAGGATTGTCCCAGGCAAAAAGTGAAACCCTAACTAAAAATTAACCTAAACACTAAAAAGGGCTAGGGGCATTGCTTAAGCAGTAGAGTGCTTGCCTAGCAAACATCAGCCCGTGAATTCAATCCCCAGTACTACCGAAAAAAAAAAAAAAGGAGGAAAGATTTATTCTGGCTCACTGTTTTTGTCTGTGGTTGGGTTCATTGTTCTGGGCTGTAGTGAGGCCAAATATCATGCTTGGAAGGGCCTGGCAGAGCAAAGTTGGCCACTTTACAGCATCTATAAGACAGAGACAGTGGCAGGGAAGGGGCCAGGACAGGATAGAGCTCCCAAGGACCCACCTCCAGTGACATACTTCCCTTAGAATTTCCAACATCTCCCAAGATGGTGCACTAGCTGGGGACCTAGCCTGTGAGGCCCATTTAATATTCAAACCATAGCATTCTGTCCTTAGTCCCTGAAAGCTTATGTTTATAACACAATGCATGCAGTCCACCCTCAAGAGACCTCAGTTTAACAGTTGCAGCATTCCTCAGAAGTCCACATCCAAATTCTTTTCTGAGATTGAACACAAATTCTTAGTTGTAAGCCTCTGTAGAAATGAAAGTAAGGCCAGGTGGCATATGCCTGTAACTCCAGCACCTGAGGGACTGAGGCAGGAGGATCTCAAGTTTGAGGCCAGCCTGGGCTACATAGTCAGATCTAGGCTGGCTAGAGCTGTATAATGAGATCCTGTCACAAAAAAACAAACCAAAACAACCCAAAATAAAAATGCACAAAAACAAGTTATGTACTTCCAACATACAATGGCACAGAGTAAACATTCCATTACAAAAGGGAGGATTGGGGTTGGGAGTGACTCATGAGAAAAAAGCAAGGCCAAAACCCAGCAGGGCAAAATTAAATCCTGTAGTTCCATGTCCAGCATCCGGGGCACAAGGCACTGTGATCTTCCCAAAGGCTTTGGGAAGCCCTGCCTCCATGGCCATCATCTAGAACACAGCAAATGCTGGTGAGCACATGGGGAAAAAGAACACTTTTACACTGTTGGTGGGAATGTAAGTGAGTGCAACCTATGGAATGCAGTTTGGAGGTCCCTCAAAAAACTACAAATAGAAGTGCCATACAATCCAGTGATAAAGACTGCTGGGCATATATCTGAAGGTATGTGCTCCAGGATATGATAGAGCCACTTGCACACCCATGTTCATTGCAGCACTGTTTACAATAGCCAAACTTTGGAAGCATCCCAGATGCTACAACTGATGAGTGGATTAAGAAAATGTGGTATATATACACAATGGAACTTTATTCAGCCATAAAGAAGAGTGAAATTATGTTGTTAGTAGGTAAATGGATGGAATTGGAGAACTTCATGTTAAGCATAGTTAGCCAGGCTCAAAAAATCAAGGGCCACATGTTTTCCCTCATATGTGCAAGCTAGACCTATAAGTTAAATGTATATATAGAAACATTTATGAGATACACACACACACACGTATACACACACATATACACACACGTACATATAGTGAAAGAACAAAATTAGTCTGAGGGGACTATGGGAGGTGGGAGAGAAAGAAAATGTTAGAGAATGAAAAATACTGAAACAACCCATCTATACATGAATGTAGTGTAAAGCACTGTACACCAAGCTGCTGAATATTAGGGGAGCATGGTGATAAGAGAATGAGTAAATAATGGGGTTAATTTGATTAAAGCATGATGTATATAGGCCTGAAGTACCAAGGAGAAACCCCCTTGCACTTAAAAAAATGAAAGGGCAGGAGGGAAAAGTAGGTCTTTTCTGGGGGGGGGTACCAGTGGGAGGTGGGTGGGCATAAGGAAAGGGGAAATGAGGGTGAATATGGTGGATATAGTTTGTATCCATATATGAAAATAAAAGAATGAAAACTGTTGAAATTGTTATAAGAAGGGGGGAGGGAGGAAGAGGGAAAATGATGGAGAGGGAAAATCTAAGATATTTTAAGCACATATGTAAATATCATAATATATCCTGCACAACTATTATTTGCTAGTAAAATAAAAAAAAGTTGCTTGGGAGCCTGGTGCTGGTGGCTCACTCCTTTAGTCCTAGCTACTTGGGAGGCTGAGATTGGGAGGATTGTAGTTTGAGGCCAACCCAGGCAAATAGTTGAGACCCGCATCTCCAAAATAACCTGAACAAAAAAGAACTGTAGGTGTGGCTCAAGCAGTAGAATACCCTCTTTGCAAGCATGAAGGCCTGAGTTCAAACTCCAGTCCCACCAAAAAAATTAAAAAAAAAGCCAGGTGACATGTTTTCAGTTGAAGCGCCCCCGCCCCCCCCACCGCCATGACCCCCTTCCCCCCCCTAACCAACTCAGACAATAGAAAAGATCTTTAGAACTCCAAACATTGGAGTTGTGAGTTAGAGGCTTAAATAGGTATGCTTACTACACTCATTGAATAATAAACAATCAAGAGTAAATTGAAAAAGGAGCCATGGGTTACTAGAGTTAGGAGATTCAACACAAGACAGAGATGAAGGGAATCCCCAAGGTGGTGATGAAGGAAGATCCTAGGAAGGCCACCTCTGCTGTTGAGTACCATCCTCCAATATCTCTGCTGCCTCAGTAACACCCTTGTACCCTGAGTAAGAAATATCTGGGTGACACTGGCTTAGATTCTTCTCAGCACTTGACTTGCCTTAAATCTTGCTCTCCCCTTGATACTTGGATTAGCTTTGAAAAACCTCTGAGAACTGACTGAGGATCACTGTGAATTTAGAAGAAAATACAGAACAGCCTCCTCCTTCTGAAGCTATTTTTGATGGATACCCACTAGATTGCTCAAATTATAGTCTATGTCAGAGGTCCTGACACTGTTGACTCCTATGATTCCAGGAGTCGACAGTGACATTCTCCAGTGACATTCCAGAAAGGGCTCTTGTAAATTCTTAGGGAAGCTGGATCCAGATTATGACTCAATTTGTCACCTTTTTTAAGAACCTTTGTATGATAGTATCAGTATTTTCCTTCTCTTACACAGATTTGTGCTTCTTAGCCATTTTTTAACTCTAAAGAAAAGCAAGGTAGTCATTAACACAAGAGGCAGAAAGAGGTTATGTTTTTGGGGAAAAGGGCACTGTGACAGTGGCACTGTGTAACAGGCAGTCCTGTTTAAGGAGTAAAACAAGACCACCTCTGCCTGCTTCCTTTATAATAAAGTCTGGCAGTTTCGCCAAAGAAAGCAGAGATGTGCCACTTCTTGAAAAAGGCAGTTAAAAGCAGATAATAAATTCTCTCTGCTTTCTTTTATTTGTTCTACTTGGCAAGAAGCAAGAACCAAAACAAACAAACAAATAAGCCATCCAAGGTCATGGAATTATCAGATGGAGGCAACTGAGAATCTTTTTTTTTTTTAAGTGATAGTCTTTCTTATATTTTGATTATATTATTGTTGTACACAGGGTACATTGTGACATTTACAGAAGCTCTTACAATATATCATAGTTAAATTTGCCCCCTCCATCATTCTCCTTTAACTCTTCTCCCCCAATTCCTGGAGTAGTTTCAACGGGTCTCATTTTTCCTTTTTTTTTGGTGGTGGTACTGGGGTTTGAACTCAGGGCTTCACGCTTGCTAGACAGGTGCTCTTATCTCCTGACTCACTCCACCAGCCCTCATTTTTCCATTTTCATACATGACTACATAATATTTCCACTATAGTACATGATAGTTCCATCATATTCACCCTCCTGTACTCTTATATCCAGTGGTTCCTCCCCGGAACCAATCCCCAGACAGGACCTGTTTCACTGGGAATCTTAAATTACCTGCAGAGGTGTCATGGAGCGCTCCTCAACCTGCACAGCCTGTGTCCTGACGTACACATGAACCCTTCTCTACAGCTTCTCTTTCTGTTTTCAGTTACTGTGGTCTGAAAATATTTAATGGAAAATTCCAGAAATAAAAAAATTTATGTTTTTAAATTGTGTGCTGTTGAGTAATGAAATTCCATTCTTTTCAGTGTTGTTATTGCAATGCTTGTGTTTATGTAGGCCTTACGTAGTAGCCTAATGATGGGTCACCATGTCTGCTGTCATTCATCTCATGGCATAGGTGTAGTATCAACTCACATCATCACCATAACAAGGATGAGTACAGATCAGCTCTTGTATGGAGCAGCTGGACATGCTGACAGCCATCTTGAGTTGTAACTGCAATGATGACCCCTGAGCAACCCTTGCTGGTTTTCCCTGCATAGTTTCTCAGCAAACCCCAGATAGATAAGACCATAGAGTTGTGTTAGCTTTTCATCACTGGACCACAGAAATACCTGAGAGGGAGAATTTATTGTGGCTCATGGTTTCAAAGGTTTTAGTCTATCATGGTGGGGAAAGTGAGAAAAAGCAGAGGACCTCACCTCAGGCAAGCCAGGAGGGACAGTGTAGTAGAGAGAGAGAAAATGAACACCTGTCTTAGTGGGCTTCCTCCTTCTTCCCTTTTTATTCTATTCAGGCACATACCTGATTGGACGGTGCAGCATTGCGAGCAGGTCTTCATCCCCTTAGTTAATCCTTTCTGGAAACGCCTTCACAGACACAACCCAGAAGTGTGCTTTATTAATCTCCTAGGTGCTTTTCAATCCACTCACGGTTTACAACCAAGCTTAACCATTACAAGAGTCATATGTGGGATTTTACAATTCGATCCTGGCTCCAGGGATGCATCCGACTATTCTGTGTTAATTTAAGACAAACCATACTTCCGTCAGTGAGTCTTGTGGTACAATGTACTCTTGTGAAATCTTGGATCTGTCTGTCTCTCTTTCATCTCACACTTGGGCTAGTCCTCATACATTAGGACTAGGTTTCTCTGGAACAGTTATTGTTCATCTCTTACTAAATTTGTAATTAAACTTTATCATATGTTTGCATAAGAAAAAACATAGATACACGATTCAGTGCTGTCCACAGTTTCAGACATCCATTGGGGGTTGTGGCATGCATCCCTCACAGATGAGGAGAGACTATTATGAATGTGTGTATTTGAATTACGTCAAGAAGATTCTGAGATCTGTCTGTAGCTGTTACAATATAGTAATACAGGTACACAGGGGGAATAAAGGGTAGCCATAATGCTCTGTTTATTAAACAGGGTGATTTATGCATAGGTAGTAATTTTATTATAGTCTTTAAACCTATATTTTATATACTTTCTGTATTGTACATTTAATAACAAACACTTAAAGGCACTTTCTTATGTACCTTATGATAGTCTAAAATTGAGAGTTAATTGGCCTTTTTCATGTTGGTCCAGTCAACAGAACATGTGGGAACATATAGGAACCATTTTTTGGGAAAACTATCTCACAATATACCTCAGGAATCTAAACATTATCCTCCAATTCAGTAATTCCACTTCTCATACTTGAACCTCAGTAAATAATCCTAAATACTGGAAAAAATTTCATGCAGAAAGATGCTCATTGAAACATGATCAATATAGTGAAAAATGGGAAGAGAAGAATATGGATTGTTAGAGCAGAGTGTATTCACTCAGTGGAATGTCAGGCAGCCTTTTAAATGATGGTTATGGAGAATGTGATGTAACCTCAAAAATGCATATGATAGGCTAGATGAAAAAGAACAGGATAAAAATTGTGTCTATTGGATGATTATAGCTATGTAAAAAATAATGAATAAACAGCTTGTGCCTGACATCTGCCACATCCATCCCATGTCTGTTTCTTAGACCATTACTTTCAAAAACAACTATAACCAAGGTAGAATCCAATGTACATACCTTTTGTTTAGAAGGAAAAATTTAAATGTGTTCATGAGATTCTTTTTGTCTAGATTACTTTAATAATTCAAACACAGGTTCAATACATCAGATTCAATCTGCAATACTTTGGAACACTTGAACACATTTGTGTGTGAGGTTGGAGTGGGGGAGAATGAGGAGGACTGTGAAGACTAGAGGGACAAGGTTTACAGTCCAGTGTCTTAGAACTATTACAGGTAGCAATATCTAGCTATCTGTCTATGAGTGGGAAATGACCTGTAAAAGCTCTCCCATTGGATTTGTGACTTTGAATCTCGCCATCTGAACAGAAATCACAAGAATCTGTTATTAAACGGTTTCCTTCTTCCCAGGATTTTCTGATCATAAGGAAGTCAGACACTTGGAGACAGAAGACTAATGGATGAAGAAGTCAGTTTCTAAGAAGGTGGTTAGTGATATCTTCCACAAGGTCTCCTCCCTCCCTCTGAAAGACCAAACTGCCCTCCTCTGCCATGGCAAGTCAAGCCCTCACTTGTTTACTGTCTTCCATTTCTCCTCTCTTGCATGAAAAGCTCAAGCCTTCCATTGCAGTTAAACTGCCATGTTTTAAAGCATGAAGACATTTGACCACTTCTCAGAGGTCTTTAATTGCCTTTCAACTACTTGTCTTTGGAAGCTGTCAGAGTGGTGGAATCTCAGATCACAGACACAGATAAGAAGGACAAAGAGGAAAAGATACAAGAAAGATGCAAAAAAAGGTCCATAGTGAAGTCATGTATCTTGAGGAAGCCTCTAATCTAATGAGAATGGATTTTGTTGAGGAGCTTGTACACAAACAATTAATTATTCATGGCAGAGACATCATTAAGATTTCATTTTGTTTAAAGGTCTCTAAGTGACTCAGAAAATTGGGTTAGCTGGAGAAGAATTTCAAGAAAGAGACAAGGGAAGGCTTTTCATTATATTGACTTTTTCTAATATTTTCAAGATAGATAGTATGGCTTGGCATATAAATCATATTCCAACTGAAAACCTCCAATGATGACTGGGCAAAGTCATCCACATGGGGTGGATGGTAGACCAATATGGTCAGATGGACGAAGCCTGACAGAGGTTTGTGAAAGGTTTAGGCCACTTATTCCAGAGTTCTGTAGTAATTTAACTTGGCTTTTTGGTTACTTCCGGAATGGGAGGAGTCTCCTTGAGATGACAACCTGTGGCATTTCATACTCAACTTTCCATTTCCCAGTGCCCCATGCGAGGCCAACACCTACTCTCTTTAAGTAAGCATATTGCAGAGCATTATCTAGGTCTTATAAAACCCTGCTACTGTATCCACACTGCCTGCTCATCTTAAATGTAAATACCAGAAATTGGTGTCAATTTGTGATTTCAATATGGGATTGATTCAAAACTCAGAGGTAGAGATCCAGGGTGATTAATAGAGGGGAATTGCCTACAGGGATCAATTTCTTAAGATATATATGTTGCATTAATTCAGGACTTTGGTTTATGTTTGCATCCTGAGCACACAGGACAGTGCCTGACACATAGTCAGTACTCACTAAGTACTTGCTTTGCTGAGAAAAGTTAAGGTTGAAATAAAAACCAAGGCAGGTCTGTATAGACAGTATCACACCAACCAGGGATCACAGTGGGAGAGAAGGGTGGCAAAGGGAGGCTGCTTCCTTGTTTGGGGATTAAATAATCCCATAGAACCTCTAGGATCGTAAGGTAGTAGGGTTAGCACACTAGCCCTGTGAGGGTGGAATGGAGGAGGTAGGGAGTCAGGATGGCTTGGGGTTGAATTTTTAGTTGTGTACTGGACCCACAACCGTGACAACAGCAGCAGTGGTGACAAGTCACCATATGAAGTTTTCTTTGCCTCAAAAAATTACGCACTTTAGAAGGAGGAAAGGAGCCAATAAACAGCAAATGCAGCAAAAACTATTTGTCCTGACACAAGGAATTGTTGCCATAAAAAATAGGGTTCTAAAAAAATTAAAAATTTTTATTTTTAAAAATAAAAATCTGCTCTAACACTTTTTAGAAAATTGTCTCAAAGAAAAATAGCACAGTTCCTTATCTTGATAAATTTCTAGAGACAAAATTTTAAAATCACTCCTTCATTGATGGCAATAGGAGATCAAAATTTACATGGCTTTTCTACAATGGTGGCTTTAATTTTCAGCAGCAGACAGATTCTCCTAGTGGCTTCCTGACTTTGATACCACAGCTAACAACTTATTTATGTGTTTCTCTGCCTCAGCCTCTCTGTACGTCTGTGTTACCCCAAGAGGTGAGATGGCATGTTGTTTTCTTAGCTGGACACATGCCACAGCAGGAATTCCATGACACAGTTTACACATTTTACAGCTAAATGTTTAGCTTGGAGCACTGGCCTTCCTCTCTTGAAATCAAATACTTTGCTTTCAACACTGCTTGCTTCATGCCAAGGAGAGGAGGGGAAATCTCACCCCTGAGGTTGAGACTGCAGGGCCCTGGTCCTGATTGGAACAAGCTCTGGGACAAGGCAGAGGCCTCGTGAGTTTGGCTTGAGGCCACCCGGAGAGAACTTGTTTTCATGCCAGGCAGATGCATTCGTGGGGATGGGAAAGGAGAATCCCGTTTGTGATGAGTTTTGGGATGCGTCCAGCCTGACCTGGTTTCTTTTAGCTGGTTGGTGAATCATAGCTTCTCATCACTTCGTTAAGTCTTAAGAGTGCTAGGATTCTGGCACCCAGTAATGGTTTACAATTAAGATTTGGGCTCTTGTTTTCTTTTTCTTTCACTGGAAGCAATAGAAAATCTGAGGTGTCTTTCTTCCTTGGCCAACTCTGTTAAACCAATGTTTATTCTCAGCTGATCAGCTGATGATGGGCTCGGCACTATACTCAACACCATAGCCTTACCTCTTTAGCCACCCTTCTTTCCTAAACTCCTATAGATGGTTCTACATGCAGCCAGGGTTAATCATCAGTGTCCTAGGATACAGGTCTGACAATCTGCTCCTGGAGGAAAAGGACAAAAGTCCTCCTCACCCTGGAGCAGAAAGAACAAAGAGACACAAATTTCTCAGCATCTCAGTCTGCTGTCAAAAGGATGCAGAAGCTGCAACTTTGCTTATTTCCCTAATTAAATCCTGAGGTTGAAATATTAAATTTCAACCTAAAGTTACTGTATATTTTAAAGACTTCTGAGACATTGTTAATTAAATTTACGGTTTTGCTAAATGTGAAGAGTACTGTTATTTGAGCCCTTTTCATTCTGGAAATTTTCAGTTTAAAATCATTGTTAGTTTGGTAGACAAAAACTAGTTTCTTTGGTGTTCAGTAAATATTAGGGTGTTCACTGTATGCCAACTCCTACATTGAACAGTGTTATTTTAATTTGAAAATGTTTAGTTCCTATTGAGATGGGGCACTTTTTCATATCCCAGTGACTTTTTTTTTTTTTTGGCAGTACTGGGGTTTGAACTCAGGGCCTCATGCTTGGTAGGCAGGTGCTCTACCACTTGAGCCACTTTGCCAGTCTTTTTTAGTTTTTTCAGGTAGTTTCTTGTGTTTTGGCCTGTGGCTGAAATTGAACTAGAGTCCTTCTACCTATGCCTCCCACATAGCTGGGATTCCAGGTGTGTACCAACATAACCTAGAACCATGATCCTTCCTGTCTCCATCTCCTGAGTAGCTGGGATTACAGGAATGAGCCACCATGCAGCCTCCATTCCCTTTCCTCCCCTGCAGTGACTAACTATATTTCCTTTTTGTAAAACTCACTCTGGCTGTGGTAGGAATGGACAAGGGAGGGAGCTGAGGATAAAATGGAGGTCAGGAGATCTGGCCAGAGCCTGTAGCAGTGGTGCAGATATGGAGAAGGGAGATGATGAGAAGGGGTACTCCAGGGGCAAAGCCAATTGGACTTGCTGATGGATTTCATGTGGGCCATGAGAGAAAGGGGAATCAAGGGGGTCCTGACATTTTTAGAGCAACCAGAAGGATGGGGCATCAGCTTCTGAGATGGCAAGAGACTGAGGTATAGGGATGGGTCTTGCTCTCAGCTGGATGCTCAGAAGAACCAGGACTCACAGTTTTAAGGGTTGCTATGGTTTTTTGAGTGTGTCCACCTAAAGTTCATGAGTGGGAAACATAAATTCATTTGTTAATGGTGTTTGGAGGTGGGGCCTTTGAGAGGTAATTAGGATTAGATGAAGTCACGAAGGTGGGGCTCCCGTGACGTCATTATCAGCTTTGTAATAAGAGAGAGACCTCACCTAGCACACTTGCTCTGTCTTATGTGACACCATCTGCCATGTTATGATGTAGCAAGAAGGCCCTCACCAGAGGCTGGTGCCATGTTCTTAGATTGTCCTGCCTCTGGAACTATGAGCCAAATAAACCACTATTCTTTGTAAGCTTCTCGGCCTGTCAGTTACAGTTAGTAACTGGTGCTAGTCACTCACATCACCAGAAAGTGGCCCAACATAGGGGCTGTGAGAGCTGTCATGTTGTGTTGTGGAAGTCAGAACACAAGTTGTGGGAACCCTGCAGATGGGAACCAACTCACAGCAGTGGAAAGCCTATGTCTAGTTGAGACACTGTCTTTCATGGATTCTCTCTAATGAACTTTTCCTAGCTTCTCTGTTTTCTGACTTTTAAAAACTGAATATTGTAAGCATTTTTCTGTAAATATTTAACAATTATACTTTCAAAATACGATTGAAGAGTATGAAATTGTTAATTCATTCCCTTCTTTTGGATTTACGTTTTCCAAAATTTTATAAATATTTGTGGCAGTGAACATTTTTGTGCACACATGAGTGTTTATGTATCATTTAGTAACTTATCCCTTATGGTACATTTCTAGGATTTTGATTGCTGCATCAGAATGTAGATAGTCTATGGCTTACATGATTTGACTTACATGTTTTTGACTTTTCTATTGGTGCAAAAGCATGCCCATATGACCCATTTGGCTTTTCATTCTCATTAGAGTATTCAGTAAATTGTATGAGATACTCAATACTTCATTATAAATTAGGCTTGGTGTTAGATGACTTTGCCCAACTGTAGGCTAATGGAAGTGTTCTGAGCACATGTAGGGTAGGCTAAGCTATGATCTTTGGCAGGTTAGGTGCATTAAATGCATTATTCAGATATTATATTTTAAACTTACAATGAGTTTACTGGGATGTAATCCATTGCAAGCCAAAGAATCTCTAGGTGAAGGATGCAAGGTCATTCCATCATCCTTTAGTTTTAGCCCTGGATGTATCATCTAACCTTGGATCAAGTTCAGCCCTCCTTCTAATTGTTTCACACTGTTCCTCTTGTTCCTTGTCTCACTGGGACTCCTAGCTTCCCCCAACTCCTAACCCTCATTCTTAGGCTACACTTTTCTCATCACCAAGTAACCTCTACCCTTCTAGAAGTCCACAAGTAATTTTGACATGTCTCAGGCTTGAGCTGAAAGCCTGGGGCACCAAGGACGTTCAGAATTTTGTTGTGAAATCTGTTTGGAGAAATAGCAGTATAAAAATAATATTTGGAGATAGTATGTAACAAAGGAAAAGATATGGGGGTGTGGTCAGAGAGTATTAAGTGTGAGTTTTAGTCTTATCACTTGCTAGCTAAAATATAAATGATTCTTTTTTTGAGACAGGGTCTTGCTATGTAGCCCAGGCTGGCTTTGAATTAAGAGATTCTTATGCCTGTAGGCATATGCTTTGGAAAATTACTCTGGAAAAGACATTTATATTCTGAATGAGTTTTAGGTGCTCAACAGAAATGGGCAGAAAAACAACTATATCACTGGACTGTTGTGAAGTATATGGAAAAGCAGGTGAAATATACCTAGTCCTGTATCTGGTGTACAACATCATTTATTTCTTTTCATTTGCTTTCCTTACATACTATTTTTCCTGCCTTACATCTCTTTAGAAATTATGGGTAAGTATTGGAGCTCTTTGTGTTTTAGTTAAAAAAAAAAAAGACATGAGCTTAGAGCTCACGTAGTGTGAATTCATCTATTGTGTTTTTCTTCCTTTACTTCTTCACTTCTAGAAAGCACTTTTGTCGGAAAGCTGAATGCTAAGGCTCATTCCTCTGTGCCATGGTAGAATAAACTAGAGGTTTCCTTGCATCATTCTGATAATGCTCTGTTTCTTCCACCAATGTACAATGATCCCTGGAAGCAGGGGAAATCAGAGGAGTAGGAAGTTGCTTTGAAAGGTTTGAGTGGTGTACATTAAGATGTCTGGCTTCCATTATTTATCTGTGTCTTGTAAGCATTCCAGTAGGACGCCTACAAAGATGCTGGAGTGGGTGGGGAGGGGACCCCAGCCAGTATCTCCGAATGCCACTTTCACATTAAGATGTGGGAGATTAGTAGTGGGCATAGAACCAAAGTTTTATCTTCTAACTACTGAAATTCTTCAACTTGGGAAGAAAACAAAAATGCATCAAAACAATGATGTAGTTTTAATTTCATCTCTAAAACATGATTTCAGTCAAACCTTGTACCTTTAAACCAGGCTGACCTGCCCAAGCACCATGTGAGCAGTTGGCAAACAGCCATGCAACAGTACGTTAGCTTAGTGGGCTCACTTTTCCATCCCAGTGACATGTGTCTTCTGCCATGGACCTGTTCTCACACTGTCAGTCCTATTTTTGCCACATGGATTTTGTTTGGAATTTGTTTCCCCAACTTTGACTCTCAGTTGGCCTAAGAACTCAAGCTCTGACCTTCTACCACCTGATTGAGTAGACTCAGATCTAACTTTTGATCCAAGGATCAAAATACCTGGTTGGGTTCTGACCATACCACTTTACTTGCCTGAATATTTGGATTTTTTAAAAACAAGAACAATCTGTTTCCCAATTATCTTGACTATGATCACCCAAAGATGCATTGAATATACAAAAAATCTTGGTCTTGTCTGTAGCTGGGTCCACAATCTTAAGCCTTCTTTTCAGGTTTGAAGACAAATCTGTAGGTTGGTAAATAAAACAGTCATTTTCTTAACAGTGAGACCAAAAATTTGTGTACCCTTGGTAGTAGGTAGAATAATGGTCCTCCAAAATTGTCTATAATATAATCCCTAGAACCTGTGAATTTGTTATGTTACATGAAGGGGTGGGGCATTGGATTTGGAACTAAATTGTAGAAGCAATTAAGTTGATAATCAGTTGACCTAAAATCAGGAAATTACATTGGATTATTGAGGTAAATCTAATGTAATTATAAGCATTCTTCAAGGGGAGAGAAAGGCAGAAGAGGATGTCAGAGTCAAAGAAAGATTTGAAGAGGCTCTGCTGTTGGCTCTGACGATGGAGGAAGGGGTGAGGAGGCAAGGAATACAGCAATGCAAGCATTCTTCATGTAGGGGCCTCTAGTAACTGGAAAGGCAAGGGAACCAATCTCTCCTAGAGCCTCCAGAAGGCATGCACCCTACTGACTTTTGATTTTATCCCAGTTAAGACCCATTTCTGACTGCTGGCCTCTAGAACTCTAAGGTAATAAGTCTGTGTTGATTAAAACCAGTAAGTTTGTGATAATTCATTACAGTGGCAATAGGAAATTAATTTGCCAGTCTACAAGTAAAAGCTCCTTTCTTTTCCATGATCAGTTTTTATAACCTAAAAAAGGATCCACAAACATGCAAGTTTAAATTCCCATTCAAAATATGTGGATTTGGGATGTGATTTTGGCACTTATGTTTGGAAACCAGAAAGAATCATCTGCCTCTCTGTTATTGAGATGTATGTATGGTGAGTCCCTTTGACTTCAGGCAGGTCTAGCTGCCCTTGCCTTGCTGTGTATCCGAGTTTGGTTCTGGCCGTCTGATGGCAAGGATAGGCTCATTCCAAGCTTGCAGGCCATCCAGAAGCCAATGTGTCTAGGTGCCTGGAATACCCTACCTAGAGCTGCCTGCAGACTCCTGTCAGATGCTATAGGAAGAGGGAATGACCACAGGCAGGGGAGATGTTTTCCTAATTTAGGGTCCTTATGTCCTCCCCATTATTGTCAATCCTGACCTATGTTTGGGGAAGAAATGTTGGTTGGGGGAGAGGGCAGAGGAAATGAAAGGAAGAGCTGGTCCCCATCCCAGCATTTATCCAGCAGGGCCTTCAGGAATCTGAAGGCCCCTGCCATGCATCTCCATACATGAGCTCAGGCCCTAAAACAGGCAGGGTAAGGTATGCAAGAAGATGCAGGGAGGAGAAGGAAGAAGAAATTATGTAGTTTGTTTTGATACTCTTAATCTTTTAATAATTCTAACCTAATTTTTTACTAGCTAATATGGATAAGGGCCTTGGCAATTTATTACCTCATTTTATTGTTCACCCTCTTTATAGAAAAGGAAAGTGAATATTTGCAATGAGTCTTGGTCTGTTTGGGCTACCGTAACAAACATACCATAGACTGAGTGCTTAAACAGCAAACATTTATTTCTCATAAATGGAGATTGGTAAGTTTAAGACCAAGATGTCATCTGGGTTAATGTCTAGTGAGGTTTCCAGATGACCATCTTCTCACTGTTTTCTCATATGGAGTAAAGAGATGGAGAGAAGCTGGGTACTGGTGGCTCATGCCTGTAATCCTAGCTACTCAGAGGCAGAGATCAGGAGGATCGGTTCAAAGCCAGCCCAGGCAAATAGTTTGAGAGACCCTATCTTGAAAATACACACCACAAAACAGGGTTGATGCAGTAGCTCAAGTGGTAAAGCACCTAGCAAGAGTGAAGCCCTGAGTTCAAACCCCACTACCGCCAAGAGAGAGCAGAGAGGAGAGAGAGAGAGAGAGAGAGAGAGAGAGAGAGAGAGAGAGAGAGAGAGAGAGAGAGAGAAGAGATACGAAAAGAGCTCTCTGGACTCTCTTTTGTAAGGATACTAATCCCATTCATGAAGACCTCCCATTCATGGCCTAATCACTTCCCAAAGATCCCATTTCTCTAATACTACACATGTGGGGGTAGGATTTTAACATGAATGTTGGAGGTACACATTCAGTCCATGATACCAGGGGACAGACAATATTCCAGAATCTTCACAGAAACTAATTCATTCAGATACTAGATTTTGGATGCTGTGACCATTTGAACTGTATCTGGGGAAAAAAAGTTCCCCTTTACAATACTGTTATATAGAAAAGAGGCTTGTTATTTAGATTCTGAGTGATGGCCTGGCCACAGGAGCCCTAATAGCGCCTGCCTAGTCAGGCGCCTAGGACACAGACCCTTCATGTTCCCATGTAACTACTCAATGGCAGTCTGAGTCACTTGGGGGGCTCTTCTCAATCCCTTTCCAAAAACTGCAGTGCAGAGAATGGTTCTTCCTGCTGTGGGTGACAAACTCCAGGTCTTAGCCTACTCCTTTGAGGACTCTGTAGGGAGCTTAGAAAATGTCCTCAGACAAGATATAGGGGTGTAGTTGGGTAGGAAGAAAATCTCCTAATATTCTATAGCATGGTAGGATTACTATGGTTGACAATAATTGTGCATTACAAAAAAGCTAGTAGAGAGGATTTTGAATGTTCCTCTATTAGTTACTTTTGCATCACTGTGACAAAATACCTGATATAAACTACTTAAGTGGGGAAGGGTTTATTTGGCTCAGAGATTCAGAAGTTTTAGTCCATTACAGTGGGGTGGGGAACATGGTAGATTAGAGTAGCTCACATTATGGTGGCCAGGAATCAGAGAGTCAGAAAGCCTGTGCTGCAGGCTTTGTTCTTTTTTCTGCTTTTATTCCATCTGAGCCCCTAGCTTATGGGATGGAGGCACTTCATTCATTTAGTCTTCATCTTGTAATTAATCCTCTCTGGAATTGTCTTCACAGACACACTCAGAGGTATTTTTGTTAATGTCCTAGGCATTCTCAATCCAATCAAATTGACAACAAAATTAACCATCACAGTTCTCAACACAATGAAAGCATAAATGTTTGAGGTGATGGATTTGCCAATTACCCTGACGTGATTACTACATTTTGTAGACATGTTTTGAAATATCTCACATACACAGAATGGAGCAGATTTGCATGGAGAGTGGGGGAACCAGGATTTATTTTAAGTGTAGAATGTCACTGGAGATGCTGAGTCAGCAGTCAGATTTACAAGACTGGAAACAGGCAGAGATAGAGATTTGGAAGTCAGAGTATAGGGTGAATGTAGAGCAGCAAGAATGGATAAGATTGGGTAGGCAGTGATAATAGATAGAGAAAAGAAAATTGAAGACTCAGAACATGTAACACTTGAACTTCTGGGAGAGGAGGAGGGTCCAGTAAAGGAGAGAAAAATGAATCACTGGAGAGAGGGGAAGATCTAGTGAGCCAATGTCCAGGAAACCTAAAGAAGAAATACTTCAAGAAGCAGCAATGGTGTTGATCGCCAACTGTTGCTCTTAGGAATTGTGTAAGTATCTAAAGATTATTGATTCAATTTAATATTTGTCTATGATCTTAAAGTTGAAGGTACGGTTTTACTGTATTTCTTTTTTTAAGAGTCAATATTTATTCTGATTAGTATTTTTACAGAATTTTGACAAATTTAATTTATGTCAGAAGAACTAATTTATTAAGCACTTTCCAGGTTCTTCTTTCCACAAAACACAGTAAGTAGCAAAATAATGCTCGGCACAGTTATAAATAAGGAAAATATAAAGGAAAAATATCCATAGCTTAAGTATGATGCTATTTTATAACTATAAATATTTCAAGAAAACTCCAACAAACAACAAAAAATAATGGAAAGAACATCAAAGAAGTAATTTGGTATACAATTAAGCTGATATGAACTAATCCCAAAAGGTTCATCTCCACACACAACTTTAGAGCTGGATTAAATTGGGTTTCACACATAAGATCTACAAAATAGTGGAGCAGACAGCACACTGCTGCATAGTTGGATCCTGACCATCTGACAGTTCTGAGTTGTAGATTTCACTGGTACTATGAAATGGTTAGTACTAATGCATTTTTCTTGCAAATATTTTCCATGTAATTACACAACTAGAGGCCTTTTGTCTATTTAACTGAGAGGCATCTCTTTTCTGAGAAGAATATTGTACTAGAAAGAACATGGTAACAACATTCAAACTGAGAAAACCGCCATAGTCTTTGTTGATAAAAATGTATCTGATAAAAATTACAATTGAGTCTTCATGTGAAGTGACTCAAAATGCAAAAAAAAAAAACCCCAAACACTATCATTTTATAAATAACTTTGAATTTAAAAATTATCTAAAATTTCCCCCAATTAGTCAAAGCTAGCAGAGAAATTTGTACACTTTAACCATTTTTTACGTTCTATGACAAAAAGGCACAATGCTATTGACACCCACATCCCTCTCTTCCATTTTCAAAAATCAAGTACATATGCGAATTTTCTAATATTAAAACACTCAGGTATAGTAGGGTAATCCTTTTTGATGTGTGAGTTATGGTCAAAGAAATTACTATATAAAAAATGGTAGTGCTTGGAAATACTGAACATCAACTATGTACAATTTTGCTGCTCCTCTTACTAAGGCAAGGCTAGATTGCTTTGATACCTGTATTTTGCATTTTATAAGGACTACTAATTTTACCAAGCATCAGACATGCAGTGAACTTGCAGGATAATGCCTATTAACAGCAATATTGAGTATCACTAGAAACTCATTAATATCTTCCTTTTCTTTTTGGTGAGGCAACATGAAATGAACAGCTTTGAAAACACTAATAAATATAGACACAAAGAGAAAACTATTTGATAAATTATTTATATACAGATACACATTCTTTACACAGGTCTAGGATGTGTTGTCAGTCTGACCTCTCTTCCTCCCCCTTCCCTCCCATTCCCTGTCACAGGTTTCCCACGGGTTGCTCAGACCACAGTTTGCTACCGCATTTAAGGGGACTGAACCAAGTCTCACTCTGTATACGATATTCATGGAAGCAGTGGCCAGTAGTTCACCATGAGGGTATAGAAACACTGCAACCAAAATTGATCAGTGCATCACATTTAACAGTAAGAAAATCTTTCTGAAATTGTCTCAGACAGCATTAACAAACTTCAAAACATTCAATATTGAGAAAATTTAAGTAATCTTGGGGATTAAATTGTACTTTCTGATAGGCCGTTAAAAACAAAACCCAGACGATACCACTAGCTTTTCTTTTATTCACACGTGCTATGTACAGGGACATACCCCATCTTTAGCTTAAACTCTTTTTGGCTACAATTTATTTTGCAACTTAGAATTTTAAAAGTTTATCCATTTACCTCTATTGTTAAGAATTTTGCAGTAGCTTTTTTTTGTTGTCTTTTGTTGAAATTCCCACCTCAACTCTTAAAAATCAGACTGTTTCTTCATGAAATTAAATTCTAATTTATGCTTCACTGAGTATTATCTGCTAATATACATTCTATGCAGTATATAATGTACTTAGTAGGGCTTTTAAATTTCAACAAAATCCTATGACCTAGTATACTCATGCAAGTGCTTTGTCAGACTTTAAAACCTCAGAGCAAAGTTGCTACAAATTATTTCAGTGAACTAGAAATATACCAGCATTGCAACAGCTAATGGAAACAAGAGTTAGCACATTTTTTGAACATTTTCTGTGCCTTTAAAGGTACATTACAATAGATCCCTAATAAAGACACATAATTTTTGTCACAGTATTTACATGTACATTTTAAAATGTACATAATACTAGTTAATCACTTTTAATTTTCCTAGAATTAGATGCAATACTTTTAGTATCACTTCATAAAATTTAGCCATATAACATAAATTTAGTTTTAGTTAGAACTGAACATTTCTGATCAGTATGCCATATTTGTCAACAGAATAAGTTCACTCTTTTCATGAAAAATGTTATGAGAACAAAACCAAAAAGTGAGTATGTTGTAAATTCCCACATTAAGAGCCATTAAAACTTTTATGATCATTATTCTTCCCAGAAGGGGCAGTGTGCTCTGTCCATGTTTACTTTTGCTAATAAAGTATTGAAAGAAAAGACTGTGAAATTCACCATTAGCTCTACACACAGCTTGCTGTTGTTCCAAGGATGTGGGTTCGAGTGCGAGAGAGACCCGGACGGACACAATTTTCAAGCACCACTTAGCAATATGCTTCATAGGATAAAGATGCTGCTACACAAGCTGGTACCCAGATCCTGGTATTTGGTCATATTCTGTTGTACATTGCCTGGTCCAGTCTGCAATAACAGGGCAAAAGAGGCCACAGCATCGAAATTCAAAGAAGTCTATAGTATTCCTGAAACACCCATGGTTGAATGGGCTTTCAGTAGATGTTGTGACTTTAAAGTGCTTATATCTTATGGCATTCATTCTTTCATTTGAAATAATACCTAAACATGATATCTAGTATACCTGACACATGTGTAACACAGCTACCCACATGAAATGTTAAACATCCAAAACATCAGAGGTGAACATATGGCAATTTGAGTAATACATGTCCAAAATCTATCCTTGGTGTAGATGGTCTCACAGTGAAGTCCCCAGTAAGAAATACAACCATAAATCATTCAGCCAATCATAAAAAGCAATAATAGGTAGCCCATAAAGTATCTATGGTTGCCCGCACCTACAGTTACTAATCCACGGACAATGATGATCAAATTTCGCTATACAGTGGTTGCGCACACCCCAGTGTTTGGACCTCACTGGTTTTGGAATCAAACAAGTACTGAAGAATATGCTGAGGTCCAGACTTCCCGTCTCTGAAAATTCAACTATTGTCTTTTTTTTTTTTTTTGCTATTCTGTGGCTTTAATAATCCCTGGATCTGATTTCCAAGATTTTCCAAAGTTATAAAAAAGTGCGACACTATTGGTGAGGAATGGAAGATGAATAAGTAAAAAATTGAGATCATTCCCAAAGCAAAAAAACCATGTCACATACATCCAGAATTTGGTTGCCAAACATATATTCCAAGGGGCAAATGCACTATGCATCGAATGACCAAAAAAAGACTTTGAAAGACACTGTAGTATAGCCCAAATGTCACCATACATCAGCCCTTTAATGAGCCAAGAATCAGTATTTAGGTATGCCATAAACCCAACCAGGCAAATAACTAGGAAAGGAGATCCTAGCATTACTTTCTGCCAGAATTCCTTATCAGCCTTTAGCTTTCTAAGGAAAGAGAGATTGTCATATCCTCTCGCTTGCCTTGCCTTTTCCAAATGGTTGATCATCCACCCATTTTTTTCTTTTCTTTGCCAAATCAAGTGCTGATTTGTCCTTGATATTCTGGGCATCAATGTTAGCTCCAGGTTCCTGAAGAAGACTAATGACTGTGGTATTCCCTCTAGTACTGCCCAGTGCAGAGCAGTATTTTTTGATACTTGTCACCAAGGTTAACTACGTGTTCTGCAAGCTGCCCCCATTAAAGGTGCCATTCCATTTTGATCTATCTATTCTTTCTACATCTTGACTAAATTGACTCTGTTATTGATGGCAGCCCAATGAGGGAATGTAACATTTTCTTTGCCTGGTTGTCAGACATTATAACCTGTTTCCACCAATTCTCAGCAGCATTCATAAATTCCGTATTGTGTAGCCTTGACTATGTCCCATGTGTTGCAATCATCAATATGAGTTTTCTGCCCAAGAGGTTCACCATAGTTGTGGTTATAATGGCTTTGCAGTTTGATTCCTCTGGATGGAGAAGGGGCACACAGCCTGGCTCGGTATCATACCCTTCTGTGCTAGCCTCCATCTTACTGTATTAATTTCTTATGGTTTGTTTATAATATTAAGATAATCTTTAGGAGATTAAACCCCTTGAATAGCATCTGTTGGTACAATGATCTGGACGTGAAATGTCTCCCACAGGCTCATGTGTTGAACACTGGGTCCCCAACTGTTGGCTCTATTTTGGAGATTCTGGAAACTTTAGGAGGTAGAGCTAGAGTTAGTAGGTTCTTGGGGATGCCATGGGGGGCCATATCTCGTCCCTGGAACTCTCTTTTTCTGTACTTCCTGTCCACCACAGTGTGACCATTTTGTTCTGCCCAGAATGAACAGGACCAAGGAGTGTGGACTAAAGCCTCTGAAACAGTGAACTAAAATTAATCCTTCTCCCTTAAGTTGTTTTATGCCAGGCATTTTGTCACAGTGATGCAAAGGATGACTGATTCATAATTCCATTTAGTTCTCATATAATGACTCTATGAGAGGCTCCCATTTTTATCTCCTTTTTGTAAATAAGCATTTATAAAATACTTGGTACTGCCAGGCACCATTCTGGAAACTTCACAATTTCATTTTGATAGCTTCATTTTGATACTTTATAAATTGTGACAGTTTGTCTGGGTCTGGACAAAAATTCCCCATCTTAATTTCACTTTGTGAGCAATTTTTGTTATATATGCTATGATTGTGAACAATTTTTAGCACATTTCAAAGGCATACTTTGTAGTAAAGAATTCAGATAAGTACTGCTATAGCTTGTTCTTAAATGTCCCCCAGAGGGTAAAAGACTTATTCCCAGGGTGATGCTATTGGGAGGAAAAGGTGGATCTAGTGGGAGGTCCTTAGGCCATGGGAGACATGCCCTTAAAGGGGAGTGTGGGGCCCTTTTTGCCCCCTGGCTTGTTATGAGGTGAGTGGTTTTGTTTTACCATATGCTCTGACAATGAAATGCTGCCTTGCCATGGGCTCAAAACAATGGGTTATGGACTGCACAAAGTACAATTTTCTCTTTATAAGTTGATTATCTCAGGTATTTGTTTATAATGACAAAAGTCAACCAACAAAAGTACCTATCTATTTTCTAAACCAACTAGTATTTATATAGGTAAAAAAAATCAATTTTTACATTTGCCTTTTAACTACAAAACAACATTTGAGCAAGCAAAGAAATTTAAAGTGAAAAATACCTTCTATTGCTGACACACATAAACTAATTCTATTGTTAATGTGTAAAGGGAAAAATGAAAAGTAATTGTATATAAAACTATCATTCTGTAGATGACATTTAATATTTATAGAATGGAAAAATGACAGCTCTATCTAGCAGAAATATACCATCTAATAGCAGCAGCTGCACAAGAGAAAGGAAAGAGAAGCAATTAAATTTTTTTCTAAGCAAGGCAAAAGAAAGTTCCATGTTTCTTGGTACAGTTTTAGAAATCTAACAGTTGATTTCTGTGAATTAATTTTGAAGGACCTCATTTCTGCTTTCAAACTGTGAAATTGGGGAAAATCTTGATGGTGGTGACAGCAGTGGGATCTCTAGAAGAGAGAGGGGTGGAAGGAGAGAGGGAGTAGGAAGTCACTGCAGAGCCCTTAAATGCTTGGCATGTGACTTTGTGAATGGAAGGGGCTGGGTGAACATAACCTGGCATGGCTCAACCAAGAGCTGAGCAGAGGCTGAGGGCAGCTGGGTCCTCAGATGAGCGAGGCACACTGAGGGCTGCTGAGGGACCAGCTGGAGCAAGTGCTCTGTTGGAAAAGCTGCTTGCTGTGGGCTGGCTCATTACTCACTTTCTAAGACCTGGACTTCTCTCATCACTTCAGCTGCTTTTTCCTTTTGCTTTTGGTCTGGACTTGCTCTCTTGCAGTTCCTCCTGAGGAATTAAGTTGGTCTCCTTGACCTGTGATGGTTTTTCTGCAGACTCTGGGTTCCTATTCACACTCCAAAAGGCCAATGCTCCTTAAGGAAGATTCCAGCTACTTCAATATTTTTTTTTTGGTGGTACTGGGGTTTGAATTTAGGGCCTTATGCTGCTAGGCAAGCACTCTACCACTTGAACCTCTCCTCCAGCTCTGTTTTATGTTCAGTATTTTTGAGATAGATTCTTGCAAACTATTTGCCCAGGGCTGGCTTCAAACCACAATCCTCCTGATCTCTGCCTCCTGAGTAGCTAAGATTACAGGTATGAGCCACCAGTGCCTGCTCCTCACATAACTTTTGTTCAGAACTGAGATGATCAGTGGTTTCTCATTTCTCCTGAATCACTCCTTTTTGCGCCAGCTGTGTCTCTCTTTTAGTATAAAGTTGGCTTTGAGATAATTAACATTTCTGATAAGATGTATACAAAATCCAAATATGGTTCCAAATGTCAGTGACTCACTTCCACAAGAGGCTAAGAAAGTCAAGGTCAGGTCTCCCATAGGGCATGTCATTCAGCCTCCCTGCTCATTCCAAGAACCCCCTCCAAGCTGAGCTGCACAGAGGGCCGCAGCCCAGCCCTGAAGGTCCTGAAGCCCGGTCCTGAGTACCACCCTGTAGCCATGGCTCTACCAGGTCACACCCCACAACACACCATGGAGTGGCCCCAAGTGTTCATCCTGGAACTATTCTAGTAGCTCCCAGGAAGCAGTGCAGAGCATCAGGGCTGAGGCAGAGAGCAGGGCAGGTGCAGTGAAGTGAGACAAGCCAGCATTTCTTCTTTTTCAGTCTCTCCCCTAATTAACATCTTGTTATGAAAAATGTTATACATAAGAACAGATGGAAATGTTACAAAGCTAGTAAAATGAACACTCACATGTGTATCTGCTAGACTGAACAATTGTTAACATTTTCCTATAGTTATCTCCATCCATCTCTGTCTCTTTCTGCCTTTTTTCTCTGAAACATTTCACCATAATAGATGGCTTGACATTTCGGCATGCATTTGAAAAAAAGGATACACATTGTACTACATTTCCATATGTCATTATGGTACTTTGTTAACATCATATTCCAGAGAAGGAAAGAAACTAAAGCACAGAGACAAGGCAATGGGGCCAAAGTTATAGTTAGAAAATTGCGGAACTGAGATTTATATCTGGGTGTGGCTAGCTCCAAAGTCTAGGAGATTCTGTAGTGATCTTTCTGACTAGGAAGGAGAGAAGGCTCAGGCATGCCTGCAATCTCTCAGGTCTCCAGCACTTGTTTTGGAGATGGAGTTTCTCTGTGTGGCCCGTGCTGACCTTGAACTCATGGGCTCCTGTGATCCTTCTGCTTCACCTTCTTGAGTAGCTGGATTTACAGCCATCTACCACCACACCCAGCTCACTCTAGCACTTTCTGATCTCTTTTAGATAAGAGAGCATAGACAACAAGATCTCTCTAAAAGTTACTAATGTTTTATTTTACTTATATTTAATTTCACACTTATCTCTAACTTATGGCTATAGTTATATTTAAGCCTATAGTGTGCATTTAAAAAAACACATGGAGGCAGGTGCCTATGGCTCATGCCTGTAATTCTAGCTACAGGGGAGGCTGAGATCAGGAGGATTGAAACTTGTAGTCAGCCCAGGCAAATAGTTTGTGAGACACCCCCATCTCCAAAATAATCAGAACAAAATGGACTGGAGAGTGCCTGCTTTGCAAGTGTGAAACCTTGAGTTCAAACCTCAGTCTTCCCCCTTCCCAAAGTACATGGTAACAGATACAAAGATCCTTTTTATACACATTTTCTTAAGTAAAAATGTGAATCAATTTCCTTGAAAAACTATAAAACATAACATTGGTAATCCATGGTAAAAATGACAGAAAATTTGTGTCTTTGATAATGTGAGTTGGTGATGTTTTAGAACAATTGTTGATGTGGCTGCCATGAGGATAAACCTCCTTTCTCTTACTGAATCTGCACTCTTATGACACATTTCTGATTTTTTTTTTGCAGTACTGGGACTTGAACTCAGGGCTTTAGCCTTGAGACACTCTACCAGCCATATTTTTTTGGGGGGGAATATATATATGTTTTTATTTCTTTTATTCATATGTGCATACAATGTTTGGGTCATTTCTTCCCCCTTGCCCCCACCTCCTCCCTTACCTACACCACCCCCTTTCTCTCCCCCCCACCCCCTCACTACCAGGCAGAAACTATTTTGCCCTTATCTCTAATGTCGTTGAAGAGGGAGTATAAGCAATAATAGGAAGGAACAAGGATTTTTGCTGGTTGAGATAAGGATAGCTATACAGGGAGTTGACTCACATTGATTTCCTGTGCGTGTGTGTTGCCTTCTAGGTTAATTCTTTTTGATCTAACCTTTTCTCTAGTTCCTGGTCCCCTTCTCCTATTGGCCTCAGTTGCATTAAAGTATCTGCATTAGTTTCTCTGCATTGAGGGTAACAAATACTATCTAGTTTTTTGGGTGTCTTACCTATCCTCATATCTCCCTTGTGTGCTCTCACTTTATCATGTGATCAAAGTCCAATCACCTTGTTGATCTAATGTCCGCATATGAGGGAGCACATACAATTTTTGGTCTTTTGGGCCAGGCTAACCTTGCTCAGAATGATGTTCTCCAGTTCCATCCATTTACTTGCAAATGATAAAATTTCATTCTACTTCATGGCTGCATAAAATTCCATTGTGTATAGATACCACATTTCTTAATCCATTCATCAGTAGTGGGGCATCTTGGCTGTTTCCATAACTTGGCTATTATGAATAGCACTGCAATAAACATGGGTGTGCAGGTGCCTCTGGAGTAACCTGTGTCACAGTCTTTTGGGTATATCCCCAAGAGTGGTATTGCTGGATCCTATGGTAGATCAATGTTTAGATTTTTAAGAAGCCTCCAAATTTTTTTCCAGAGTGGTTGTACTAGTTTACATTCCCACCAGCAGTGTATAAGGGTTCCTTTTTTCTCCACATCCTTGCCAACACCTGTTGTTAGTGGTGTTGCTGATGATGGCTATTCTAACAGGGGTGAGGTGGAATGTTAGCGTGGTTTTAATTTGCATTTCCTTTATTGCTAGAGATGGTGAGCATTTTTTCATGTGTTTTTTGGCCATTTGAATTTCTTCTTTTGAGAAATTTCTGTTTAGTTCACTTGCCCATTTCTTTATTGGTTCATTAATTTTGGGAGAATTTAGTTTTTTGAGTTCCCTATATAATCTGGTTATCAGTCCTTTGTCTGATGTGTAGCTGGCAAATATTTTCTCCTACTCTGTGGGTGTTCTCTTCAGTTTAGAGACCATTTCTTTTGTTGAGCAGAAGCTTTTTAGTTTTATGAAGTCCCATTTGTCTATGCTATCTCTTACTTGCTGAGCTGCTGGGGTTCCATTGAGAAAGTCCTTGCCTATACCTATTAGTTCCAGAGTATTTCCTACTCTTTCCTTTACTGACTTTAGAGTTTGGGGTCTGATATTAAGATCATTGATCCATTTTGAGTTAATATTGGTATAGGGTGATATACGTGGATCTAGTTTCTGTTTTTTGCAGACTGCTAACCAGTTTTCCCACCAGTTTTTGTTGAAGAGGCTGTCTTTTCTCTGTCGTATATTTTTAGCGCCTTTGTCAAAGATAAATTGATTATAGTTGTGTGGCTTCATATGTGGGTCCTCTGTTCTCTTCCACTGGTCTTCATGTCTGTTTTTGTGCCAGTACCATGCTGTTTTTATTGTTATTGCTTTGTAATATAGTTTGAAGTCAGGTATTGTGATACCTCCTGCATTGTTCTTTTGACTGAGTATTGCCTTGGCTATTTGTGGCCTCTTGTTTTTCAAAATAAATTTAACAGTTGATTTTTCAATCTCTTTGATGAATATCATTGGAATTTTGATGGGAATTGCGTTAAACATGTAGATTACTTTTGGGAGTTTCGACATTTTTACTATGTTGATTCTACCAATCCATGAGCATGGGAGATCTCTCCACTTCTTATAGTCTTCCTCAATCTCTTTCTTCAGAAGTTTATAGTTTTCCTTATAGAGGTTATTCACATTCTTTGTTAAGTTTACACCTAGGTATTTGATTTTTTTTGAGGCTATTGTAAATGGAATTGTTTTCATATATTCGTTTTCAGTTTGTTCATTATTAGTGTATAGAAATGCTAATGATTTAATGATTTTTCTATGTTGATTTTATATCCTGTTACCTTGCTATAGTTGTTGATGGTATCTAGGAGCTTTTGAGTAGAGTTTTTTGGGTCTTTAAGGTATAGGATCATATCGTCTGCAAATAGGGATATTTTGACAGTTTCTTTACCTATCTGTATTCCTTTTATTCCTTCTTCTTGCCTAATTGCTCTGGCTAGGAATTCCAGCACTATGTTGAATAGGAGTGGAGATAGTGGGCATCCTTGTCTGGTTCCTGATTTTAGAGGGAATGGTTTCAGTTTTTCTCCGTTAAGTATAATGCTGGCTTAATGTAGGTTTGTCATATATAGCTTTTATAATGTTGAGGTACTTTCCTTCTATTCCTAGTTTTCTTAGAGCTTTTATCATGAAATGGTGTTAGATCTTATCAAAGGCTTTTTCTCCATCTATTGAGATGATCAAGTGGTTTTTGTTTTTGCTTCTGTTAATGTGGTTTATTATGTTTATTGATTTTCGTGTGTTGAACCAACCCTGCATTCCTGGGATGAAGCCTACTTGGTCGTAGTGAATGATCTTTTTCATATATTGTTGAATTCGGTTTGCCATTATTTTGTTGAGTATTTTTGCATCAATGTTCATTAAGGAGATTGGCCTATAGTTCTCCTTTTTGGAGGTGTCTTTGCCTACCAACCCTATTTTTGTGAAGGGTTTTTAGAGATAGGATCTCATGAACTATTTGCCCAGGCTGGCTTCAAACCATGATCCTCCTGATCTCTGCCTCCTGAGTAGCTAGGATTACTGGTGCCCGGCTCACGTTTTTGATTCTTACTTCCTGTTCCTCCCTGGCCTTAGCTGTTTGGAGTGAGAGAAAACAAGCCAGAAGTGTCGCCTAAGCTGAGAGAGGACCATATGAGTCTCTCCTTGCTCCCCCTTCCCACCACCCCCAACATGCCCTTCCACTCCTGTTCTCAGCAGAGATCCTTTGGGATAAATATTTGACATGAAACAGGGATCTTTCCCATGAGAAAGTAAGAGGTGAGGGCCACACACCCATCTCTAAACCCTGCTCATTCCCTTACTTAAAATTTTTTTTTTATCATATTGTTGTGTCGGGGGTACATTGTGACATTTACAAAAGTGCTTACAATATGACATAGTTGAATTCACCCTCTCCATCATTCTCCTTTATCTTCCTTCCCCCATTTCTGGAACAGTTCTGACACATCCCGTTTTTCCATTTTTACACATGTGTACATAATATTTCCATCATATTCACCCTCCCTTTCCTTATATCCTCTCCCCTCCCGCTTGTACCAACTATCAGACAGGACCTGTTGTACTTTCCTAGTCTCTGTTTTTGAAAAAAAGACATTTTTGTTTGTTTAAGATAGCTATACAGGGTGTTTCGTTTCATTGTGGCATTTCCATGTATATAGGTATTATAACCAGAATTGGTTCATCCCCTCCATTTTTCTTCTTTCTACCTTAGTTCCCTTCTTATGGTGATTTCAACAGGTTTAAAAATTCTATATTCATTCTTGTATAGAAAGCACATCAACTACATTTACCGTAACCTCCTTTTTTTTACCTTTCCTTGCTCTTATGTGACCTCCTTTTAGCATGAGCTGCATTTCATAATGTTGCTTGTATTTGTGTTGGGTCTGTGTGCCACAAATGAGAGGAAACACGCAGCCTTTGGCCTTCTGAACCTGGCTAACTTCGCTTAAGGTGATGCTCTCCAGTTCCATCCATTTACCTGCAAACAATGAAATTTCATTCTTCTTTATGGCTGAATAAAATCCCATTACATGTAAATACTACATTTTCTTAATCCAGTCATCAGTTGCAGGGCATCTTGGCTGTTTCCATAGCTTAGATATTATGAATAATGCTGTAATAAACATGGATGTGTAAGTAACCTGACTTACATTCCTTGTAACCTGATTTACATTCTTTGGGGTCTATCCCTAGAAGTGGTATTGCTGCATCATATTGTAGTTATATTTTCAGTTTTTTGAGGAGCCTACATACTGTTTTCCATAGTGATTGTACTAGTTTACAATCCCACCAACAGTGTATGAGGGTTCCTTTTTCTTTACGTCCTTACCAACATTTGTTGTTATTTGTGTTCTTGATGATAGCCATTCTAACAGGAGTGAAGTGGAATCTTAATGTGGTTTTGATTTTCATTTCCTTTATGGCCAGGGATGTTGAGTATTTTTTCATGAGTGTTTTGGCCATTTGGAATTCTTTCTTTGAAAAATCTCTGTTCAGTTAATTTGCCCATTTCTTCACTGGGCCATTGATTTTTGGGGGGATTTTAGTGTTTTGAGCTCCCTGTATATTCTGGTTATTAATACCTTGTCAGATGTGCAGTTGGCAAAGATATTCTCCCATTCTGTGGGCTGCCTTCTCACTCTGGTGACCATTTCTTTTGTTGTACAGAAGCTTTGTAGTTTCATGTAGTCCCATTTGTCAATCCTTTCTCTTAGTTGCTGAGCCTTTTGAGTTCTATTTAGGAGGTTATTGCCCATGCCTATTAATTCCAGTGTATTTCCTGCTCTTTCCTGCACTAGCTTCAAAATTTTAGGTCTTATATTAAAGTCTTTAAACCATCTTGAATTGATATTTGTAGAGGGTGAAAGACATGGACCTAGTTTCAGTTTTCTGCATGCAGATATCCAGTTTTCCCAGAAACATTTGTTGAAGAGGCTGTCTTTTCTCCATCATATGTTTTGGGTGCCTTTGTCAAAAATCAGGTGGGCATAGCTCTGTGGACTCATACCTGGGTCTTCTATTCTGTTCCATTGCTCTTCATGTTTGTTTTTGTGCCAGTATCATGCTATTTTTATTGTTATAGCTCTGTAGTATAGTTTGAAGTCAGATATTATGTACCTCCAGCATTGTCATTTTGCTCAGTATTGCTTTGGCTATTCTGTGTGTGTGTGTGTGTGTGCGTGTGTGTGTTTGTGTGTTTGTGTGTGTGTGTGTGTTACTGGGGCTTGAACTCAGGGCCTGCACCTTGAGTCACTCCACCAGCCCTTTTTGTGTTAGGTATTTTCAAGATAGGGTCTCATGAATTTATTTGCCCAGGGTGGCTTCAAACTGCAATCTTCCTGACCTCTGTCTCCTGAGTAGCTAGGTTTACAGGTGTGAGTCACTGGCACCCAGCTTGCTTTGGCTATTCTTGGTCTTCTGTGCTTTCATATGAAGTTTAGGGTTGATTTTTCAATCTCTGTTATGAATTTCATTGCAGTTTTGATGGTGATAGCATTGAACATGTAGACTGCTTTTGGTAGCATAGCCATTTTCACAATGCTGATTCTGCCAATCCATAGCATGGAAGATCTTTCCATCTTCTGTAGTATTCTTTGATTTCTTTCTTTAGTGGTTTGTAGTTTTCATTGTAGAGGTCTTTCTCTTCTTTTGTTAAGTTTATTCCTAGTGTTTTTTGAGGTTATTGTAAATTGAATTGTTTTCCTATATTCCTTCTCAGTTTGTTCATTGTTGGTGTATGGAAAGGCTATCGATATTTCATAATTGATCCTGCTGCTTTGCTGAAGGTATTTATGATGTCTAGGCATTTTTTTGCTGGCATTTACTGTGTCTTTTAGGTATAAGATCATGCCATCTGCAAATAGGAATAGTTTGACTTCTTCTTTTCCTATTTGAGTTCCTTCTATTTATTCTTCTTGTCTTATTGTTCTGGCTGAGAATTCCAAGATTATGTTGAATAAGAGTAGGGAGAGTGTATACCCTTGCCTCATTCTTGACTTTAGAGGGAATGGTTTCAGTTTTTCCCCATTTAGTATGGTGTTGGCTATAAATTTGTCATATATAACCTTTATTATGTTGAAGTATATTCCTTGTATTCCTAGTTTCATCAGAGCTTTTATCATGAAAGGATGTTGACTTTTGTTAAAGGTTTTTCTGTATCTATTGAGGTGATCATGTGTTTTTTGTCTTTGTAAATGTGCACATTACATTTAATAATTTGTTTATGTTGAACCATACCTATATCCCTGAGATGAAACTGACTTCATCATGGTGTTTGATCTTTTTGACATGTTGTTGAATCCAATTGCCAGTATTTTATGGAAAAATTTTGCATCTAAGTTCATTAGGGAGATTAGCCTATAATTCTCTCTCTCTTTCTCTCTCTGTCTCTCTGCTGTGTCTTTGTCCAGTTTTGGAATGAGTGTATTACTGTCTTCGTAGCATGATTTTGGCAGTGTTCCTTCCATTTCTATTTAATGGAAAAGAGGAGTGTTGTTATTAGTTCTTCTTGAAAGGTCTGGTAGAATTCAGCAGTGAATCTGTCAGTTTCTGGACTTCTCTTTTTTGGGGGACTCTTTATTGCTGCTTCAGTTTCATTGCTTGTTATACATCTATTTCAATGATCTATATCCTCTTGGTTCAATTTCGGTTGGTCATAAGTATCTACAAATTTATCCATTTCTTCAAGGTTTTCCAATTTATTTAAATATAGGTTTTCAAAATAATTCCTAATGATTCCTGGATTTCATTGGTTCTTATTGTGATCTCCCTTTTTTGTTTCTAATTTTATTAAGTTGGGTCTTTTCCCTCCTCATTTTAGTCAGATTTGCTAGGGTGTTTATAGGTCTCATTAGTCTTTTCAAGGAATCAACTTTTTGTTTTGTTGATTCTTTGTATTTTTTTTTTTGGTCCTATTTCATTGATTTTGGCCTTTATTATTATTATATCTCTCCTCCTGCTAGATTTGAGTTTAACTTGTTCTTGTTTTTTAGGAGTTTGAGATGAAATATTAGGATGTTTATTTGAGATTTTTCTGTGTTTTTAACATACACATTCATGGTTATTAACTGTTCCCCTTAGCACTGCCTTTGCTGTGTCCCATATGTTCTGGTAGGCTGAGCTTTCATTTTCATTAAATTCCAGGAACTTTTTGATTTCCTCCCTTATTTCTTTGATGACCAACTGGTTATGGAGCAGTGTGTTGCTCAGTCTCCAGGTATTTGAATATTTTCTGCTATTTCTTTTGTTGTTGAGTCCTAGTTTTATTCCACTGTGTTCAGACAGTACATAGGGTGCTATTTCAGTTTTCTTATATTTGTTAAGATTTGCTTTGTGACCTAACATATGATGTATTTTGGAGAAAATTCCATGGGCTGCTGAGAAGAATGTATATTGTGCTGTTGCAGGATGGAATATTCTGTAGACATCTGTCTGGTCCACTGATCTACAGTGTCATTCAATTCTAAAGTTTTTTGTTGATTTTTTTTGCCTGTATGACCTATATATTGATGACAGAGGAGTATCACTGTGTTGGGGTCTATCTGTGTTTTTAAGTTCAGTAGTGTATCTTTAATGAAGTTGGGTGCACCAACACTGGGCACATGTAAGTTAACAATTGTTATTTCCACTTATGCTTTTATTAGTATGAAGTGACCTTCTTGGTCTCTTCTGATTAATTTAGGTTTGAAGTCTACTTTATCTGATATAAGTATATCTACTCCTGCCTGTTTTGGGGGGCCATTGGCTTGGCAAATCTCTTTCCACCCAAGCCAATGTTTATGACTTTAAGGTGGGTTTCTTGTGAACAAGAAATGGTCAGGTTTTCCTTTATAATAGCGTTTGCCACTGATGTCTTTTAATGGGAAAATTGAGGCCATTAACATTCAGGGTTAATATTGAGAGGTATGTAGTGATCCCTGTCATTTAGTTGTTTTTATTGCATAAGGGTTTATGTGTGTACAATTAATTCTGTGCTAATCTCTAATTACTCATCTGCTCTTGTCTTGAGATTTAATAATGCTCATCCTTTTGTGGCTATGTCTATTTTCATCTTCTGTGTGTAGAATTCCTTTGAGAATTTTCTGGAGTGCTGGTTTAGTGTTCATGTATTGTTTTATCATGGAAGAAATTTTAAAATTTTATTTCTTTTTTTTATTGTTGTATTGGGGGTACATTGTGACATTTACACAAGTTCTTACAGTATATAATAGTTGAATTCTCCCCTTTCATCTTTCTCCTTTATTCCCTCTCTCCCCATGCCTAGAATAATTTTAACAGGTCTCATTTTTCCATTTACTTACATGTGTACAGAATATTTGTTCCATGTCACTCTCCTACACCCTCTCTGCACATTTTCCCTTCTCCTACTGGTACCAACCCCTAGACAGGATTGTTCTGCCCTCCTGTCCTCCACTTTAAAAAAAGACATTGTTATTTGTTTAAGTAGCTACACAGGGAGTTTACTTGTGACATTTCCATGCATATATGTATTATAAACTGAATTGATTCATCCCCTCTATTTTTCACCTTTCTACCTTTGTCCCTTTCTTATGGTGATTTCAATAGGTTTAAATATTCTATATTCATTCCTGTATAGGAAGTACATCAACCATATTCACCTTTTTAACCTCTTTCTTTTACCCTCCCTCTCTTGTATGTGACCTGTTTTTCATAATATTGTTTGTATTTGCATTAGATCTAAATCATGGAAAGTTTTTATTCCTCTTTCAATTTTGAATGATAGCTTTGCTGGGTAGAGTATTCTATGACTGAAATTGTTCTCTTTTAGTGCTTGACATATGTCTTTCCATGCACTTCTTTCTTTTAAGATTTCTGTAGAAACCTTATTTGATTTTTCACTTGTACAGCCTTCAATATTCTTTTCTTGTTTTCTGTGCTAACTGCTGTGGAGGGATTCTATGTTAGGCATGTCTACTTGGTATCCCAAAGACTTCCTGTACGTGAGTGGGCATGTCTTTCTTGAGATTTGGAAACTTTTCTGCTATTATTTTGTTGACTGTATTTCCTATACCTTTGGCTTGAATCTTCTCCTTTGATGCCCATGGTTCACAGGATTGGTCTTTTCAGTTCTTGCATATTCCTTTCACAACTCTTCAGTCTTTTCTCTTAAGTACTGTTCTTGTTTTTTCCTTAGTATCTATTTTTGTCTTTGAGTCTGAAGTTCTCTCCTATTCCAGTCTGCTGGAGTGACTTTCAACTATATTTTTTATTTGACTTAAGGAATTTTTTGTTTCCAGGGTGTCTGTTGACACTTTCTTTTTTTTGAAGCTTTCATATCTTTGTTCAAAGTTTCTTTTTCACATCTTGTATTGCCTTCTTTATTTCATTAATCTCTTTTTAAAAAATATTTCCTTGGTTTCTTTCCAATGTTTGTTGAAATCCTCTTTGAGTTCATTTAGTTGTTTTTGTATCTTCTTGAGTTTTTAAAATCTGTATTATCTTGGGATTCATTGATTTGTTTTTTTAAAATTTTATTGTATCATTTTTACTTTTAATTACATGTGCATACATTATTTGGGCCACCTACCTCATCCCCCGCATTGATTTGTTTTTGCATGTGCTCTTTAGGCTCCTTGAACAATCTTATCATTTTTCTGACCTCAGCAACTGAGGATTCATCTCCTTTACTGTCCACCCAATCCTTTATTATGTAATTGTTAACCTTTTGAGGACTTATACTCCCCTATCTTCTTTTATTCTCCATGTTTCTATTTTGAGATTTGATCATGTATTGTTGATTAGTTGGTTGGGGGTTTTAATCACCTGTTATCTTTCCCTTCACTTAATTTCTATTCTCTAGCTAGCTTTGTTGTTAGCTAGGTTGTGTTAATGTTTCTTTTCACTGACTTGGAGGTGAGGTATATTTTAGTAATAACAAACTTATGTATTCAATGGCAAGCTAGTTATTTACATAGTATATAAGACTCTTGGCAGTATTATCTATAAACAGGGGCATTGGGGAAATAAAAGTTGTTTGCATAAAGATTAAAACTTAGGTAATAAAAATAACAGGGATAGAAGAGGAGATAGTGAAGGGGAACATGGAGAGGGGGAGAAGAAATATGAGGTATGGGAGCTACAGAGTAATAAGGACCTAATGTGTATAGTGGTTTAGTTCAGTGGCCGTGGAAGTGGGTGCAGAGGAATAGGAAGGATGGGATTAATGTGTAAAGTTGGTATAATAGACTACTCAATGAGGAGTTAGCATGGAGGAGATGGGGATAGTGAGGGGGGAAGGAGGGGAAGGAGAGGAAGATAAGGAGAGGGAAGGAAGAAAAAAAGTGAGGGGAGAGAGAAGAAAATGGAACAAAAGAAGGCTGAGTAAATTAAAATTTCAAAAGAATGAAAAAAGATAATTAAAAAAATATATATATATATGTATGTATATTCCAAATCTCCTCCCTGTTGTGGAGAGAAGTGGGTTTCCTCTGAGTTCAATGAGTGCCCTGGGTGCTGATTTCTAATCTGGGTACTGTCCCTTCTGATAGGGCTTTCTCTGGGTCCCTGCTGCTCATTAAGCTTGATATATTGGACTGGGTGGCAATTGGTGGTGCTGCTTTTTACCAGACAGGTTGGGGCATTTCAATCAGGATGTTTAAGTCCAGGTTCCTCTTGGGAGGAGTGGGCATTTAGGGCCAGCTTGTAAGCTGATTTTCCAAAGTGGTCTCCTGAGGTGCTGTGATCAGTGGCCAGCGTCCCCCCCCACCCATGGGGAAGCCTGGGGAGCTGGACTTGAGGTGTTTGGTGGAATGCTCTTCTCTGAGAAGGCTGTTAGTTTCAGCTTGCTACACTTTTCTCCAAGGTGATCTAATGCATTTTATTTTCCCCAGGCTGTGTAGACTGAGGCACCTCTCCCCCACAATGACTCCATCAGCTCAGCACTTTGTAAAGAGAGTTGTGGGGTGAGCTGGCAGGGCAAGTGATTTCCTTGTTTATTAAGCCAACAGCTTTGTCCAGGAGGGGTGCAATCAGTGCCTGCAAACTTCACTGGCTTATGTGGTTCTCTCCTAGATAGATGGTGTGGCTCACTCACCTGCATGGATGGTAGTTTCTCTTGGTGGTATGGGGAGGGGGAAGTCTGTAGTCCTTGTTGCCAGAGGCAGTCAGAGAGAGAGAGAGAGAGAGAGAGAGAGAGAGAGAGAGAGAGAGAAGAAAACCAAAACCAAACCCCCAAAAAACCAAACGGCTCTCTCTCTCAAACACGAGATAATCAGTCTTGTCTAACCACTGTGACCTTGTTACTACTGGGAGCTGATATGTAAGTATATACCTAGTGTCTGGTCCTTGGATTCACTAGGTTGTGTTATAAAATGAGAAATAGACTTATAAGCCTAGATGGTACTAGCTATAAAATGGATAATAAAGTTTTTAAAAAATCCAGAAATGAAATAGCTTGAAAAAAAATACCAAGAGAATGGGGGCAGGGAGGTGGACACTTAAAAAGTGCCTGGTTTCTAAGAGCTGGAAAGAAGTCCCCCAGCATTGGGTGCCACCCAGGGAACTCCATGGGCCCCAAGTGTTGCCCTAAATTAAGGTCACATCCCAGTGACAAGGTGACACTCAGAGGTCAGTGCAGGAGTGTTTTGTGAACTCAGAAGAGGCTCTGTAGAGAGCCCAAGGTGCACCCTCCTAAGAGGACAAATGCAGAGAGAGTTTTGACCTTGTACGTGTGTGAAAGTCAAATGCAGTTTCATGGAGGAAGCTTTGTGGTCTGGCGAGAAGTCCCATCTCTTGCTGAGCTTACTCAGCTTCTTACAGGTGGAAACTCAGGCAGTCCTAATTCTGCTTTTCCACCATCCCTACATGGAGGAGACAGACTGCGAATGGGTAGGGCGAGCAAGCCTTGGGTGGCTTGAGTTTGCATGGTTGGAGCTATGACTTTAGATTGTTGGATCACACTCTGCCTCTAATATTCCAGATAGCAGGCCCACACCACGGCCATTTAATTCTTACAGAACATTTGTACTAGACACTGTGGGGTTTTCTTTCCAGTATAGGGTTTGAATTCTGGGCCTCATGTTTATTAGGCAGGTGATCTATCATTTGAGTCACACCCCCCAGTCATTTTTGCATTAGGTGTCTTATATTTTTGCCTGGACTAACCTCAGGCCACAATCCTACTACTTATGCTTTCCCTGTAGCTGGGATTACAAATGTGCACCATCATGCACCATTTTTTGGTTAAGATGGGGGATCTCTCTAACTTTTTTGCACAGGCTGACCTCAGGCTGTGGTCTTCCTGCTCGCTGTCTCCCAAGTTGATGGAATTACAGATATACATTAGGCACTATTGAGCATCCTTGTTCACAGGAGAATCCTGAAGGTGAGTCTGGTTCCCACCTTGTGCACATTCCCAAAACTGGTGAGTGAGCTAGCCATAGTTAGCCTGGAATCATTCAATTTTTAAAAATTTAGCTACAAATTGGCTTTATGTTAAGTGGGAAACACTGTTAGCACAAATGTTGCCTACTGATTCAGGAAAAAATTTAAATCCATGGACAGCTTCAGCTCTGATAAAAAGGAGTGTAGGAAGCTGGAGTCTTCGGGAGGGAGCGCCAGCCTCCAGAATCAGCCCCTGGGAGGCACAAGCAGGGAAGTCATACTGAGCAGATGAGAACCCTCTGCTGGGTGCAACACAGGCCTCTAGCCATCTATTTGAGGCAACATGAATGGGCACTCTGCTCACAGTTCTGTCCACTGGGAGGATTTCCCTCTACACTGACTTTCAGGGCTGTCGCAAAGTGGAGCTGAAGTTCTGTGGTACACCCAGGTGGAGGCTAGATACCATGCAAACCTGCCTGTTTAAGGAACACGAATCTCTTCCAAGTCAACCAACTTGCTGTGGAGAAGGCAAGAAAGAGAAGTCAGTGTAGCAGGAGCAGGGGCACAGGCTCCTGGGCTATTCCTCATACAACTCCAGAGCCTTCAGGACCTGAAGCGCCATCTTGTACACCTGAAGCTCCCATTGATGATGGAGCACTGCTTTGTATTCTCAACTTCATGACTTTCTGGGTCTGAAAGCACTTAGTACATGATAGGCAGTTCTGGATGCATGGTGACTTGGTGGCCCATGGTCAGCTCTTGTCTCCACTAAGTCCCAACAGAAATCCAAAGTTGTTTCTCCAAAGGAGAGTAGCTATCAGCAGAGAATTCAGTGTTGCTCCAGAATCTTTAGTGTCTGCACCATGATTGACCCACAGAGGCATGTCAAATATTGCCACTGACATTGGCCGCTGACCCATTGGCTCCTATGGGTTCTGTGTCCTACATGGACAACCACATACCAGGTTTGGGCCTATTTCAGAGCTTCCTTTTGTTCTGGATCCCAGTCAAAACTAGATCACTGGGTGAAGGGGTTGGAGAATTTCCCTCTTTCTTTCTTTTGTGCCTCTTAGTGGTAGGTAGGGCCAGAAACAGCAATGTGCCCTTCAACGTGGGAGGAATGTGTTGATAAATCCCAGGCCATTGGATCACTTTTAGTGAGGTAGAAAGCCGTTGATTTTTTTATGGGATTTATCTTCCACTTTCTGGCATGCAAGTATTCTACCAATATGTCTAGAACAGTCACTTCTTCCTGCTTACCAGATCCTGTCCAATGTAATGTTTTCAGTGGAGTGGAGGGCAGTGTGGAAAATGAGATCCAGATCCCTGGAGACCAGGGCTGGAGATTTGAAGGACCTCTGCACCAGAACACTAAAGGAAAATTGCCAGCCTTCTCATCTGAAAACATGCTACATTTTATGGTCTTTACTAATACAAACAGAGGAAAGAACATCTGCCAGACAAATGGCAGCCTGGCACGAGCTAAGGAATGTGTTGGTTTGCTCCAGAGATGGAACTACACCCCATTGTTTATGATAATCCACTGTCATTCTGTCCACCACACAAGCCCATTGAGTGAGGCTCATGGGAATGACCTCTCTGCATCTTTTGAAGGCACTGTAGGTGCACTAATCTCTGCAATCTTTCCAGGAACACAATAGTGCTTTTAGTGTACTATCTTCATGGGTAGAAGCAGACTTTTCTTCATGGGCTTTTCTTGAGATTTTCTAATCAAAATAGCCTGAGCATAAAAATCAAATGGCCAAGGCTTCATTCCCACCCTCCAAATCGCATGCAAAAATGTCTGTTGAGGTGTACTAGAACTAGGAGTGCTGGGAAGTATGGTCAGTCAAGTTGAGACATAAAACTATCTTAAAACTTTTCAAAACAGACTACAGGGGTCTTCACACTCAGCAAGCTGTTGCAAAGCATGGCATTCTGCTGCTTAACTGTATGCCACCGTGGTACTTTGTTACCCATTTTATAGATGGGGAAACAGAAATGCCAAGAGATAAGGGAACTTGCCTGAGTCACACAGTAAGGGGGAGAGCTGGAGTCTAGCTCCAAAACCTGGGCTCTGTCTGCTAGTCCTTACCAAGTTGTAGCATGTATGTATCTAATGGTATCCAAAAAGAATTCATATGATAAATGCACACAATGCTAAATCACAATGAGAAAATGATTTCCATTTTAATTTTCATTATTATTGATGTAAACTCTCATGTCAGTACCAGTAGTTTTTTAAACCCCTCACACTGTATGTGTGTGTGAGTGAGTGATTGAACTCCAGACCTTATGCAAGTCAAGCATGTGCTTTGTCACTGAGCTATACCCTCAGCTCTATCAATTCTTTTTTAAATTTCACCTCCTAAAAAAGAAAGATCAAGCCTTAGGCTTATAGCTTTGCAGGTCACACACACACATACACACACATGCATACTTACACACACATTTATTTTTGTGGCAGAGGGCTTGCAATTTCCCTTAAAGCAGTTATACATAAGTAGAAAAGGAAACAGGAAAACGTTGCCAAAACAGAAGTAACCAGTTCATCAGTCATAAGTAGCATATACAAAAATTGTAGCCAAAATGAATTCCATACATGACTGTCTCTCAGAACACTTCTCAAGCACTCTTCTTCTCACTGAGTAAGACCATTTTCCTTGAGAAAATATGCTTTACCATAGCACCAGTGACTGAAGATTACTAAAATATAAATTGAGCATTCTTAAACATAACTGAATCAGCTTTAATTTGCCTAGATAGATAGACATTTTAGTGGTTCATAGCAAAATGTAATAAACTGAATAACTGTAGGCTTTAATGCAACCTCATGCAATCCTATTACACATCAATTATTGTTTTGACCTTTTTAGGATAGCTCTTGCCTTAAAACACCCACACAATCCATAGTTTTGAATGCCTTCTTCCAGTGTTATGCCAAGGAAATCAATAGATCAGAAGAATTGCTACCTTGCTGATCTAGGAAAGACATAATGCATACCTCCTGAATATAATAAATGTTTACTTAGCATTGTTTGGGAAGAGCTCCCCATATGTCCATTCCCATGAATTTTAGGACCTTAATAACATCTTGCTTCATATACATCCACAAACAAATCCAGAATCAATTCTACTGTTGCTTACGTGCATCAGAAATGGTGGAAAGGTGATGAGTTTGACAAAGATTTTATGCTGAGAAAAACTCTTTGAAAGTAAGATTATGATGAGTTTAGATGGAAATGACAGTGTCAATTATATAGTCTTTATAGAACTGTGCAGAATAGTAGCTTGCAGATATAAAAACAATATGGGGTCCAGTAGTCCCCTGTCACCTTCACCTAAGTTTACCAAATGATTATATTAATAAATTAATGCAAAATTTAAAAATTAAACTACCATACATTGATCGTCTATATGTACTGGGTTCAAAGCTATATTTTGGGATGAATGAAGGAGCATAAGACACAGTGACTGTTCTCTTGACATTCTTGGTTAGTAAGAATGAAAGCCAGATGGAAGAAGTCATAGTACCACAGTTGCTTTAAGTGCGGGGATTGGGGCCGGGGGTGGGGGGGGGCGGAATCTAACCAATGTACAATGTAAGCCTATTTAGAATTGTCATAATGAATCCTCCCTGTGCAATGAATATATCCTTATAAAAATGAAAAAAAAAAAGTCACAGTACCAGGAGATAGTTGCAAAAACCAAGGAGGGTGCCAGGTATGGGAGTTGCACAAAGGTGGCTGCTGTGGGTTCTACTTGGAAGAGCTGGGGACGAGTGGACGCCAGGGTCCTGAGTGCTGAATGGGAGTTATGGGAGCTCTAAACAAAGGCAAAGCAAAGTCTGTCTAAGGAGATACTGATTCCAAGCAGGAAGATTCATTCTAAAGGGTAATGAAATACATTCTACAATCATTAGTATTTTGGAAATAATCATTTTCTTTGAGTTTTATTTGAGCTGCATTCATTTGCAGCTTCTAGAAAGCCCGAGTCGTGATGCTTCCAACAGACAAGGATTCTCTGTTTCAGACAACAGGATGTGTGACTGGAGGCCAGCTGCGTCTGGGAAGATGGTACAATGAGGCATTTGCAAATCAGGCCCCTTTTACCTTCTCCTTCCACCCTGTCACAGTACTGTATAGCCTTAGTCCTTCTGTTACGCCTCACAGAAAGATTGCAGGTGTGACTTCAGGCTCTTGGTTATGTCATAGGCAGGAAGACAGAAGAAAGAATGGAAGGGGTATCATTGTGGCATCTGTTGTTTTTGAAAGACTTTTCTGGAAATTCTGTGGAGACTCTGACTAATATTACTGGCCAGAACTTACATGGCCATCCCACTTCCCTGCAAAGCAGACTGAGAACCAGGAGTGCCATAGTGGGGAAGGCTAGAGAGAAGAAGAGCTATGGATTGCTTGTGAATAGCCAGTCTGCAAAGCATAGCACAAAGGTCTTGTAAGAGAGAGAGATTGAAGCCAAAATAATCTATTCATAGTACAATCATATAGTCATAGCTCAATATCTAAAGGAGATAAAATCACCTCTGAGTTCTTCATTCTTTGGATGTGACAATTCAGGTCTAGAGAGACTAAGAGACTTGCTCAGGATCATAGAGGTTGCTAGTGAAAGTAGAGAACCTTGCATTTAGGTCATCTTGTTTCAGTCCTGGGTCTTTTCAATTATGTTCACTGAACTGATGTGCTGAACTTTGATTATAGTTTATATTGATCTCAAATTAAACTGTAATTACAAAATTGCTGGATATTTCTCTATTATAATCAGAATGGAAAAACAACAGTTGTAAGAAATCTAAACTCTGGAAGAAACTGCAAACTCAGGACAAACACAGTTGATGATAGGATTGGTTCCAAGATCTCTTTTCCCCCAAGATAAATCCTCAAATGCTCAAGCCCCTAGATAAAATGGTGTAGAATTTGCATATAGCCTATACACAGCTTCCTGTATACTTTAAATCATCTGTAGATTATTTATAATACCTAATATGATGTGAGTGCTATCTAAATAGTAGATTATGATACTCTTCAGGGAATAATGACAAGAAAAAAGAGTCTGCATGTGTTCAGTACAGATGCAATCTAAAAAATATGAAGTTAGCTGACTCCAGGGATGCAGACAGAACCCATGGATACCTGTGCTGGCCACATAGCTCAGTGTGTGCTGGGTGTCTTGATTTCTTACTTATCTCTGGAAGGGAGATAAAAGATGAAAAACAATGGTTATATTAGCTGGAAAAAAGCCTCCCAAAGCTTCTGGGGCACAAAGATCTGAAACAAAGTTGATGTTTTCAAGCAGAGTTCAATGAGCTTAGACAGTGATTTTCAAATCCTTGTCCTAATCCTCCTTTACATGTTTAAGAACAAGATGGAATTCTTCCAAAAAAAAAAGCCCTGTGCAGTCCTGTGGAGTCTTCTGCTGAGGAGGCTGTCTTTCTTACCAGAGAACTTTGCAGTGGTTTTTGAATGGGTGTGTGCAGAGGGAAGGAAAAACATTCCACAAAGACATTCTTCTTCCTTTTCAGTGACAAAAACCTGTTGTCAAATTATTGCCCTATATAATAAGGGAAGGCTGTTGAACATCCTCTGTAGAGTAGACCTTTGGTATCTGCAGACACATGGTTCCAAAGAGACACCAGTGAGGAAAACCATGCAATGTCAAGATACATAGTGTTCAGTGCTGTACTGAGGATGCTTGATTCATTTTTCCCATAAGTTGGCCTGAGTTTCATTAAAGACATGCTGCCTTTTGGCAAATCTAAATTGTTCACTTTATCACTTAAACTAAACATCTAGCTTTACCTTGCCTTTGGGGAACTGTTTGCTTTTTGGGAAGCATATTTTCACAAAATTAAGGACAGGGAAATACTGGGCAGATCACACAATGATTTAGATACAGCTGATGATAATAAGGGACTGACTGAGAGCTTCTCTGCATCCACTGAGCTATGTAATGCATGCACGAGAATTAAAAACTTTTGCCTTTGACAGCCAAGGAGCCCCACTGCTGATGAATGATAAAGAAAATTTATATACAGTGGAATTTTATTCACCCACAAGGAGAAATGAAATTTTGTCATTTGCAGGTAAATGGATGGAACTGGAGAACATCATCTTAAGTTAGCCAGATTCAGAAAGCCAAAAGTCACGTTCTCTCTCAGATGTGGAAGATAGACCTAACACAAGTACAGCAATATTATGAAAAAACAGGTCACACTAAGGGAAGGTCACATAAAGAGGGAGAGGGTAAAAGAAGGAAGTTAAGAAGGTGAATATGGTTGATGTACTTTCTATACAAGAACAAGTATAGAACTTTTAAACTTGTTGAAACCACCATAAGAAGGGACTAAGGTAGAAAGAAGAAAAACGAGAAGATGAGTCAATTTGGGTTATAATACATATATACATGGAAATGTCACAAGGAAACTCCCTGTGTAGCTATCTTAAACAAACAAAAATGTCATTTATATTTTCTTTTACAAAATCAGAGAACAAGAAGGCAGAGCAGGTTCTGCCTTGCAGGAGTTGGTACCAGTGGGAGGGGAGAAGAGATGGAGAAAGGGTGTGGGAGGGTGAATATAGTGCAAATACTATGTACACATGTGTATAAATGAGACCTGTTGAAACTTTTCCAGGAATGGCTGTAGGAGGGATAAAGGAGAATGATGGAGGGGGTGAATTCAACTATGATATTCTGCCTTAACTATATGGGGTACAACCTGGCATGGGGGCTTGCACAAGCACCCCAGGGATTTCAACGTACTGTAATGTTTGGGATTGTATTACATGGACCACAGCTGTCCTCTATTCCAGAAGCCTTCTTGTGGGGATGGCCTGTCCTGGTCTTGGCCAATGTGTGAAGATAAAAATGTTTCAGTAGAAAACATCTAGCTGGACTTGAGGATCAGCTGTCCATTCCCATGGATGGACTTTTGGGCTGGGTGATTGGTGGTGGGGCAGAAGCTCACATGCTGCATAAAAGAGATGGTCTTCAAGTAACTCCATGGATGACTTTGGAACGACCTCAGACTACATTTAACAGTGTGCATGAATATCACCAGTAATAATATTGAGTAAAAAGAGCCAACACAGGCAGGTGCTTGCTATATGTTTTCCTTCACACAAAGTTCAGAAATGGGAAAAATTTATAGTGTGAGGAAGCAGTCAGAATAATGGTTACTCTTGAGGGGAGAGTGACTGAAAGGAAGTGGGAGTGAGACTCTATTCCTAGCTCTGAATACTTGGAGCAAGGTATGTTCACTGTGGAAAAACTCATCTACACTTTTTTTGGGTGGTACTGGGGTTTGAATTCAGGGCCTCACACTTTCTAGGCAGGCATTCTACTGCTGGAGTCACACCTCCAGTCCTGGGCTTTATATTTAGGATTGGGCTATGAAGTGACTAGAATTGATATTATAGCTTTAGATAGAAATGCTCCATGTAATTCTGAAATCAAAACACAGGACTGTCTATACCAAAATGCCAAAGTTCGTAATGAAGGAGAGTATTTTGGTAATATGAGACAATACCAAGTTTTGTCATAGTAAATGGGTATTTCAGGAGCAAAGGAACTTTATTTCCTTCTTTGCCCCAGCAGAATTCACTTGGGCCTGTTCATCAGGTATGAGAACTACCTGATTGGTTGGCAGTTGACCTTGGGCAAGACTCTCACTATATCTGAGGGACAGTTTCCTCATCTTGCAAGTGGGGATAATTATGCTTACTTGTAGTCTGCTGAGTGACTTTGAGAATTGAGTGATACCTGTGGTATGCCTAATGTACTATGTGAAACACGCATGTGCATAATAAGTAGGAATTTGATTTCCTCTCCCCTTTGTCTCCTCAGTTTTGTTCCTCTGTTATCCCTCTACAGGCTTCCATGGGTGTGCAATTTGGGTTGGGAGGAGAACCCCATTCCAGATAATGTGGATGGAGTGGTAGTGTCTACCAATGGTAAGTGTCCTGTGATATAAAAAAAGATTACAATAAGCTTGCTTTATTTGTGGTTTATTACACATGACTTCTTTGACCAAGTGCAGTTAAAAAATAATAAAAGAAAATTCTAAAACAGAAATTTTAAATTCCTGTGCACACACTATGCAACTCGGATGATGCAGAGAAGCACTCAGTCAGTCCTGCCTTATCATCAGTTGTATTGAAATGCTGAGTGATCTGCTGAATGTTTCCCTGCCTTTTATTTTGTGAAGCTATGCCTCCCAAATGGCAAAAGGTACCAAAAGTAAGGTAAAACTTGTGGCAATTCTCCCAAGCCAAAAGGGGCATGCAATGTGCTTAGTTGAAGTGATAAAGTGAATTTTTTTCGTTTGTTGGAAGGTGGCATGTCTTTAGCAGAAGTTGGGAGGTATTATGGGAAAGACGAACCAAAGATCCACAGTACAGCACTGAATTCTATGCATCCTGAGCAGGCGTGGTTTTTCCTTCAACTGTGGTTTCCTTGGACCCAGGTATCTGCGAATATCAAGAGTTTACTGTATATAAATATAAAAACAATAAAATAAAATTTAAAAACCTAAAAAACCAAAAAAAAAAGTCCTTGTATTTTCTACAGCAAAACTAACACATGAAAAAAATAAGGACTTGACTCTGTTTAACCTGCATCCCCCTTTGCTAGGCAAAATACTATTTATTCTCTCTTCCTTTCTCATTTTTTGACCTTTTTAACAATGTTCAACTTTTTCCAGAATTTTTTTTTCTCAAAATTCCCCTTTTATTTCAAGCCTAAATTGGACCCAACCTCCTTGATGTTGGGTTACAAGTTTCAGGAAGGATATGAGGAGGAGGATGTGATTCCCAGGAGGAAGCCCTATTTCTTTCTGAGTTGCAGGAATTGGGCCACTGAACCTGTAGCTGCTGCTGAAGAGGTCTGGTTTACCATCAACCATCCAACCCTGGCTTGGATGCACAACCTCTGGAAGTTGGCTGACTTGCTCTGCTATCTGTTCCTCCCCCGGTCAGTAGCATCATTTGTGTAAACTGAAGCTGGCAATAGAGGACAAAAATGGAAGCAGGGGACAGCATGCTATCTGTGTCATTTTCTGAAGATATTGCTCATCACTGTGACAGGAGAAGGCAGGAAAACCACCAGCATCTTACTACTTTTCTAATCTTCTGGGGGATAAATTGCTATGTTTTTGGACAGACAAAAAGAGAAAATGTGAGACAGTTGCATTTGACAGCCCACTGTTCTCTGGTCAGCTGGCAAAAAAAAAGAGGTCTCTTAAACAGATCAGCTAAGCAGAGAGCCTGGAAACACACGAGCTGCCAACAGGCAAACTGAGTTTTGGACCCCAGTTCTACTGTTTGCCACTTGTGCCACCAAACCTCTCCAAGCCTCCCTTTTCTCATCCAGCACAAAACAAGAGGACAGTCTTTCCTTCCTGGGCTGCTGTGCAGAGGAGAGAGAGGAAAAGGAGGGCACCCAGTTCTGGGTCTGATATGCAGCTGGAGTCATATGTTATTTCCTGGCCTCAGGCCCTAAACAGAGTCCCTGTATTTTCCTTTCCAACCCCTCTTGTTGGCATATATTTAGAAAACAAAATTACTCGCTTGACTTTCCAAAAATATTTATTCTTTCTAGACTTAGGCAGGCAGCCAAGAGAGAGTGTTTAGCTAAGTGGGGGAATTAAGCGTGTGATCCTCCTTGCAGCTCAAAGGGGCTCTGGAATGACTCTCCTCTGATAACTTCTGGGTGAAATCAAAACACAGCAGCCCACACTGCTCCCCAGAACCCATTGGGAGGCCTGGCTGTTTCTGGAATGAAAGACTTGGAAAACAGGACAGCCTATCTCTGCAGGCTGGTGGGGCCAGGGCTATCTTCCCCTGGTAGTTGGGCCCTGTATTGGGGACATTGCCTGCCCAGATCCCACCAAGGATGGGGTGTCAGTGTGCCACAGGGCCACTCCAGGATGCAATGAGAGGTAGTGGTAGGGTTAGAAATAGTTTCACTCCTCATTTTGCAGGTATTAGGACTTACAAATTATTCCAGGAACATTTATAATCTCCTACATTTTACGTTGCCTTTTTATTTCCAGGATCAAATCATCATGATTTTTGGAGGTAGGAAAGTATCTGCTCCATTTTACCAATGAGGAAATAGTCAGAGCAGCAAGAGATTAGATGTGAGGCTCTTCCCGGTGATTCCCCTGCAACCTAGCAGAGAGGAGAGTAGAGGAGAGAAGAGCAAAGGAGAGGAGAGGAGAGGAGAGGAGAGAGCCAGACACCCCAGGTCCCCACGGAACTTTCAGAATTGTGTTCCAGTCCAGCTCCTCCTTAGGTCAGCTATGTGCCCTGGGTTGAGTTAGTTAACTTCTCTGGACCCCAGGCCTCTGAGAAGGATTGGGAGTAAGGGTCCTACCTGTGTCACAGCTTTTTTTTTTTTTTCTGGTACTGGGGCTTGAATTCAGGGCCTACACCTTGAGCCACTCCATCAGCCCTTCTTTTTGAGACAGGATCTTGTGAACTATTTTCCTCGACTGGCTTAGAACTGCAGTCTTCCTGATCTCTGTCTCCTGAGTAGCTAGAATTAGAGGTGTGAGTCTGGTGCCTGGCTCAACCAGCTTTTTGAGTTGACTCGATGTAATCCTGGTGAAGCCCTCACATGGTGAATGCTCAAAAAAAATGTTTTCCTCTAATCATCTCTCAGGGATCCTAATCTTTATTTTTGATTTTTAAAACCTGAAACCCTATGACTAGGTGACCAGAGTGTCTGCCATCTGGAAGGAGGCTGATGCTGACTGAAAGACTTGTTCTTGACAATTGGAGAGATGCCGTGTGGAAGGGTGGTGGAGAAGGCCATAGTTCATGCAATAGCTGCTCCTCCCATCACGTCTTCCTACAGATGTGTGGAAGTCAGGATGCAGGAGGCCTGTGAGAGTGGCAACACTGTGAACCAAGCCTGGATGCTGCCAAAAGATGGCCAGCTGGGCAGAGAGGCCAGGAGAGCAGCCCTGCAGAGCGGGTCACAGGCTAGATGGATCCCTGCTGTGGCTCTTGTCAGTCTGCGAGCGGAGGGAACACAGAGGCCTAGACTTGACCTCAGACCTCCATGGCCAGTGAGCAAGGCCCAGAGCAGTGGGTCATTTGAGGGAGTCATGTTCCTGGGGCTGGCATGGCAGAGAAACATGGCTGGGAGGTTGAGGGGGCAGTTGGAGGCCAGTTGGTGTGGGCCAGTGTTAGGGTTCTGGTCAGGGACAGCATGCTTCCTGATGACTCTCTATGTTTTCTTCCTCATGGAAGCAGCTCCACTGTATCACTCACCTGGCTCTTCCCGCTCAACCTCCCAGAAAAGAGCGATGCCTGATTCTGATTGGAAACACACAGCCTGGCCAAGCCCGGTTGTCACTCTGGAGACTGAACAGGAAGGACACCTTCCATTAATTCTTCCACCTCAGCAGGCTATGTCCCTGACTTGGGCACCTGTCTGTCAGAAGTGGGCACCTGTCAAACAAGTTCTGCCCTGAACTGGGTGAGTATATCTGTTAAATTCCGAGATTCAGTATTCAGAACCCACTGACTCATGGATATAGGCCACACCCTTCTGTATCAGCTTTATTAAATATAAAGCAAGAGGGTGCCCTTCATAGGAAGTGTTTTTATTTCTCAATTGGGTCATAATTTAGAAGGGGAAAAAGGGACAATTTGGGGGGGCTTCTTCCCACCTCAGCAGGATGTGGTCAGGGAGAGGAGGATGAGCTGCGAATAAGAGGAAGTGAAAGCTCCCATTGAGAGCCCATGCTCAGCCTGCAGCAGGCCACAGTGAAGAGGCTGCTCCCAGAATGAGGCTCCTACAGGGTGTTGGGCTGTGGCTAAAGTTAGTGTGGTTCATTTGTTTCCTAGCCAGAATTTAACTGAAGACTCAACAGGTTGCTTTTCATTCTGGTGCATGGACATTAGCTCATCATGGATGGGTGCTTTGAGAAACACTAATCCAAATCTCAAGTCCCTCATGGATAGGAGCCTTGTCACAACCATCTTTCCTTCTTGTCCTAACCCAGGGTTTGGAACATGACGCTCTGAGCACTCTTCACACTTGCTGTGTGATGTGGCTTCCATTTTGGTAATGGGATGTCCCTTGCTTTTCCTCGGCCTCTTGTCACGTCCAGTTCTAATGCTTCTCCTCTGAAAGCCTTCACAGTGTTTCCTACATAGGAGAATCACCCCTTCCTTTGAACCTCTATGGCAGTATGTCCGTGGTTCCCTTCCTTTATCACATGGATTACTTTTCAATTAGCTCACAACTCCTCTCCCCTGTCAACGGTGAAGTTCTTGCAGTCAGATATTACTTGGTGTCCGCAGGACTCAACCTTCCTCTTTTCATGGCAGTACTTAAGAAACATTTATCCCACAACAAATATAATATAATATGATCATTGCTAAATTCTCAGTGACTGCCTATTCTCAGGACATACATTTCTAATAGAAATAATACTGCCTACATTTACATTAATTTAAGGAACTTCTATGTCTTCAGAAACCATTTCTTCAAAATGCTTTGGCAATTGGCTTGACTTTCATGCTAAGCACATGCTTTGTCATTGAGTTACAGTGGTAAAGCTGTGATTTACCTTAAGATGTGTCTTGACTTTGATTTACCCTAAGCTCTACAAATTATCTAACAAAAATTTAAGCACTGAACCTAGTGTTTGGCACAGAGAAAGTACTTAACAGATATTGCTGCTATCATTTTTCTTATTAACATTACTAAGTATATGCTTTTGTGTATATTCTCTGGGACAGAGAAATATTCTTTATTGAGTGGATCTATAGTATTGTAAACCAGCCATAGCAAAAGTAGCAACTCCAATGCCAAGAATTTGTTGTTCCAGCAGCTTGGCTATTTTTCCAAAATATTCTTAGGCTGAACAATTCTATGTGGTGTTCCTTTATAATAGGACTCACAGCTGGTGGCTAGCTGACTGTGGTCATCCTGGTACAGCTGGTATACCTGCTGGCATGTGAAATGCAAGCTCTGATGTTGGCCTCACATATTGCTGCAAGGAAAGCTTTTATAACTCTGTGGGGGAAGGAGCAGAGAAGTCAGTACTGAGTTATAAGCACAAGCTCCATGGCACTAATCTCTTTGTTCTTGGGAAAGCTATTCTAATATCACTGAGTTTTCACTCCAAGAACCACTAAGTTGGTAGAATCATAATCTCATGGGGAGGTAGATGTTCATCTTTTGCTCCCACTTGTACTTTCTTTGGGACCTCTTTTATTTCTGTACAACAGACAGCCTTCCATATGCCCTCTAAGGAATCAAGACACTGGCAAAGCATTGCAGAAGATTAAAGGAATATTACACACCAAAGAGGAAGAGAGGTATACACAATCACAAGAGCTCAAGGAAGAATAATTTTCACTAGAAGAATAGATGAACAAATGAGACTCAGGAAAGAATGAAATATTATTAACTCAGTACATCAGCAAACCTGTAGGATGAATAAGAAATTAACACACACCTTTCAATAATAATCCAAAATGTAAGTGGTCTTAATCCTCTAATTAGTAATCAGTTAACTAATAATCCTTTAATCTAATTGGTTGACAAAAACCTAGCTGTTTGCTGTCTGCAAGAAATTCACATTATTGGCATAGATACACAGAGACTGAAAATAAAAAGATGGAAAATGTTACTTAAATCTGAAAGCAAGCCAAGAGTAGTTATTCTCATATCTGACAAAACAGACTGCAAGCAAAAATTAAAGATGGTCACTAAATTTTAATAAAGGGCACAATTCACCAAATATATATATATATATATATATATATATATATATGCACTGATGCACAACTTTATAAAACAAACACTACTGTACATAAAAGCACATATGGAATTCAACACAGTAATAGTGTGTGTCTTCAATACCCCACTTGCATCAATAGATACATCATTCAAACAAACAAACAAAGACAACAAAGAAACTGCACAGTTAAACTGCACCATAGATCAAATGTCCTCAACAGACATCTGTAGAACATTCCATCCAACACCTGTGGCATATATACATTCTTCTTAGAAGCCTGTGGAACTTTTTCTTCCTTCTTTCTTTCTTTCCTTCCTTCCTTTCTTTTTTCTTTTTCTCTTTCTTTCTTTCTTTCATTTTCCTTTATTCCCCCTCCCACATTCCTGCAATAATTTCAACAAGTCTCATTTTTCCATTTACATACATGTGTACAGAATATTTCCACCATATTCATCCTCCTACACCATTTCCTTATATCATCTCCCCTACCACTGGTACCAACCCCTGAGAAAGGACCTGTTTTGCCTTTCTGCTCTCTGTTTTTGTCATTTTTGTTTGTTTAATATAGCTATACAGGATGTTTCGTTGTGACATTTCCATGTATATATGCATTATAACCTGAATTGGTTAATCTCTTCTATTTTCCTCCTTTCTACCTCAGTCCTCTTCTTTTGGTAATATTCATTCTTGTCTAGGAAGTAAATTAACCATATTCACATTCTTAACTTCCTTCTTTTACCCTCCCTCTCTCTTATGTGATCTCCCCTTAGCATGATCTGTTTTTCATCATATTGCTTGTATTTCTGTTGGGTCTATATCCCATATATGAGGGAAAACATAAGGCCTTTGGCTTTCTGAACCTGACTAACTTCACTTAAGGTGGCATTCTCCAGTTCCATCCATTTATCTGAAAACAACAACATTTCATTCTTTTTTATGGCTGAATAATATTCCATTGTGTATAAATACTACATTTTCTTAAACCATTTGTCAGTAGTGGGGCATCTTGGCTGTTTCCATAGCTTAGCTATTGTGAATAGTGCTGCAGTAAACATGAGTGTGCAAGTGCCTTTATTGTAACCTGACACATTTCTTCAGGTATATTCCTACAAGCAGTATTACTGGATCATATGGCAGTTCTATTTTTAGTTTTTTGAGGAGCCTCCATACTGTTTTCCACAGAGATTGTGCTAACTTACACTCTCACCATCAGTGTATGAGGATTCCTTTTTCTTCACATCCTTGCCAACATTTGTTGTTTGTGTTCTTGATGGTAGCCATTCTAACAGTAGTGAAGTGGATTCTTAATGTGGTTTTGATTTGCATTTCTTTTATAGCAAGGGATGCTGAGCATTTCTTCATGTGTTTTTTGACCATTTGGAATTCTCTCTTTGAAAAATCTCTGTTCAGTTCATTTGTCCATTTCTTCATTTGGTCACTGTTTTTTTTTTTTTTTGACATTTAGTGTTTTGAGTTCCCTGTATATTCTGGTTATCAATCTCTTGTCAGATGTATAGCTGGCAAAGATTTTCTCCCATTCTGTGGGCTGCCTCTTCAGTCAAGAAATCAGTTGGGGGGGGGAATAAAAGTGGAAAAGTTCATAGAATCAAATGTTCATTTTAAAATGCATCTTACCAGAACCTTTGGGATTTAGCAAAGGTAGCTCTAAGAGGAAAGCTTATAGCTATGAGTGCCTACATTAAAAAAGTCAAGGAGATCTCAAATAAATTACCTAAGGATGAACCTTACGATCTTAGAAAAACAAGAATAAGCCAAACCCTAAATTAGTAGATGGAAAGAAATAGTAAAAATATCAGGGAAAAATTGATGAAATCGAGTTTGAAAAACAATACAAAGAATCAATAAAACAAAGAGTTTGTTCTTTGAAAAGGTAACCAAGATTGAAAACCCCTTAACTAAAAGAAAGAGAAGACCCGAAATTTAAAAATTAGAGATGAAAAAGGGTATATGACAACAGATACCACAGAAGTTCAAAGAATCATGAGGGAATACTTAAAAATCTTCTACTCCAATAAATTGGAAAATCTAGAAGACATGGATAAATTTCTAGATATACATTACCTATCAAAATGGACCCAAGGGATATAAACAACCTAAACCGATCAGTTACATACAATGAGATTTAAGTAGTAATAAGGTGTCTTAGTGTCACAACACCACTGCATGCTATACTTTAAAAAAAAAATCAATTGTCATCTAATGAATCCACGGATTTAGCTGTTTTCTGATCCTTTCCACAACTTCAATGTATAGGTGTTATTTTAGCACTTTTCAGAGAGGACTCATGTCTGATTTGCTGAATATCCTTGTACTGGGTGTACCTTATGGTTGCTTCATTAATGTTGAACTCACAGACAACTGGACTATAATTCATGCTGGGAGAAGCTTATCTAACAACACATTTTCTTCATAACGCACATCTCAGCCTTCCTGCACTTAGGAACTGTAGACAACACTTCAGGGCCATGCACTAGGGTCATTTTAAACAGCAGAAACACCAACAAAAAGTACTAAAATGTGAACAATGTGGCACTAAATAGATGGCGGAAAGGACACTCGATGCCAGCAGGACAGCTGACGGGGAGTGTTGGCAGGTTCAACCTCAGCTGGGCACGTGAGCATACGCAACCAAATTTTCTTATTGCTCTGTGCATGTCTGTGAATACCTGCAAGAGTGCCAAAGTTTTGATCTAGGAGTACTGAATGAACTTTAGTGAATAGGCAATTTCACTATGAGGGTTGACTCTATTTGCAGTTTAAGCTTTCTCTCTCATTGCCCAAGAAAAGTTTGGGTTCCTGTAGGAGCAGTTGCCAGAATTGTGAGGGTATTAGAAGACCCTTTTCTCTGTGTCCCTGGATGCTACTTCTGGGGAAACCAAACCCTACTCACTCAAAGCAGAGTCTCTGATGTCTGTTGGGCTCTCCTGTGCAAAGTCACAGGGGAACTTACACACTGCTTCATTGAACACGAGACTCCAAGATCTCTGTGGGCACCTGCTCCAACAAACCTCCACTCAGGAGTGCAAGAACTCTCTCCTTTTATCACTTTCTTCTTAGCCTTATTCTGTAACAACATTGAGATTAAAAAACTCTGTTGTTCAGAGGTGGCATATCGCCTTCGTAGGAGATGAAATAATTTCTCTATCTTCTGATTTCCTGGTAGACCATAAGCGTGCTGGGACACATGCCATTTGAACTGTGTACTTCATATATGCCATCTCATTCAGTCCCAGCTGCTGTGAGGTAGCCTTCATTATCCTGTTGACCATTGAGAACTCTGGCTTAGAAAGATGACATGAATTACCCAGGGCTGTGTAGTTCTTTAGATGGAGGACTGGGACTTGAACTCAGGTCTGCTACCTCCAACACCTTTGCTTTCCTGCTACATGATGGAATGAATCACCACACCCTGTGATGGGCTTGAATGACCATAATTTGGGGCCTAATTTATGTTCTCACTCTAGTAATACCACTGAATTGTCCCTCTTGGGTTGATCCAAGGCTCTGTGATAGTCAATGTGACTGAGTTGGAGCACTTACTGAGAGACTGAGAGCCCCCTGGGGTGGACAGCCATTGCTATCAATATGCCCAATGATATGAGATCTGGGATAAAATGCATCCTTGCATGAATCAACAGAGGCCCTGAGGATGGAGCTGAGGCAAGGGCTTCATTAGATACAGGAAGAGAGTGTTGGAAGAGTTCGAAGGATGGTTTAGGCTATCATTAAGGTGAACCTATTTAGAAGGAATTAGGCAGAGGCCCCCTCGATCAATTGCTCCTGCAGGTGACATCTTTGAAGGAATAAGAGGAATAAGGTTCACGAGACATTTACCAACAATCCAGACAAAGGGCTGTTTGCTGTTGGCTGGGGCACTAAACCCACATGCTGATGTAGGGCCTCAGTGACCTCTCAGTGGATTGGAAGACATCCCCTTTCTCTTAGATGGGGATGTCTGAAGGGTCCTTAATCAATGAAGATTGAAAGACTGGCAGTTCCTATTTTCTTTAAGCTCAAACCTGACTCTTGGTCTTGGGTCTTACCACCTCTGCTCTAAGGAAAGTCCTTGTGTCTGAAGGTGCACAAAACACATGTACATACATACACACATGCCAGTGAGGAGCAGAAAGGAGCACAGAGGCAGTGTTTCCCTCAGTGGCAAGAGTAGACCTGGCTCCTGCTGTGCTGCAGACCTGAGGCCAGGGCGGGAATCTGATTTCAACTTGCACAGTGGTGTGAGGTGAATGTCCAAAAAGGAGAAAAGGGAACCATTCTGCTTAAGGTAGTCCAGAAACATTTACATTGCTGACTTCAAGGGAAAAAAAAAAAGAAAAAAAGGAGCGAGAAAGTAATGGCTGGGCCTGCTCTGAGAGTGTGGATGTCACCTCACCTCTGTAGGCACTTGGCAGGAAAAGTCTTAAGAGGAAGAGAACTCCAAAAGGCCAAACCATGTGTGCATTGACATTTAACTTAGAATTGCAACTTCATTTACCAGCCAGGGGGCTAATGAAATATCCTCCACCTGGATTTTAGTTTTGTCCCATGGACAGCAAGAAATTGGCAGATGAGAGTGGGAGCCAGTCAGAAGGGGAAAAGTTCTTGAGTGCTTTGGAGACCAAGACACACAGTACAGAACCAAGAATCTAGAACTGGGTAGGAAAACCAAGTTAAGCAGGGCATGTTGAAAGAGCACTGGGCCTGGAACTAGGAGTCTGGTTGACATTAATTCTGTTTGTGGTCACTGCTGGTATCTTTTGAGCATTTGTTCCATGTCTGGAGAATTTTCCATGCTACTAATCCTGCTTCCTCTAGACAGAATCTGGAGTTCACTTTTCTGATCCCATGTAGCCAGGCCACAGGCATAAAACTTGTGATCTCTGCAAACCAGATGCATGAAAGTCCAAATCAGAAGCAGGCCACAAGAGCAAGCAGAGGCTTGGTGGGCCTAGTCCTTTGGTGGGGATAAAGGCACCATCAGTGTAAGTTTGGTGTCTCCTGCACTGCAGTTAGAGCATCACTGCAGTGGGCTGCCTGGCATGCAGGAAGATCTGTGAGCTGTTTGTATCTTTTAATAGCTCCATTTCATGTTGAAGTTAAGTAGTGTGAATTCAGTGGTTTGCAACTAAGAACCTGACAAGTGGAGAGTCAGGGAAACTACTAGCATTTCAGAAGTGCTCACTTGTTTTCACCGGAAGCTGAGCCAGGCTGGAACCAGAGTGAGGAATAAAGTGGTTTAATAGCATGATTCTCAGCTTTGGCAGTTTGGACTGGATCACTCTTTGTTCTGTGTGTGTGTGTGTCGGGGGGGCATCCTGTTGTATGGTGTTAAGAAGTAACCTTGGCCTATACCTACTAGATGCCAGGAACACTCTGCCTCTCACACTGTAACTGTAAAAATGTTTCCACACGTTGTCACATGCACCCTGGGGGACATTGGGTTGATAACCAGGTTAGCCTACATAGCTGGCAAAGTCACCTAGTGAGAAGGACTGGAAAGGATTTGTATTTGTAGCTTTATGCAAATAATGTGAGTAGATAAATAGATGTATGTATCTAGTTCATTGCATAGTGTGTGTTTGAGGCTTCTGAAGCAAGTTGGAAGAACTACTTTAAAGGAGATATCTGAACTGGTAGGCAAATTACAGGACAAGCTTTTTCCTCTTTGGGCTCTGTTTGGGTATTAAATACAAGGAGAACTTACAAATTTGGGTTTAGAATAACCTCATTTACTTGATGCATCATTCGCAAAATGGTCCCAGTATGAAGACCAGCTGTTGTATTTCTTTAAGCAGCATGCCTGTTTTGATTCTCTTCAGGAGCATTGTGATTTTCTAAATTTTAAATGGGCAGAAGAGGCCCATGGTTAAGATCTCCCTTTTAAGTGTGAGTACTCAATAAACTCATGGTGCATCTTTGGGAAACTCAGTAACAGCTAGTAAATGTACCACACTATTGCTTTAGGGTTACATATTTCCTCTCTAGATTTTTTTCTTGATGTAGATAAAAGGTCGTTTGGAAGGAGAGATTTATTGGCTCGCCTGAGCCGTCCCTTCCTTATCACCTCACTTTACTGAACTAGAGCTAACTGTTGGCTGGCCACCTCCAGCAGCTTCCACTGTGGAAAGAATTTCACTTTGACATTCTCCTGCACCTCGCTATATTCATTCCCAAATGAAACTGAACATTTTCCAGGAAGCAGACCAGCATCTTTTGGGGGTGTTTATCTCATGACGGCAGGGACTTGTTTTGTCATGGTGATTTGATTTCCATGTGTTATCTCAGTTTCCTGAAGATGCTAATTTTAGGGGAGGCAGGGTGGAGAAGCCACAGACTGACGTGTGCACACAGAGAACCAAGTGCGCGTGCAGGCCAGCACACAGCTGAGGACACGTGAGGTGCTGGAGGTGGAAAGCTGATGCTTACGTTCCCAGCTGAGGTAGAACACAGTGACATTCTGCCTGCTTGTTTCAGCGCTCCATGAGCAAGTGTCCTTTTTACCATCAATTTAGTGCCACATTTTCCACACTTTTTTGTGCTTTTTGTTGTAAAATGTACAACTATTTTTTGTTCTTTCTAAGATTTAGATATGATTTCTTTTAGATACTTTTTTATATCCTGACATATAAGAAATGCAATTTATGTCCTTGCCTTTTAAATTTGAGTATAACAAGAACGTAGTTTTTCTTTTCTGGAATAAAACAATTTATAAAATAAATGATAACAAATGCCCACAGATCTTCCACCAATTGGAATCTTTAGTTTTGTAGTTATTCACTATCAATGCTAAGACAGTGCTGACTCCAGTATTGTTGCAGTCCTGGTTTACTGAGATCTTATTCAAATCAGAAAAGAATATTGAATTTTATGAACTACTGTGCAGTGGAGTTCACAATCATGAATTCTGGGTCTAACAGTGGTGCTCCTATTTAATCTTGTGAACTTGAGCAAGTTATTCAACCTGGGTGTCTCAGTTGAAAATGACATGAAAAAAAAATCCTTGTGTGAGCTCAAAAAGTGGCATTTGAGGCAACTAATGGTACTGTCCTCACACACTCTCTCTCTCTCTCTCTCTCTCTCTCTTCTGAGGCTGAGCCTCAGGCACAAGCCTTTCATTGGCTTCTGCAGTTAAAAGCTCCCTTGTCTCCCTGGAGCTGCCCTTTAGGGCCAGATAAGCACCTGAGGAAAGTAATGGAGTTAGCTAATTTGAAGTAGTAATCTTCTTGGCCAAAATAAGTGGTTTAGTTTCCTGCTCTTGGAACTGGAATCTACTTAGGGGAGATAATGACTCCACACAGCCCAGAGGAGTCTCCTCAGAGTTATCTGAGTGCCCCCAAATTGGGCAGTAGCAAGTTTGCAACCAGACACTAGCTGGCAAGGCTTTGAGAAAACCAGGTTTGGTAGACTTGACGCTCCTCCTGCCAATGGCAGTCATTTTAATAAATTGACTAGGATAAAACCCTTACCTAATTTCTGAGTGTGTAAGTTATCTGTAGCTGAAAAATATCTACAGTAGAGTCTGTCCTTTATCCCCCAGAGTTTTGAGTTATGCAGATTTCCCTGCCTGGCTTCAGTCTCTTGAGATGCCAGTGTTACCTCTTAGTTGCTGTTTTTGAGGTGCAGTCACTGCCCTGGTGAATGTTTCCTACGATTTTCTCAAATTGAAGCAGGGAGGGAAACTCACCTTTTTGAGAGCTGACTGTGGTCTGCCATGTATAGATGTACTCAGCACTTTATCTCTTTTAATACTGTGACAGCCCTATGAAGTGTCTACCATCAGATGGGGAAACTGAGGCTCAGAAGTGAAGAATCTTGCTGAATGCCCCTCAGTTAATAAGTGGCAGAGCTAGGATTTTAATGCAGGCCTATTTCCCATGAAATCCTGTTCTTCCCCACCCCCCACCTCCAGCAGCCAAACTTTGGTCCTTGGAAATTTTACCCTAGAAGTAGATAAGTCTCCTAATGAATCCTAGGAATTTTCTGAGCCCCAAGTAAAAACTTAAACATTTCTGCTCTAACACAGAGCTAAAACTGTAAACAAACAGAAAAATGTGTGAAACAAATGACTTAGAGTTGACAGTGCAGCTTAGTGAGAAGACCAGGAATTTGGAATTAAACCTGAGATGTTCCAGTGCCGGTTCTGACTCTTCCAGCTGTGTGACCACAGGCAAATTGCCTGGTCTCTCTGATTCTGTTTCTTAGCTGTTGAAGGGAATGATTGTGAAGATGAGATAATTTTATGTTGCTAAACTCAGGGCTCAGTGCATAGAAGGCCTGAGTTCATGATATTCATTTTCCTTCTCCCTCTCCCTCTCTCTGTTTCCCTCTTTCTCTCCCTTTCCCCCTTTCTTTTTCCTTCTATCTGGTGTTCTATTTCTTATGTGTGGTTTGTGTATGTGTGTCTCTGTGTGTGTATCTGTGTCTGTGTTGTGAGTCTTGTATGTTTGTGTCTGTGCTTCTGTTTGGTTTGTTTCTTGTCAATATCTTCAGGGAAAATCCAGTCTCCTAGGCACATCAGTGTAAGCTAGCTCTCTGTACACGTCAAGTCCCACTTGTAGATTTATTTTGTGAGAAATACAGCATGTCCAGCCCACTTCATAGAAATTGTCACTTGGTGCTCCCTGATTTGCCACAATTATCTGTGGGAAAACCAGAGGTCTCCACTTCTGCTGGTGGAGACTACTCTGGGACTCTTAGGACAGAGGACCAGGCTCAGACAAGTGTTTGCTTCCAAAGCAATCAAGAGTTCTCGTCTCCCCACGGGAAGGAGTGACCAAGAGAGTCTTGCTGGTGGAAGCATGAAGTGAGGGGAGGAGGTGGTCCTTCCAGCCCAGCACCAGCTGTATGCCGCCCCTGCACTAGGCCTTGTTATAAAGCAGCCTTCCTTCATTCTTACCCCTCTCCTCTCTTCACACGCTCTGTAGCAGTCATTCATCCAGGAGAGTTAATGATGGCTTGAGGACCTTCATTATGTGACAATAAACCTGAGTCAAATGTCTGCTCGAAATGTCTGTCCACCATCTTCATCCCATCCTGCCTGTGTTGTCTTGTCTTCAGGTCTTGCATGTAGACACCATTCTTTGAATGTTGATGTTTTGCCCTCTCCCCGGCTGACATGTAGGACCTATGTAATTTCAATCCTCTTCTGTTTTTTTGATGCTGGGTGTAGAGGAAAAAAGCAGCACCGATAGATGCTCAGTGCTGACGGGGAGGCAAACATGGCCAAGGTGAGGTAAAAGTCACTGTGGCTGGCAGATGGCTCCCATTTCTCTTGATAATGTTTTCTCCACCATCGTCAGAGATTGTGGTTGTAAGTGTTGAGAGGGAGCTGGAAATGGGGGTGGATCATGACATGCTTTCATGGGAACAGAGTTGCTTCTTTATTCTTTTAAGCCTTGCTCAGAATGTCTGGGAGCTTGGGCTTTGTCTCAGCTATGATTTGGTGAGTTACTCTAATTTGCTTTCACTTCAAATTATTTAAAGAATTCCAATGGGCCATGCCTACCCTAACACTGATATGGCCGCCATCTTTGATTGCAGGTGCTTGTGAATAGTGTGGCCTTCCATGCATGGGGCTCAACTCCCCTTTGTGAAAGTTCCCACCTCACCATTGCTCACACCCCACATCACACAGGGATCATCCTTAGGCTAGAGATGCCCACCCTTCCCCAGAGCCACTCTGCGTGTCTGGAATTTGGTCACTGTCCTTGTTTTCTTACGACTTCCCTAACTGTCCTGTTCTCTGTTGCCTTCATCCTTGTTTCTTGTTCTGTCCATGCCAGTCTTTCAAAATTTTTTCTCCCTTCATCCCAAAGTAAAAGGACTTAGTTTGGGATCTTAAGAATTTCAGTTTGGGAGACACAGATTCATATACCTCTGAATCAGTGCTCCAAGGGAGGCAGGGACCATGGGAGCTTGGATGTTGAGGAGGAAAAGGAGGCTCAGCACTTCTGTGGGTCTCACTAGTATCTCAGTTTGGCCTGGAACTCACTATGTAGCCCAGGTTTCCCTCAAACCTACCATCCTCAGCCTCTGAGTGCTGGAAATACAGGCTTGCACCACCATGTTTGGAATCATTTTGTTCTTTAGCAGCTAATCGCAACCATAGTCTCTTTTCATTCCATTCCTCCCAGAACCAAAAAGCTTCCTCTCCTGGTTTTAACCACTTGATATGGTAACGGCTTATAGTCTATGTCCCTAGGCAGAACTTTCTCAGGAGCTTCAAACTCCATGCCTATCAAATTCTTGACTATTGTAAAGATTTCTCAAACTTAACCTGTCTAAAGCTAAACCCTCTATTTCACTCCACCAAACCCTTCTTTGTGTGTGTGTGTGTGTGTGTGTGTGTGTGTGTGAACTGGAAAATCTGGCCACTCCCTCAGCTTTCAAACCTAGACCCCCATTGGTCAGTCATCCCTTCATCCAATCCATAAATACATCCTGATGGGTTGTATTCGTGTGCCTCTTTCATGGGTCCCTTCCCATATGATCTTTTGGCTTAGAGCCTCATCTCTTCTCCTCTGGACCATTGTTGCCCCTGGCTTTCTGGTGTCTTTGTCACTACTCTGATGCCTTCCATTCTAATTCCTCAGTCATTAGATGCTCTCTATAAGATGAAAACCTGCTTGTGGCCTGCTCTTCTTCCCACACAGCCATTGCAGTATTTTCCATTTCATTGTCAAGCTCTACCTACCTGAGATCAGATACCTAACCTCTACAGTGGCATGCTCCACAGGTCATATGATTTGATGTGGAACAACCTTTGCACATGCTGCTCCTTTTGATGGAAATGTCCTTTATTTCCTGTGTCCATCTGGGGAGTGTTTGTTGATCAAAAACCATCTGGGACATCATTCCAGTGGAGCCTTCCCTGACTTCTGATAAGATCGGCACCATACCACAGTGATGTGCACTTTTATCTATTCCCACATTTGCCACTGTTCTGTCCTATTTGTTTATGTTTCCCTCTCTCCCAAGACTGTGAGATGTTTGTGTTTTCATATTTGTGTCCCTAGCCACCATGATAGTGCCTTACAAGAGGTATTTTGTCCAATAAAAATTTGTTGACATCAACTTAATGTGCTTGTCTTCTTTTCTTTTTCCTATAGGACCTTTCACATATAAAGTAACACAGTTGAATGGCAAAATTTGCTTTCACATGTTGGGTTACATGGGATACAGTTATTGATGACATAGCTGTACCACAAGGTGGTCTTCAGTCAGAGGCCTGGATTCCTCTGGGGAGAGGCCCAGAGCCTCAAGCCCTGGCTGGCACATTCCAGATTCTTGGTTAATCCTTGTTAAATGACTAAATCTCTCCAGGCCTCCAGAGGAAAGGGAGGGGTATTGTATCCTAGCCTGTAATTCTAATTTGATTACAGTCACAGATCAACTTGGGAGGAATGGTACAACTGCTTGTAATCAGAGAGAAAGCTCTATCCACGGATGGACATTTTCTAATGGGGTTTCTGCCTTAACCTTCGTTATTATTATTATTGCTTACAGAAGTAATGCATGGTCATTAGATAGTAGTTTGCTGTATAATCTTTTCAATGTTTTCCTGTGCATATACCTATATACAATTAATATCTGATTTTTGCCTTACATGTAAGTTTAATACATCATAGACATTTTTTCAGAGATGATTTTCTTTATAGAAAAAAGGCACTGACATCCTTTGGTGCTGTCATCAACTAAAAATAGAAATGGTATTTCCCCTCCCCCCCTTTTTTTGCTACAGTATTGGAAAGAAAGCAGGTGTAGTCCTCCAAGGAAGCGAGATCCTGCTGTACAATTTTCTTTAAAATGGAGATCTCATCTCACACCTCATGACATTCCTGGCAATGCCCTGTGAGCGTTGCCTCCTTTGGGGCCCTGCTATGCCTTCATTGATATCTTTCAGCTGTTGCCACACTCAACAACCGAGCTATTGGTTCTCACAGGAAGTGCCATGAGTGGCGCTACAGATCCCATGACCCCAAGACTCCCCAAGACTTCTCAGCTTTGCATGAGAAGGAGCTTCTATGTGTTTGAGGCTGTGGCTTTTCTTGGGGTGACCCAGCCAAGAAACCCAAACCCCCTCCTTTGTGCCCCCACAGTCTCACTTTAGGGGCTGCTTGACATGCAGCCAGCATCCACTCAACATAATGTGCCTTACCTGCCAATGTGCTTTGAGGGATATTGTTAGCATTAAATTTGCCATTTACATTTTCATGTTTGACATAATTGAGGAATGAATGCTCTTATGAAAATTAAACTTGTGGCTCTCCTGGGCTGCTGTAACCCTGTTAAAATGTAATGTGATTTTTGATGCTTCTTCTTGAGGTTTTATTAAATAGAATATCAGGATGACTAATTCCCCAGGCCTAAATGCAGGCTGGTAGCAGTATTATTGATAGCGCTGCATCCAAATGGTCCTCCGTGCTCAGCCTCTAATGGCCTAATAATGCATTATACTTGAATCAGAAATACTTTGGGTTGTAGTGCTTATAGCCATTAGTGAAAACACCTGGCTGTTCCATTCATCAAGGTTACATCCAGCAGGCCCATTCGTTTATTCGGCTGTCAGTAAACATCTTTATTTGGTCCGGGTTCAGCCACATTTGGAGAAAGCTCAAATCCAGTCAGGGGATTTCTTGTGGTTTCTTGGGATTAGTTTTCTCATTTAAAAAAAAAAAAAAAGTAAGCTAATGAAAAGTTGGGTGCGGCTTTATAAAGAACACATTTTACCTCATATAATCTGCTGAGAAGGGAGCAAAGATCAGGTAGGTGGCTCCTGGGTACTGTCTTTCAGCAGCTGCCCCCCAGGGCCACTCTGCCTCCTTCTAGCCAGGGCCAACACTGGCTGCTCCAGTCCCCAGGTTCCTCTCAGGAACTGAGTGCAGCCCTCTGGGCTTCGAATGAGGCCACACCCCCTGGAAGGACAACTATTTCCTGGCCATCACCTCCTGCCTCCTGCAGCTAGAGTCAAATCCTTGTGGTGTCCAGAGAGCTTGACATTTCCCCCTGACAGATATTTCCTGTCTTATGCACTCCATCTCCTTCAAGAGGCCTTGGCAGAAACTGTGGTATCAAACTGGAAATGCCTCAGGATGTTTTTTTTTTTTAATTTATGTATTTTTTGGGGTACTGGGGTTTAAACTCAGGACCTCCTGCTTGTTAGGCAGGCGCTCTACTGCCCTACCACTTGAACTACATCCCCAACCCTTTCTGTTTTAGTTGTTTTTCTGATAGGGCCTCAAGTTTTTGCCCAGGGCTGGAGTCAGACCTTGACACTCCTACTTGTGCCTCCTTTGTAGCTGAGATTATAGGCATGCACCACCAGGCCCAGCTAAAGCTGTGTTTTAAAAGAAGTTATAAACTACAACAAACATTCCATATCAAACATAAAATGTAAGTATACTTTAAGGAGATGAAGATGCTAATTGCCCCAATTTGATCATTACTCATTGAATACATGCATGGAATAATAATAATGTACCCCATAAACACGTATAATTATTGTGTCAATCTAAAAATTCACTGCTCAAGAAACCCATACATACAGTTCAATAAACTTTTGCTATGTAAGATGCCTGTGTACTCCCACCCAATCAAGATGGATAACTCTACCAGTACCTAAGAATTCTTTCCCAGTGCTCCACAGTCCCAGCTGACCCAGCAGTCCCCCCGCTTCCCATCCCGCAGAGTCCCACAGCCAGCCCATCTCCTATGAATCTAGAGACCACCCAGGACTAGCCACAAACCAGGTTCACCCAACTTTCCCTTTCAAAAATGCCTTTGTACAGACTCTCAGCCTTTTCTTTCCAGGCCTGATTGGAATGCATGAGTGGGGAGGGAGAAAGGGAGGGGATGGACAGAACAGACAGCAGAAGTGGAGGCACCCAAAATCCACTCCTGAAAAATTCCCCAGACTGCAGACTCAGAGCTTCTCCCTGTGGTTGCTGCTGCCCTTCTGAGGTGTGGAGTTGTGGCATTTGTTCAAGCACTGGGTTTTGCAAGCATTTCTACACCCCTAAAATTGTGTTATGTGCTGCCTAGTCTGATGCTGCAGGGAAGACTGAATTTGCATTGGTTAAAAAAAAAAAAAACTACCCCAGGATTATTCTGGAATTGCCACCCCAGAAATGGTGGAAAATCATATGCTCGTGCCCTCAGTTTGGGAAAGGTGTTTTTATTGTTCCCTTTGGGTACTGCTCCTGTGCCCAGGGAGGCATAGTGGCTTCTGTGCCTTGGGGTGGGGCAGGGGTAGAGGTGGAGATGGAGCCAGAGGGAGGCAGGGCTCACTCTCCAGGGAAAGGATGCTCTGCTCTGAGGGAGGATCTGGTGGCTCATGTCACATGAGTGGCAGGTCAGTGACCTCTTTCACTGGTGTTTATTTTTCAATCTCTGGTACTAGGAAAGGCATCAGATAGGAAAGGTCTCTCTGGAAGCAGAAATTGACTGAGTGTCTTTCTTACTTCTAGAGCCTCAGATGCTGTTTTTCCAGTGTTACAGCTGGGGGTAGGGGTGAGGAGAAGGCTTTCATATGCTTCTTGCTTTGCAAGATATAAATGCACCTACACACCAGCCCCTTACCAGGGTCCCACACCAGAAATTGCTAATTGTACACAACTCCTGGCTCTTGTTGGTCCCTCTTCTACCTCACTGATTTAAGGATCCCATCTTTATTTCTTGGGAATCTGCTTTTAAGCTTTCATAGGTGAATAGGAGTGGTGTAAAGGTAGGAGATGATCCAGGGAGGTGCTCATATTTGGGTTTGAATCCCCACTCTGCCTTTTACTAGCTTTGTAACCTGGACAACTTTTACGAACTCTCTGGACCTCAGTTTTCTCATCTGCATAACAGCAGGACTGTTCTGAGGAATGAGTGAGATAAAGTTCGTAAGAGTGTTTAACATGGAACCTGGCACATGCACAGTGGATATTTATGTCAGCTTCCTCACTGGATAGCCTACTCTAGTCAAGATGTTTGCTTAAGAAAGTATTTTCAGTTAACCACATTGCCTTAGTAGGAGCAGTTGTTAGAAGAAGACGAATTTTGGCCTATGCCCCTAAACCTCTGAGGTTGCCTCATTGGTGGCCTCTTCAGGGAAGTATCCAAGCAGGATGAGTGCCTTTAGGACCTCCTCCTCTGTTGCTTAGGGGCTGGGAATTCTCAGTAAAAGGAGTTGTGACTATGGCCTGGCTCTGGGAGTCACAGGGATGTCTCTCTCCGCTAACATGTCTCCTCCTCTGCTCAGCTTTCCATCTGACTTGCCCTATCCTCTTGTACTGGAGTCTTTCGCAGCTTGACCCGTGGTTGTGTCTCTGGGAGTCCTCAGGATTCTCCCACACATGCTCCTTAGCAACCCCTCCTGTCCTTCTGCATGACTCCCGCTGATGACTTCTGTGCAGCCTGAGCTCCATCCCTAGTAGCAAAGCCCCTGGGTGCCAGGATGGGTGGGCTATCTTCCTTCTACCATGTCTGCTTTGCTTGGAGCCTTGCTGAGTTTCTGAAGGAAGTGGGGGCAACACCTCCTCCCAGTCTCTGAGGGTCCAGGAATCCTTCCTGAACACATCCATTGTTTGGGTCCCAGGAAGAATGGAGGAGACCCGCTCAGAGAGACATTGGGCTTCTGCATTTTCACATCTGAGTCTTTCCACTGAAAATGTGTGACCAAATAGCCTGGATTCAGGTGAAAGAAAGAAGGGGAGAGAAGAGAATTAGATGGAAAACAAAAATCTCAGGCATTTTTGGAACTTCCTAAGAAGGGCTCAGAAAACAATATGTGGGACCAACAGGGTGAAGGTGAAGGTGACCTGGGTGTCCTTTTTAAGAGGGACCCTAGAAACAGCAGGATCCTCAAAATTTTCCACTTCCATCATGGGATGGAAGGCTGTTTATAAGAGACTTTCTAGGGAAAGGGTCTGAGACAGCTACACTGTGCCCAGGTATGAGCACCCAGGCCTTATTTGTTACAGACACACAGCCAGAGTAGGGCACAAGGCTTCCCCACCACAGAGAATAGTGTAGACATAGCAGGCTCAGACAGCAGCCAGGGGGAAACTTTGGGGTTGGCATGAGGAGGATGGGGCAGTGATCACTGTAGCCTGAAAGTCCAAGGCCTGGAGGGAGCTGGGGCCTCCCAGCTCATGCCTAGGGAGGCCAGGTGCCCCTTCTCTGGCTCCTTGGCTTGTGCCATGGGCCACATCACATTCGAGCCAACTCTGGGGAAGGAGTTGAGGTGAGCCTCATGTTGACGGATATTTGTTTTCAGCCATCAGACAGAATGGAGCTCATACTAGAAATGACCACGACAGAAAATACAGACAAGTGAGTTCATGGACTGAGATTGAAAAATACTTCAATGGTGTTTGACAAGAACCCCACAGAGAAGCTAAGGATGGCTGGTGAAGCAAGTGAACCTTGTCTCCATAAGTGTGGGACCAGGGGAAACAGTGGCACCCTCATGGCTAGGGCCAGATTCTTCTCGAAGCAAGCAAAAGCCAAGCACATTGCTGAACTGCTAGCTTTGCAGACATGGAGGCACGCTGGGCTAACCACACTAGCTCTGACACAATTCAGAGCTAGGTAAGCACCCAGGCCTTATTTGTTACAGACACACAGCCAGAGCAGGGGCCTGCTGGGAGCACAGCCTAGGCTCCAGAAAACAGGTGCCCTGTGGAGTCTTCTCTGGAGCAGGCTTCGGGCTGAAGATGTTTAGTTTTAAAACTAAACAGGACTGGAAGCAAGGTGACCTGGTGCATTGGACCAGTAGTGTGGGCCTACCTGAGGGCTGAGCCAAGTGAAGGCAGGTGGGCAGGTAGAGACTATACAGACCTGTGTTTTAGGAAGACAGATGGTGGCTGAGACTGAGTTGGGGCAGCGGGGAGGAGGATGTCAGGAACAGGCTGTCACTGACAGGCCGTCTCAGTAGCCCAGGTAGGAGGTCATGAGAGCTTGAAGGCCTTAAGCTACCCTTAGGTGGCTATGGGAATGCAGTGTTGGTTGTTGATGTGGCTTTGTTGTTTTGTCTGTAAGGAACAAAGACCTCAGAGAGGGGCATCCAGAAAGCCATGAAGAACCAGGGTCACAGCCATCCAGCCATCAGAGAAAGTCAAATGCATTCATTTCTTGGAGGTAAGAGAAAGATGAATCGCCAGAGAGACAATCCATGTGTCAAGATATGCAACAGGAAAAGCACCTCCAAATCTCACACCTTTTTTCCGGTTCAGGCCACCTGCCCATTGCAGGCTGGTAGGGAGCTTTTTGTCATGGCTGAGGCTCCATGTGAAGTTATGCTCTGGGACTACTGAGGCAGGAAAAGGGCACGCGGCTAAACACAGGATGCTCTCAGAGCTTCCAGGGAGGAGAGAGTGGCATTTCTTCTGCTCAGTCATTGGTCAGAAAAGTCACACGGCCACCCTTTGTTTCAAGGGAAACAATCCCTCATGTCTGAAAGCTGAAAGAGCCACAAGGATTTGGTGCACAGCATTGCAGTATGTGGTCTGAAGTGAGGAGTAGAGGTCAGAGCAAGGAAAGGTATGATCACATGGGGGACTTTCAAACTTAGGAAGAGGAATTTTGATTTTATTTGTGAGGCACTTGAGGGCATGCATAGGATGGAAATGGTCCATATTTATGGAAACCCTAAACTCAGGAAACTGAGGCATGAATCCAACCATAGACCTCCCAAGCCTTAGTCTTCTCATCTCTAAAATGGGGTTGTTAATATTCATCCTTTCTTTCTGGCTGAAGACCAAATGAGATGATTCTGAAAGGGCTTTGAAAACTATGCAGACGTATATAAAGAATCTCTTTCTATGACTCTGACTTATGCTTTATCCTTCATTGTGCGAAACAGATTATTCAGGACACAATCCCTACCACTGTGCTTAGGAAATAGATTTCTTTGAAAACCAAACTGATTAAAATATGAATTCATCAAGTTTCTAGGAGGTGACTGGAAGGGCTTCCTGCTATGTTAAGTTTGGTGACATAACAGAGGCTGAGGTTCTGTTAGAAGGTGGTGAGCGGTGGGAGGCTGCTGACAGATCCTGCACGAGTCTGTGTGTGTGTGAAATTCAAGCTGGGTGTTGGCTGTCCCAGGGAAACATAGACTCAGTGCTGCCTCCCTTTAGCAGGGTATGGATGGAAAAACAAGCTGAAGAGTTCTACCGTACTGCTCTGAGTACCTCCACCTTGCTCTTCCAGAAACACCACCCTTGACTTGGAATTGTCATCTCTCCTATTGGAAGGAGGTAAGATTCTGGAGGGCAGACGCTGCCTAACGTTGAACGTGACATCCCATTGCCTAGTGGGTTGGCTTGTCATGCATTATTGCTCAGAGCGTTTGGGAAAGGAAGGAGGAGAATGAGAAGAAAGAGCTGCTAGGAGAGAACCGTTTAAGGGTCTCTTCAGCTGGGACACAAGTGGATACCAGGAAGACTGCTGGGAAGTCCCTGACTCTCCTACTAGCTTCCCACCCTGCTGGTACCCACGGGCCTCTCATTTCTCTACTCCTCTCCTTCCCCCAGACTCAACTCTGATCACTGATTATGGATTTTGCTATAGGGCAGATAGATAGTCAGGCATCCTGAGTCTTGCTCCAGCATCCTTTTCATGATCACCCAAGACAAGACTATCAGTGCTGGCCCAAGCAATGGTTAAGAGAAAATCTGACAATAATCTATGACTATTGTAAAAATAAATGTGCACACACACACACACACACACGCACTGTAGAAGAAACAGATGGAAGGTGGTACAGAGCTCAGACTCCAAGTCAGAAGGATCAATCCAGGATTAATCCTGGTGCTGTCTCTTCTGGTTGCTTGGGAAAGTCACATAATTTCTCTGTTTCCTCTCCCCTTAAAGGCAGCTAATGTTCTTAATAACCCAGCCCAAATGAATATTAAAAGACTGCTTTACACAGTGTCCAGTGTTGAGTAAAAGTGGACTCTTCTTATCACCATTACCAGGGACAAGCTCTTGATCTTGTTTTCACAGCTACTCCTAGCATCTGCAGAGCTGAATGAGTGAAGGTGTAAGGGTGGCAGTGCTCTGCATTTAGTAGAGAAATAGGAGGAGGTTTGTTGTCTCTTTTCTCACCCTAAATGGTTTGGACTCTGCCCTGATCATGCCACCAGCTCCCCATTCAGCCAAGATTGGTTGTCTTAAGAATCAGGGACCAGCCAGGCTTTCCTGTACCTTCCAGTTTTCAAGGTGGCCCTAGAAGCTAAGTTCCTCTGAGCTGGGGGACAGAAGAAATTAGCGGCTGTGGTGGCAGGTGGGCGTGGTTTGAGACTCAGCTCTGTTCCCTGCTGGCTGAGACTTGACAGTGTCTTGACTTCTTGCATCTTGATTTTCCATTTTGCAATGAAGCCAGGTTCCTGGGGTGCTGTAGGGTGTCACAGTGGGGTGCTTGATCAATGCTTTCCTTGCTCAGAAGATTAAGTCCAAGCCCAGAAATCAAAGGCCAGATTTAAAGACACAGGGGCTTCCTCCAGAATGTGGACTTTTAGTGTATTAAGCGAAACAATTTAAAGCAGTCATATTGTAGGCATGTAAAAACACAAATTGCTCTTCCTGCTGTCCAGTGGGCACATGGACCTCTCATTTCTAGCAAGTCCTCCAATTCTGCTGAGGGCCCAGGACCACACCATGAAACCATTAAAATAAAAGTGGAGATGGCAGGGAAATTGGTGTCCAGATATCCTGAAGGAGAGCAACAAAATAAAAATAGAACATCTTAAGTCTTCAGGACGCACATATCTATAGAAAGCCACATCCGAGAGAGCACAGCAAGTGCTTTGTCAAAGACAGTACAAGTTTATGATATGGAGAGCTGACAGGATTGATTGGAAATAAAGCCACCCCCAAGAAATCCATTTATTTAGGAAATAAAGGAAAGCAAGTTTCTATGAAATGGATTGATTGTAAGGACTATGATCACTCATCCTGTTTCTAGTGTTCCTTGGGGACAGAGGGCATTCCCAGGGAGAGGAAGCTGTGTCTGCCTAATGGCCCTGGCTCCAGGGAAGATGGCAGGGATGCTACTTCCTGCCTCTTTCCTTTATCCTGACCTTGCCAGGACCGCAGCTTCTCTAGAAGGGCTGGGGAAGGTGACCAACCCTTTCAGAAGTCTGCAGCCATGCAGAAGGCATGTCTTTGGTCTTCTTGAGGGCCCCTCTGCACCAGGGGTGCTGTGTGTGTGCATGGAAAACTGAGCAGGACACACTGAGAGGCCTGGGGAGGTGGGCAAGAGTGGGATGCTGGTCCAAGACCCATCTCTCCTTAGACTCAGGGTAGAGGTTCAGGGGACTCCACTGTGTATCCAGGGCTGAGAATCCCTGAGGGAGCTCCTAGCTACAACTCTTTCATAATTTGTTCTGTGATCTCTGTGCCTCTTCACTGTGTCCTGCTGGGTTTCTCCCCATCTTTCTTCCCCTGTCCGTACAGAGCATGGTGGGTGGGGGAAGGGGGTTCAGCTGGTGGTGTGCTTGCCCAGGAGCCTCGCCAACTTGCTGGTTCACCTTTCAAGGAGGGACAGGGAAAGAGAGAAAGAGAAGGTGAGGGAGGAGGGAGATGGAGGGGAAAGGGGAAGGAGCAAGGGGAAGAAGAGAAAGGAGAGGCGAGGGAAGGAAAAATATTTTAAGTTTGTTAGGAATCTTGCAGAATCAGCCTGCATACTGATAAGAGCTTGGAAAACAGGCAGGAACCAAAGGGGCCAGAGTCATAGAACAATAGCAAGGCCACTATCTGCTTGGGAAGGTGTCATCACACTCGATGTTAGGCATTTGATGTTATCACCATGGCAAATAGAATGGATTTTAAACCATCTGCAAATGTCATTTGCTTAAGATTCAAAGAGCTGTGTGTTGTAGGTGAGTGGTGTGTGTGCATGTGTGCGTGTGTGACAAAGATCTGGTCACTTTGGTATTCATGTTGAGAAGCAGGCTGTACATCTCTCAAAACTCATGTAAGTGGGCAGTCCTACAGGACTGTCCCTCACAGTAGTCATGGCACCCTCCTCCAAGGGGTGCTGGGTGTCACACACAGGCAGTCCCCTGGGAGTTCGTAAGGGGTCCTGAGCAGAAAGCTTACCAGCAACCCCTGAAAAAGTTGTCAAAAGAGATTTTCAAGTCTTGGGACACTTGGGGGCTGTGCTGAAGGTGGCAGTGCCCCGCCCCCTAGAATCTCTCCACTGGCAGTTGCTGGGCAGAAGCAGGTGGGTTCACTCCCATGGCATCCCTGCTCTGGCATGAGCTGGAACCAGCAATTTCAGAGATTCAGGGGAAAACACCTGCTGGGCCTTCATCATGCCTGCTGAGTGGAGGCAGAATGGTGAAGGAGGCTGTGACCTCCTTTCTTCCTCCAACCCTCTTCCCTTAGGGCTCCCTCTGTTAGGATTCCTGTTTTGGCAAATGCCTCTGTGTTCTTCCCATTTCAGCTGAAGCAACACTTCCTCAGGGACTTTTCCAGAACTCCTCCCCACCCTACATGGGCCCAGTTTGTGCTTAACATCCTGCACTTGACCTTCTGTAACACCAACCACAGCACTGGGCACGGTCCTGGCATTTGGTAAGCTGTCAATCATTATTTATTGAACTAAGTTACAATACAACTTAGTGAGCCAGGGGACTTTGTTGAAAGCCAGTCATGGTGTGCTGGGTAGAGGTTGCGGAGGTAAAGAGGCCTTCAGGGTGAGGTTTTTTGTTTACTGGTTAGCTGTTAGGCTATGTCGACTATTTGCTGTAGCTGCAAAGGCTAAACTGTCCCATGTCTTGGTTTTTATCTCTTTGTTGTCTTTGGGTTTCCCTAGAGAATTCTCCTTAAATAGAATCTGAGATGTGAAGTTCTCTCTGGTGTATCTGGTGCTGTTACTAAGCAGGAAAACTCTTGACGTGGTGGTGAGGTGGTGGTGAGGGCCTGGGGGACAGAAGGTGTTCTCTACTGCCGTCATTGGGTCTCTGTCTTTTGGTGAGCCTGTGTTCCTCCACTGTGACTTTCACAAGTGCTTCTCACTGCCCGCCCCTTCACCCTGCTTAGATAAGGCTGAGGGGGCTGAAGCTGGGTATTGCTCTTTTCCCTGGTCAGTTGGGGTTCTGGAAGAACCCCAGTCAGCTAATCTCTCATAAGACAGCTTCTCTTCATCTGCTAAAGAAGAAAAGAATGCTCTAGAGTATGTAAAAAAATTCCATTTTTCATGTCCCTATTAGAAGCAAGAGGGGGTTTTTCCCTCTGACCTTCCCTGTCACAAATATGGGGTTCTCTAAAACTGGATTTATGGACGATTCCATGAGTCAGTCGTGACCACATCCACACTCGGCCGGCAGGTGTGCGTCAATACAGTTCAGGTTTCACTCCCCCGTCTCCAGCTCTCACAGAACTTCTTGCTTGGGGATTTCTCTTGCAGTAACTGATTTTTTAAAAAATCTACCTGTCAGTTTCTCCAATTTAGGGGGTGGCAATTTGCTCTGTGACCTCAATTCTCTGATGAATCTAAGAGTGGTTGGTTTTCAGTTTGCTCAGTCTTTTCCTTGTGTGGATAGGAGCGACAGCTCTGCTGCTCTCTACACGCTGAAACAGAAGCCAGAAGTCACCTGGGGGTTTTATAGGACTTCGAGGTACAGTGTACCTTTTGTCATTTAAGTCACTTCTGGGGCCCTGTATTAGAAATGCTTCCCAAATGGATGTGTGCACCTGCCTATTCTATCAGGTAGACATACCTGGGATGGTAGGCTGCCTGAAGATGGTATCTTTAACCCAGGGATCTGTGAACAGTCTAAAACCATGTCACCAAAGTCTTTGTCAAATGCTCAGAGTCAAAAGTTTGTCAAGGATGGGTGCTGTGTGAGAGTGGGGTGGGAGGATAGAGTGTAAGTGGAACATAACATAAAGCAGATCTCCCTGCTTTAGAGGCAGGAGGTATCCATTCTAACTTTCTCCCCCATTTCCTTCCATTTTTACATTTAGAAAATGTTCTGAAAAGTAGATTTGTGGTGGGAGGGGGTTGGAAATCAGTAAGTGTTAGGAATTAGGAAAATTTCTAATTGGCTGTTCTAGTTTAAACTGGACTCTGAGAGCAGGATGCTCTTTGTAGAATGTAGTTCAGAAATGCTCTGAAAATGGCCAGAGGATAAAATGTACTGTGTCTGTGTATTCATGTGTCTTCCTCTCCCCAAGTCTGCTCAGTTCTTACTCTCTTAAGCAAGCTGACATTATTTGTTTCTGTGATATCAATCCACGTTTTAAAAAATGTATATATATATTTGTGAGCATGAATCTTCTAGTTTGTTCTGGGGACATACATGAGCCTTTCCTCCCTCATCATCTGTATTGCCAAACCACAGGCTGCTTATTCCTAAGCCTGTCCTGACAGCAGAAGTCAGTCTTACAGTCACACATTGCAGGATTTTATTTTATGGGATCACCTCTTCAACTAACAGCAACAAAAAAGTCAATCCTAGAAAGACAAAAGAGCATCCATAAGCCACTACAGGTAACATCTTCTTCCTTTATACATGTGTATTATCACTCTCCATTCACACTTAGCTCTTTCACTCAAAATTATAACCTCTTCAAGGCTCAAGATGCAGTTTTCTGTCTTACTTTTGTGGTTATTGTTGCTATGAAAATATCGCTTTTATCTCAATGCTTTCTTCTTGGACAAATTCTTGCCAGATTTAATGACACCATCATTCCTTTCACATGACAATGTAACTGAGGACTTGCATGTGAGGAACAGAAGTATCATGACCAGGTTTCTCTTTCTGCTGTTGTCATCATCTGCAATGTCCCATGTCTTGGCAGAAACCTTTTAGAGCTCCTTATCTATTTCCTGAGGGTTAGTTTAGTTAAGATTAAACACTAGAGGGACAACTTGTTGTAACTGGACACACAAAAACTGTGTGAGCCACTAAAAGCAGGTAAAGGAGTGGGGTGAAGTCCCCTGGGTGGGTTTTGAACTCAGGGCCTGTACTTTAAGCTACTCCATCAGCTTTTTTGTAATAAGTATTTTTGAGATAGGGTCTCAGGAACTGTATGCCTGGGCTGGCTTTGAACCATGATCCTCCTGATCTCTGCTCCTGAGTAGCTAGGATCATAGCTCCCGGCTACGCTGTACTATTTGAGTCACTCTGACAGCCCTTTTTTTGTGTTAGATATTTTCGAGATAGGGTCTTGTCAACTATTTGCCCGGGCTGGCCTTGATCCTCCTACTCTCTGCCTCCTGAGTAGCTAGCATTACAGGCGTGAGCCACCAGTGCCTGGCTGTGATGAAAGTTCTTTGCTTAAGACAGAGATAATATGGAGAGTGGGCTCTTTAACCTCAATCATATATATGCTTGTGTATATGTATATAGCAGCCTAAAATTATAATATTTGTGCATACTCATCAAAGAAAAAATATAAAATATAAAATCAATCCTAATCCTGTAATCTAGTGATAAGCACTATGAATTTTTTTGGTTTCTGTTCTTCTAAACTTTGTCTTAAAGTCTAGAAGACTAGTACATTTGTACTTATGTACAATTGTGTTCTTTTTACAGAAATAGGGTCATATGGATACACTACTTGAAGACAATCTTAGGTCCTTTTTTTTTTTATTTCCTCAGAATAAACTCTTGGAAGGAAGGATGCTAAGTCAAAGGGCATACACTTTATAAAGGTGTCACCCATTTCCAAATTGCTTTACAGAAATGTTGGACCACCCCATAGGAAACAGGAGGGCCTTCTCCCAAGGATTTTCACAAATACTGCCACCTTAAGAAAAACCACAAACAGACTGGGATTAGTTTGCAATCCTAGCTATTTTAGAGGCAGAGATCAGGAGGATTGTTGTTTGAGGCCAGCCTGGGAAAAAAGTTAGTGAGAGTCCATCTCAGCTAATAAGCTAGGCATGGCAGTGCTCATGGAAGGTATAGGGAAGTAGGAGGATCGTGGTCTGAGACCGGTCTCAGGAAAAGATGCAAGACCCGTTCTAAAAACATAAAGTCAAAAAGGGCTGGCTCAAGTGGTAGGGCTCCTGTCTAGAAAGCCTGAGACCCTGAGCTCAAATCCCAGTACCACCAAAAGCAAAAAGCAAAAATAAATCTCCAAAGACAAACCTTGTAAATGCAGAGGTCAGTGAATTTCATTTTACTTGGAGTCTGAGTGGTGGCTGGAGAAGTCCAGCATTTCTCTTATATGTTATGGCCATTCATGTTCATCTTTTATGGCTTGTCTTTGTGTGCTACTTGCCTATTTTTTTTGCTGGAGTAGTCTTCTTTCTTTGATTAATTTGAACTGATCAATCTGATCATCAGTTAATCGGCTTTGCATTATTATAATGAACTACTTGAGACATTATAATGAACTACTTGAGACCTCTAACTTAAAGGAAGGAAAGTTTATAGTGTTCATAGTTTCAGTCCATGGTTATCTGGCCTGTTGCTTTTGGGCCTGTGGTGAGGCAGCATGTCATGGTGGGAGCATATGGTGGAGGAAGCTGCTCACCTCATGGCCACTGGGAAGCAAAGAGAGACAGGAAGGGGCCGGGTCCTAACATCCCCTCCAGGGCACACTCCCAATGACTGGGACTTCCTCCCACTAAGCCCCGCCCCTTACAGGTTACACTATCTCTCATCAGTGCTGTGGGCTGGGGACCATGCCTTTACTTACCCTTTGGCGGAGAACTTATTCAGACCACAGCAATATCAGTGGGTTAATTGGCTCCCTGGTTAACTCCAACCATGTGACAGAAGTTATGTCCTTTTCTCCTATTTTGGTTGCCTGGATCTGGCTGTTGGGGTGGAGAACAGAGCTAACCTGGCTACAGGTTAGCTGGCCACAGATCTAACTGTCCTGTGGCCAGTTTGCTTGTATTTGGCTTGTTTTCGAGGTTCCTAAGATAGACCAGGATCTGTGGCAGTGAAATCTGCAGAGGGTAGTGGGAATCAGGACCCAGAAAGCATAAACCTGGCTTAAGAAATATTTCTTGGTAGAAAAACAAATTCTCAAAATCAAACTCCTTTTCTCAAACATTAGTGTTCAAGATTAAAAAAAAAAAAAGAGGCTTGCTCATGGGATGCTCTCCCTTCTCTGTAACCGATGCTGTAATTTTTTTTGTCACTTGTCAACACAGCTTTGGGTCACAGTCTCATCACCTTCTGCTGAGGCATTTTGAGGGATGACTCTGACGCATCAGGCTTGGCTTGAAGTCATGTTCCTGCACTCCGGTGTGCGACCTGAAATAAGTTACTTGCTGTCTCCTCTCCCTGGTTTCTTCATCTTAACAGGGCTTGAATGAGAAAATGAGTACAAAGGCACCCAGTAAACACACAGTTACTATTTCCTCATCTGCTACTACTGCTATTGTTCCTGTTTGTTACGATTATTAAGCAGCCTGAGACTTCTTCCAAGAAGTGCATCCTGAGTCCAAACAAAGAATTCACAAACGTCTACCTGTTGACTATTGTTGATACCCGCCCTCACAATATATTGTGGACAGGCATACCTTGCAGGTCTCAAATTGCATTAAATTATCTGGAACTTTCAAAATCAAGAGCCGGGGGAACAATCAACACAGCAGTATCCTACACACAGAGCACTTGACAACTTCTGCTGAATCAGGAAGATGGGACAAAAATGCAAACTGCAAATGGACAGGTGCCAGCACAGTCCTGCCTTGAATTCTTCCCTCAGTGGGCTCAGAGACCCTGAGAGGCCCTCAGCTGGCTGGTTGAAAAGCTTCTTTCTATCATGGCCCCCTGGCTATGTCTGCTGTTTTTAAAAACCAGATATGATTTCTAGGTCTCCTCCTTTGTACTTCACTTAAGTAGCTCCTGTCCTCATTACCTTCTATTGAGGTGTTTATGGCCATGGGAAAGCCAAGGAGACCCATGGGGGACTTCTGCGTCACCAATGTTGATCAGAAACCAAGAGAATTGAGAAACCATGGCAAGAAGGGTGGCAATAGAATTTGCTGCCCCATGAGTTTCTGACTGATCTAAATCAGAGTTGACAGCTAGAAAATGATGATGGAGTCCCTGCAGCCAAGTATCACTGAATATTCAATTCTTTATTAGATTTGTGATTGTCAGGCACTAGGACAGGCAATGTCCTGAATACGTCAGATCCATTCTGACTTCCCAGTGTGCCTGGCATGGGGTAAGCCAGGGAAGATGTCTTGGGAGAGCTGGGCTTGGAGACTGGGAAGCTGAGCCGGTGGCCCTGGGGACAGCACACTCTAGACTCTGGCCTGACTGTGAACTGCATATATGAAGGTTGGTTCCTCTTGCAGGGTGCAAGCTGCCTGCTCCTCAGAGTGCTGGCCAGCTAGGAATCAGTTCCCTTTCATATGACTGCTGGACCACCTCCTTCAAGGTAAGTTACTAGTGCCTAAGCTTGGCTAGATTGTTCCCCAGGGTCCTCATTATATGGGGAGGACCCACAGGATGGAGCAGGGAGCATCCACCTGTCTGAATGCCAGCTCAACTATGAGTGGCTCCTAACCAGTAGTTGTTCATGGTCATTAGCCAAAGCTTGCAGATAATTTACTTACATAGGTTGGCACGTATGCAAAGATAGCTGGACCCTGTAACTGTACCCTTGCACACTTATGTCCTCTCCACCTTTCCAGAATAAGGATGAAGAGGGAGAGACGAGGACTTCCTGATGTGTGCACCTAGCAGCTTTAAGGCAATCTGATCATGGAAACATTGAGTCCTGTTCATTGTGATTAGGTTGTGTGCGTTCTGATGTAGAAAGCTTTATTTTTTTAAAAATTCTAATTTGCTTTAAAATGTAACTTATGGACACAGTTTAACAGGTAAAAGGAAATAACAGGTGGTGGTGGCCAAGGGAGCGAGCCGAGGAGAGCTACAGCCCAAGAGTGAGGATCTCACACGTGAAGTCTTCTCTTTTGCGTTGCAGCCTGTGACATATAGCTGAGAACCAAGCTGCTCTGATGGGCCCTAGGACTGGCCATCCGGAGACCGATTTATTGGTCCACTTCCATTCTATTCTTAGATAATAACTTGTGCTCTTCAGGGCTCAAGGACCTCTCAGGGCTCTTGTGAAAGCCAGTGACCAACGGCAGGATCCAAAGTGTTGGGTAAAGGGCCGTTAAACTTCTGTCAACACTAGGTGGCGCAAGCGCACAACTGATGCTTTGGCTGACTCTTCCCTGGAAAAGGGGCATCACTTTGTGGGGAACGTGAATGAGCATCTGTGGTGGTCTGGCCTTCTGCCTGCTCCTTCCCAGGCCTCTGTCCCACGTCCCACATGCTTCCGGCAGTGATGAGGCTCTCCTGGCAGTGAGTCTGCCCTGAGGATCTATGTCTTGCCACCCTGTCATTGGCCCATAGTCAGCCCTGGCAGTCTTGAAAACAGTTTCTCAACCCCAAACCTCTTTTTCATTCAGGTATGGGGCTGTGTCTCTGACCTTTGTCTCATTTTCCCAGGTGTATCTCAGTTCTTCAGTTCAGAAGATGGGTGGCTCGGGGGAAGTGATCCCACTGACCCAGTGTCTTTAGCAGGTCTTGCAGTTCCCTCACCATCAGTGTCTTTCATCTGTGTGACCTAGTGACCCTGGGCAGGCTGGTAGCTCCGCTGAGCTTTGTGAGGATTTACTGAGGTGACACATGAAGACATCCTTTCCAGAGCCTGGCCAAGAGCAGAGATCAGTGTGTCATTCCTTCACCCATTCATTAACTCAGGCCAGAAGAGGGGCAAAGGCTACACTTGATCTGGCATGTGCAGGGACGGTGCCAGCCCACTGGACATCCTGTTGGCTCCCTGGGAGGGTCCTGATACCTCATTGAAGAGGTCTCTGCTTTCTTTTCCAAGGCTCAGATTTCACACAAGAGGCCATGGCAGCCTGTGCTGCTAAGTCGTGTGTGGCTTGTTAGGATGGAAGCATTTTTGCCCTGGACATTGCTTTTCCTCTGACTTCAGCTTGCAGCCACAGGGGACAGTATCCTATCGGCCAAGGCTGTCTGCTTCCCATCTCCTACTGGCGGTGGCAGGTCAAAGGGGCAGGACTAGAGTTTCCAAGTTGCTATGACCTCACTATGAATGTTTGATCAAAGGGAGATGGCTGACGTTTCAGCTTGATTGATTTCAGAAGCACAAATAATATGAGCTATTCACAATGACCCTGAGTGGACACTATCTGTAACTAGGAGGTGATTTGGGCCAGGGGGTAGCCCTTGGTTCAGCCAAATACAATCAAGCTGCTGTGCATTGGAGCAGAGGGTGGAAGACACTCTCTGGCCAGGTGGGTTCTGGGTTTTTGGTGGAACTCAGGGCTTGGTTGTCCCAGGCTGTGGGTCACCCTGGAGAGAGACCTTAAGGTTCAGGCAGGGTACACCAGGGGCTCATCCAGACCTCCTCCTCACAGTCGGTGTCCATATGTTGGATGATCAGAAGAGGCCATGCTGCATTGTTTCGGGCCAACAGCACTGCCAGCTTCTCTCTCTCTGCAGGGTGGGTCTAATGAGGAGGTCACTGAGAGTAACCTCTTCTCTAGAGGCTTGAGGACATCTATATGTGATGTCAGGAGTGCGCTCACCCTTAGAGGTGTTGTGGAGAGGGCCTTAGATTAGGCACAGGATCATTGGCCTATTTGTTCTGTGCTGATATGATGACTGTGAGGAGGCCCAGGGCCTTGGCTTAGGCTGCTCACTTCTTCATGGACCCCCAAGTTCCCTGCCAGCCCTAAGAACAAGATGAAAGATGCAGCTGCCCCACAATGTGTGATGTCGTGACTCGGGTGTCTCCACAGCCCAGCCTCCCTGTCTGGAAAAGAAAACTGCCCAGGCTCCTGCAGTACTTAGTGTTCATGGGTGGAAAAGGAGAGCTCCCATCAGTAAGGCCACCTGCCTGGGGTGTAGCTTGCCTGCTGCAAACACATGACTGAGGACATTGAGGAAGAGAGTAATCATCAACCCTGGTTGCATGGTAGAGTTCTCTAGAAAGCTTTTTAGAAGATGTCATGCTTGAGCACCTGAAACCCATTAAATGATCACCTCTGGGGGTGGGGTCCAGCATTGTATCATCTAACACATCCAGGTGCTTCTAATGAGCAGCTGGTGGTGACTCCATCTTGAAGTCATCTTCCCACTTATAAATATTTAATGCCACGGGTCCTCCTGGTTTCCTTGTCACCCTTTCTCACTACTCAAGGTAGCTGACTTGCCCTGACCTGTTAGAGTACACTCACACCTTTGTGCAGTGTAATATTTTTGACCCTGTAAAGTCTTGCTACATACACTGTGCTACTACTGAATCAGGAGGGTCAGAATCTGTCATCTGGATGCTGCTCAGAAATGCATTTTGCTTATCAGGATCAGCTTGTAGCCAAGATCCCCAAGTGATTTATGTGCTTATTAAGGTTGGGAAGCACTGGTTTAAGAGACAGATCTTTCTTCTCCCTCCCACTTTTTTAATGAAAAAAAAAATCATTTTACAGTGAACATTCCCAAGCCATTCTTTTAGCCACAGCCCAGTTTCCACAGAGGCAGAGTTCTGGATGAGCCTCCTGGAGGTACTGTTTGTGGTGCCTTGCAATGCCTGTGGCTGGTTCCATTTTAGGAATTCTGGGCCCTAGTTGGCTGTATGTATGTTGGGCATGTCTGTGAACTAGTGTTTTATTATCCAGGCGGTTCCTTTCCATTGCTATGGGTGGTCTGTGTGGGTCTCTTCTGTGAAATTCCAGTTCTCTGAGGAGTAGATTTTTCAACTTTGACTCGCAGCTCTCTGACAATGCCTGCTACATAGCAGAAAATCAAAATATATTTCTCAAATTGTCACTCCATCCTCATCATGAACCGTATGGCATGAGTAATTCATTCAGGGAGCAGAGAAGTTAATGGTTTCCCTGATAACAGTTCATCTGAATTTGGTGAACTGGAGAGAAGCAGATGTTGAGGAAGTCAATGCAATTTCTTCTTCCTAGTGAGCTCTCAGTGCCTTCCTTTTCTACAGAAAACTGGCAGGATTTCCCTTCCTGGCAGATTCAATCTTCGGTAGAACATGAGAAACGAGTGGAAGTTTTGACATTGAGCTTGTAGATGACAAAAATGGCTCCCTTTTCCAGAACTTGTTCTGATATTGTTTTACTGGGTTTGTATTAGGGAAGGGCAGAGAATCAGGAGTCCTGCGAAGAGCTCTCTTTCACACTTCACCCTCCTTCTTAGCCCTTATTCCACCCACATCCAGTTTAGAGATGACGGGACCATCTCTGTCCATGGCAGAGCGGTTGCTCTTCTGTCCCCAGCAATGAACAAGGCTCTCTGCTTGGTGAAGTCCTTTTCATTTTCTAAAGCTCACAGTATGTGTCACCCTGTTTGGAAATCATCCACCTCCCTTCCCCAGTCCTCTTGGTCACTCCCTCCCCGGGCTGTCAGGATTCTCTACTGTTTACTTCCACCCCTTCCCAGTCTGCACACATTTAGCACCTGTTATCTGTGCTTCTCATTCTAGAGCCAGAGTTGCTTGAAGGCAAATAGGGGAGAGGGCATCTTTTCTCTCTTGGAGCTTAGAAAAATGCAAATGTGGTCTGTCCACCTGTCACCTTTCTTAAGTATCATATGTTCTCCCCCTTGGCTTTTGCTCATTTCACACAAAGTAGTTCATAAAAATGTCCTAAGAACTGAGTCAGAGTCTGGTTCAGAGTTTCTGGCAGGGACAAAGCCTGTAGATCCAGCTCATGAAGGACATCTCCTACACAAAGCTTCAGGCTGAGCCTCACTCTCTCCTTCAAGAAATCGCCTGGCTGTGGCTGGATAATGTGGGGATATATTTCCTGATGTTTATTTTATTAGAGGCATGTCTTTTCTGTAAATCAAGGCATGCATTTCCTCTGTCTAGCTCTCTCTATAAATACTCCGGGAGTAGTTAAAGAGAACTGAGGATCAGCATAAGCATGAAGCATGCCAGGAATGGGAAGACATGATGGGCTCTGCTGGTTGCTGTGGGCACAATAGTAGAATGGGTAGAAGGAGGCTGTGACCAAGACTACAAGTTGGGGATAGGTCCTGTGGAGGTGACTTGGCCTTCTCAATCCCCATCTCCTGGCAGATGAAGCCTCCAGGTTACCCTTAATTATGTTATGATACCAGTGAGACTTAGTGAGGAAAATAGCAGAGTGAGGTGGACTGGAGCGTGGGGAGGGCAATTGCTGGGGAGGAAGGAAGAGGAGGAAAGGTGAAGAAAGGGAAAGGACAGTGGCTCTTTATCATGCACAGGGAAAATGTCTCCTTGTGCTTGTGAGTGTTGGCCAGAAGGCTGCTGATTTTAGGCTAGCGTCAGACTTCTCCAAATAAAGTGAAGATCGTCCTTGATTCAGGGACCCACAAAGGAGTGGGGGCTGGAGACAGTGCTCCTGACAGAGTTGGTGAGGTCCTGCAGGCTGCTCCATCTCTGGTTCCTGGCCAGGGTTGGAGGAAGCAGAGAGTCAACCATGTTCACCTGTTTTCCTGATCTCCCTGTATGTTCTTGTCTCCCTTCCTCTTAGTCTCCTAGTTCAGTAAGTAACTGTCTCTGTGCTCATTGTCCTGGGAGATGTATGGAAAGGAGGGAAGCAAAACAAAATAGCAATGCTTTTTGGCTTCTTTGTCCTAAAAGCCTCTGTCCTTCAGGAAAGAAGAGGATTTGGCATAGGGGTTGCAAGGCAGTGGTGGTGGTGGAGCTTGTGGAGGAAATGGAAAAGCAATTGGTTTCCCAGCTGGGATAAGGCTTTTGCAGCTTTGAGGATAGTGGGGTAGGAGACATACCTTCTGGGGTCTCTCTTGAGCTCTATTTTCCTGCCACACATTTTCACAGGGACCAGGAAAGGGGTATGAAAGAGAAGCCTTGATCTGCTGTCCCCCCACATGGATGACAGTTGATGCTGTTGTCTACCACCTAGGGCCCCTCCATGCCAAAAGACAGCTTCCTGAACTGCTGAGCATGCTACTGGCAGCTGTCCTTGGCTAAAGAGACCAAGGTCATGCTGTTCCCCAGGACAGCTACATCCAATGGTTAGTTTGTGCAGGAGTGGAAAGCCCCAACTCCTTACACCATAACAAAAGAACTGTGGCAGTTTCATAGTTCCCTGTGGCGCAACAGAGGCCATGCTGAATTGTGCTGTAGCTCAGTCTCCCCTTCTGCTCAGTTCGCACCATTCTCTTTCCTCTCCCAGGTCATGACCCAGGAGCTCTTCCTACTTCACTTCCTGCACGTACTCTCTCTCTCTCTGAGTTGGCTTAGGGAAGTCCAATTGATGACAAGTCCAGAAAACTTTCTATCCTATAAGAAAAATAAAAGTGCACTGTGATGATACAGGGGTGATGATGGAAGTTGACTTTTTTGAGGTGTCTTAGGAACAGGATGACCTGGAAAAGTCAGCTCGGCTGAACAGGCACAGCTGCTTAGCGCCAGAGAAGAGCTGAGAGAATATGTGGGCCCAGGGTTGATATGCGGGCAAAAAAAGAAAAACTGCTTCTTCAGGTCACGTGAGGTGGGTGGGCTTTTAGTTTGTGACCCTAAGTTCAGACACACAGAGCCAAAGGCAGCCTCAAAGAAAAGTTCATGCTCAATGCCACATGGACAAGGCTGACCATGGAGCAACCTTGTGGACAGTGGTCCCTTGAACACCACACAAGTGTCCTGTCCCTATGGCATTCTTGCTCAGGGTGGGGGAAGGCAAGGCAAATCCCCAGAAAGGTTGATGCTCAATGTCCTGCCAACCCAATAGGACAGGACCGTGAGTCATAAGCCAAAGGGAGTGGTGAGAAATCGAGCAAGCAGTATTCTTGTTCTGAGTTTGTGATGCAAGATCCTTCCTGCATACGTTGCTGATACCAGGAAATATCCAAAAGCTGAAAGCTGCTTCAGTTACGGGAGTCTCCACTTCAGTAGGGCTAAGTCACTATGTATAAAATGTCAGGGTCTATTGAATCTTATCCAGTTAGACTTAATTGCATTAATACTACTATTCAATTCTGCCAAAGGTATGTCTAATTTTTTTCCAATAACACAAAGAACTCAAGTCTACATGAGTTTAAGATAATAACCCTTTAAGGGGATTGGACAATGAGCACATGATAAAAGCTAGAGCACACAAGGGAGGGGTGAGGATAGGTAAGACACCTAAAAAACTAGCTAGCATTTGTTGCCCTTAATGCAGAGAAACTAAAGCAGATACCTTAAAGCAACTGAGGCCAATAGGAAAAGGGGACCAGGAACTAGAGAAAAGGTTAGATTAAAAAGAATTAACCTAGAAGGTAACACCCACGCACAGGAAATCAATGTGAGTCAATGCCCTGTATAGCTATCCTTACCTCAACCAGCAAAACCCCTTGTTCCTTCCTATTATTGCTTATACTCTCTCTACAACAAAATTAGAGATAAGGGCAAAATAGTTTCTGCTGGGTATTGAGGGGGGGAGCGGGAGGGGGTGGAGTGGGTGGTAAGGGAGGGGGTGGGGGCAGGGGGGAGAAATAAACCAAGCCTTGTATGCACATATGAATAATAAAAGAAAAATGAAAAAAAAAAACACACATACATACAACGCCCCCCAGCAAAACAAATAAAAACAGACATTATAGTGAAAAACATTTTCTATAACAGTTAAAATACAAAGTGAAGCCTGAGTTCTTATCCTAGTGTGTTAATAGCCTCTATAATTCTATAATAAAAATAAATAAACTCTAACAGATTCAAATAAGCAAAAAAAAAAAAATAACCCTTTAAGAGAATATGATTGAATGTGGGCCTGCATGGTAGTAGAATCTGGGACCGGGAAATTCAAAGTTTATGTTGATGGGATTAGAAATGGAAATGCATGTTTTTTTTTTCCTTTCCCCACAATTCATCTCAGCATTTGTACTTTTGCAAATGATTGAAAACCAACTGTAGTCTAACGTTGACCTCAGTCCACCCAGAAGTCTGATCTTTAATGTCTATAGCATGTTCATCTGAAATGGCATGTTTGTGTCTGGCTGAAAGGTCCACACGGGACCTCACCACCCACTCTTCTCCATCAAGTGGACACTGGTGTAAGGTGGTCTTGTTATGGGCTCATCCAAGATTGCCCATGAGGAACCAAAGTCGTCATGGTGAGCCAGGTAAGAATCCAGTCTGACTTCATCTTCTCACTGTAGGGCCTAGTGCAGAGGCAAGCACAGTTTAGGGTCAGTGTTGACAGAATCCTGGAGGTTACTGAAACTTTCCCATGTTATGAGCTTCCTCATTTGCTTCAACCACCCCTCCCCCCCAATCCATCCATCCTGTGATTCCACATGAAAAAGCTTTCTTGGGTCTCCTCCCTCAAGTCCACTGTAATGGTCAAATTTCTCCTCACTTTACCCGAACTGCTTCATAACTGCCATAGCTGTCAGTGGGATCTTCCTAGAACACAAAATAGATCTTGATACTTTCTTGCTTAAAGGTCTTAGAAGGCACTTCGTAACTTTCAGGCTAAAGTTTAAACTTCTCAGCAAAGCACTCAATATTTCCCCCCAGTCAGTCTTAGTTCCTACTGATTCATCCTACCTTTCTGCACCCTGGCCCCTCTGGGTCACCCTGGTGCCCCTGGGACTGGGAATAAGACTCATTCTTTGAGGAGGCCAAGAGCCTGGACTGTGCAGTCAGACAGTTCAGGCTGACATGCTGCTATTTATATTTCATGGAAACCTGGGTGAATGAATCATCTTCCTTAAAACTCCTTATGTCCTCACCTGTATAATGCAGTCAACACTCATGTCAATCCCCATGTCATTGTCACTCTTTCTAATACTCTTTCTACAGCTGTTTGTTGTAAAGATAAAGTGAAATTGTGAAAACCCTTAGCACAGTTCCAATCACAGCTTCAATGATGATTTAGTGTTCTGGAATCGGGAGATCTGGGAGGGGTAGCAAAAGACAGTGGCTGTCTTGGTAACAGAACTTTTGGGGGCTTTTTAGCCTCCATCGTATCTTATGTTAGGATTTTATCCAGCATGCCTGTCTTATGAAGAGACAATTGAAAATTTCCTCTGTAGAGCTCCCTAAGTCTTCTAACAAAGTATTCTGTCTTCCCTGTGCTCTGTTAGCCCCTGCCTGTGACCCAGCCACCCAGGGAGGTGATCATTCATCTGCCTGTCTGCCATGCACACTGGACAATACATGGAGACTGAGCTTTGTGGTCTCTGTTTCCCCAGGGCTTTGCACAATGTGACACATCGAGGGTGTGCTTACGAATTTGACTTGAACTGATGTCTCTCTTGTTGCAAGAATCACTGGGACACCTCAATTCCCAGCCTCCAGTATTCCTATGGTAAAAGTTTCTAACAAACACGGTTTCTCAACAAACATATTTTCTTCCATAAATCCACAGAAAATCAAGACATTCCTTTTGAAAAGCCTTCAGGGAGGTCGAGACAGCAGTAAAGAGTACACAGCCAGCTGCAGCTCTGGATGAGCCCTTGGAGGGCTCCTTAGTCTTTCCAAGCTCTCTGGGCCTCCTCGGAGAGCAAGGACTTTCTGGAATTCCCAGCATAAAGCTCTGACTTAGTGTTCTGGGAGCACCTGCTCTCTCTCTGCTGCTCGAGAGGAGAACCCCAGCAGCCCAACAGTGGAGCCCTCAGTGTGGAGCCTGTGGGCCTCTGAACAGAGTTCTGGTCTGTCGGTGAAGGCCCTTACACTGTGCAAAGGCATGCTGATTCTTTCTGAGCAGAAATACTTTGGTTTTGATCCTTGGTCTAGATGGATGCTTAAAAAAATCTGTATCCACTTTCATACTTTGGCAAATAAGGTACAGGTAACATATAGTGTTCAAAATGTAACCCAAAATTCATTTTGCATTATCTTATGATTTAATAAGATCTGTGAGATAAAAATCCTACATCTGGCCTTAATTTAATACATGGCAAAGGATGTTTAATTCAGTTAAAGTATAACACCAGATTTACTATAAATTGAATAAAAGTTTGATGTATTAAGTATGTCAAGTGCACCAATATTACATGTACAGCTTGATGAATCTTTACATAAGTATAGGACCATGAGCATTCCAGAAGTTCTCCTTGTGCCCTTTCCCATTCTATACCCTCAGCTATGGCCCCAAGGGGACCATTATTCTTATGCTATTTCTAGATGGCATACCATGTTTTTCTCCAAATGTCTCTTGTCCTCTGCAGTTGTCTTGTTTTAGAGCCAACTTCATCTTGTGAGTTTTATGGATTTTGCCATTCTGAATCATGTTGCTTTTCCACCAGTATAAGAATAAGTGGTGTTTTGAGATTTGGGAATTTGAGTGTTTTTCCCAGTTTTTGTTTCATTATATGTAGCTTACTGTTGACCTAGTCCCTTGGAAATACTGGAATACAAGGTTTTTCTGTAGATTCTTAGTTAAATAGTACACATAAGTGCCTCTTTTCCACAATGGGTTTTCATATTCAAACATATAGTCTGTTTATTTATTCTATAAGAGATAAGTTAGAAAAAAAATAAATGGTAGTAGCTACAAGAAGGAAAGGAAGTGTAAAGGAAGAAAGAAAGGGATAGAGTGAGCTAAACATTCAAGATGGTAAGCATCATTTGGGCATTCTTAGTATTTGGAGTTTCAGATTAAAATGCTGCTTTTGTTCACTTAATTGTAAGCTATCAATCATTGAGATAATTGAGGATTATCTTAAGTGGGCAATGAAGTTTGTCTTAAATTGCTTACATAAAATTTTCTTACAGAAATAGAGTGAAACTTTTCCATAGAGTTCTCAGATAGAAAGTGGTCATGGGTCATTGATCCTACCTTCCAATGAGCTGTTGAAAAACACGAATGATATCTACTTGAGCACAGCTATCCTGCTTAACAAAATGCTGCAGACCCCTATTTACTCCTTGCCAAATTCTTCTTTGAAAGTGGAACGGCCTGTCAATCAGAACTTCTCATTAGAGGAGCTTTGAGATTTTTCATACTAGGAAATACTGCTCCCATTCTTGTTGGTAGATGGGGACAGAGCACATGTCTGTCATCCTCACATCCTTCCCAATGGCAGCCATTCTGGTATCTGGTATGAACCAAGGCTCCAGTACATATTTTTGGATGTGGATGAAGGGATGGTCCTTGCTCATAACACACAAAAGGAGCCAGGGGTAATTTGCACAAGACTCTCCTCCCTCACCTGCTCTGGGAGTTCTCGTAAGCGCTTCCTCATCAGCCCAAACGCATCTGTGAATATCTGTTACTAAGTGCATTAACATCCTTCCCATTTGCTTTTATTGCAAAATCTGGTCCTAAAGATGGAGTTCTTATGATGGAAGTGCTATTGCCTGAACTCTTTTGAAAGAAGGTCTAGTTTTCAAAATGCTACATTAAAGACATTCCTAGGAAACCATTGTGAGGTTTTAATTGCTATAAGGAAGAGCTCACAAACTTTTTGTGTAGAGCAGCTCTTAAATCAGTGAGCATACCTTATCATCATGGCAGAAATAATTTATAGTTAAATTGACTTATCATTGATAGGGAGATACTGAAAATGAACTTACTTTTGTGTAGAGTTTAACGCATATTCAAACCTGCAGAGGAGATACCTCTTTTAAACCTCTTCTCTGCTAAATGTAAACATGTCAGAACATAAACTGTGGTTAAGATCATATCTCTACACCACCCTCTCAGGTCGCCTGTGAAATCTTTCTCTTGCTGTTAAATCTCCATCTTAGATAAAGGGAGTTTAGGGTAATTTCTACTTAGGTGCTATGATGTATCTTTTGGTCATTTCCCATGAGTTAGATCCTCTTGGCTCTTATTGTGTTATACTGTCAGTCCCCCGTAGATGGCTCTACCTTCCTATTTGCTCCCTTTATTTGAAAGCAGTCTGAAGTCCCTAAACGCCAGTGCTAGTTCTATGGGAGCTTGAGACAGGAGCCTGAGATGTAGATCCAAACCTCACTGGCCTTTAAAACAGTGGATGCTTTTATGTAAAAGGGAAAGCCAAGGAATATTTAAGTGAGGGGCCCTGGAAAAGTACATGTAGTGGGAGGGGAGAGTGGGCTGCTGGTGGACATTGTGGTCTCCTTTCAGCAAAGCTGCAGTCAGGTGAAATAAATTTGGGTAGATCTGTATAGTCCATATTCTCTTTGGAATGTCACAAAGTATCATAATATTTAAAAATCTCTGAGAAGTTCTGTAGGAAAAAAGTCTGGCTAGCTTTGCTCAATCTGAAATTTTATGAACTCAGAATGTACCAATATTAAATCAAACTGTGTTTGACAGAATATACTCCTGGAGGTGATGTCTACAAGGTGTCTGAGGGTTAGGGCAAGAAGTGAGGCATCTGGGCTCTTCTGGGGTGAGAGGAGGGTGCAGCAGAGGCTGCTTACCTGTAGCAATTGCCAGGTTGCCAAGTATCTTGGAAAACTGTTTGTGGGTGGATTCCACATATTTTGTGGAATTGCCCAATGCTCCCCAAAATGAAGAAAGTAACATCCAGTTTACATATGAACTGCCTTATCTGTGTTAGATGCTGGGCTAGATTTTTTATGCATAATTAATATAGTCTTCATGGCATTTCCTGAGTAGCTATGATCTACACCCCACAGAAGAGAGGACTTATGTACAGAAAGGAAAGGGACTTGCTTGATTTGATTTTGCTCATCAACAAGTAGTGGAGCCAACACTTAAACCTGTCAACCTCTAAAACCCTTTCTTTGCATCCTGTTTGGTTTTTAATGCATTGCAACAGAGAATTACTGAAAGAATTAGTTAAGGAAGTAATTAGAATTGATTTGGCTTAAGTCAAGTACTAGAGAAGGAACATCAGGAGACCCAGCTGGAATCCCAGCATGACCACTTTCTGCCTGTATGGCTTTGGAAAAGCCTCTTTGAGCTCTTCCATAAAATAGGAATTACTTGTGGAGGATTAAATTATAGCTAAAGCTATGGACTAGGTACATAACTGATACTCCAAAATGTCCATGTGGTGTCACCAGCCGGTTCGCTCCGTCTCCACCAGCCTTAAGCAGGTGGCGGGTACTTATAATCTATGCTTGGCTGTGAAGCAGTAGGCCTGAAGTCTAGTCATTGGTGAACAGAGCTTGGTGGTCTCTTTTCAATCTTCCCTGGAGTCTCAGAGCCTTGGAAGTTTGCCAGAAGCAGGTCAGAGAATAGACCTGAAGCAAGGTCTTAGTTATCAGAAGGCAGAGCTAAATTTAGGAGGCAACTGTGAACGTGAATGCTCAACAGGCTCTGTGAAGTAGGGCTGTACAATTATCTGGTAAATTTGATTAATATAGACAGGCTATACTGATATTTGTTTGGTTCTCAGCCAAAGAGCCCCTCTCTCTTCCCAACATTTTTCTTCTCCAGATCACCTTGCTCTTCACTCCTAGGATTCTTCTCATCTCCTTTGTTATCTGCATGGAGATTCTTTTTGTGGGACTTACTAAATAATCTTTGGCTGTGTACTTTTGTTAAATCAAAGATCGCAAAGTCATGACCTTGGAATGGCATTCTGCCCTTAGAAGGCTCATTTGGCCTGCACAGGTTAAAAAAAAGAAGAGCTTTCAGTAGAAAATTTGGAGATTTCACATATAAATTAAAAATTTTGTCTCCTCTTTAGAAAAAAAGGAGGATGAAGCTACACAGACCTGATTTCACCAGAGTCTCTTCTCAGTGACCCCAGTTCCTTCCTGCTTCACCATGCACCTGCACGCACACCTCCCAATTCTCTCATCCATGTTCTGCTCTGTAATCTGCCACCCTTGATTCTGACTGCATCCACATGAATGAGGCCCGACGGGTTCCTTGCTATGCTCCTAAAATAAAAAGCTATATTAATATATGTTGGGTTAACTAGCTTTCCATTATGTAACAAATATATGAGAAAATGAATGGGGGAAAGGTTTATTTTAGTTCCAGGTTTCAGAGGTTCTAGTCCAGGGCTACTTGACCTGTTGCTTTGGGCCTGTGACAAACAAGGCAGTGCATCATGGTGGGAGCACATGGTGGAGGAGGCTGTTTCCATTATGGCATCCAGGAAGCACAGAGAAGAAGGAAGGGGCCAGGGTGTTATTGTCCCATTTCAGGGAATTCCTCCAGTGACCTAACTTCTTCCACTAAGCCCTACCTCTTAAAAGTTCCACCATCTCCCAATAGTGTCACAGGCTGATGACTGAGCCTTTAACATATGGGCCTTAGGGGGATGTTCAAAATATATGTCTGTGGAGTTTTTACTTATTTACATATGCACAGGGACTAGAACTGGTATTTTCTAAAAGTTGTAGATATTCAACCAATATGCTGGGGTTTTTTTTTTTTTTTTTGTGGTATTAGGGTTTGAACTCAGGTCTTTATGCTTGCTGGGCACACTCTACTGCTTTAGCCACATCTCCAGCCCTTTTCATTTTGGTTATTTTGGGCCATTCTAAATCTTATTTATGCTCTCTGCTGTAGCTTGAATGACTGGCACACACCACCACACCTAGTTTTTTTTTTTTTCCCATTTAGATGGGTTCTCATGAACTTTTTTGGGGGGTCATGGCTTGCCTGGAACCATAATCTTCCTTATCTCAGCCTCCCACATAGCTTGGGATGACAGGAGTGTGCCCAATTTTAATCCTTCTGAGAGAGAGAGAGAGATGTTCCCAAATTTAAGAGCAGCTCTATAGTTTTATTTGGGTTTATGGGGGTAAATTGAAATACAGAATTTGAGGCAGCTTGTTATAGAGTAGGGGTTCTAAAGTGTCACCCACTTTACCACAGAGATGGTAACTCTTTGTAGCATCTGATTATAGTTAGTTTGAGGAGGCTGTGTTGAATTTTAGAATAAAAACAAAGCAGGTTGTAGATATAATTGCAGTTCTAGTCAAAGAAGTTGCTCCTGGGCAAACGATTCCCAATGTCTGGTTCCTGGACCAGCAGCATTAGCATCTGGCATGACACACAGATTTACAACTCCCACCTCACACCTGCTGAAACAGAAAATCTGGTGCTGGGGCCCAGTGATTTGTGTTTTAACCAGACTTCATGTGATTCTGAGTCAAAATTGGACCCACTTGGAGAGAAATCCCTGAATGAGAAACAGCAAGTATGGGTTTTTACTTTAGTTTTGGCATCAGCTTTAGTCAAAACATGGTCCCATTCATTCATTCATTCATTGGGTATAATAAGTGGAGGGTATCAGTTTTGCAAAATGAAAAATTCTGGAGATGGATGGTAGTGATGGTTGTACAATAATGTGAATAGGTTTAATGCCATTAAATTATACAATTAAAAATTCAGGCTCCTATTTCCTCCCCCTTCCTATTCTTTCCCCTTTTTACTTTGCCTGACTCCATCCAAACCTTTTCTTTAAAGTTTTCTTTCCTTCTTTTTTCTTTTTTTGTGATGGTGGTACTGGGGTTTGAACTCAGGGCCTCATAGCTAGGCAGGCTCTCTACCACTTGAGCCACTCCACCAAGGTTTTAATTTTATTGAAACTAATTTAGCAGGGCCAGGTATTGTAACTCAAGCCTGTGATCCTTTACTTTAGAGGCAGAGATCAGGATGACTGTAGTTTGAGGTTAGACCTAGAAGGCAAAATACGGCAGAAAATAATTGTAAATGCAGCCAGAAGTTAAGTATTTTTTCACACAAAACAGAGAATTGCTTCACGATTTGGTAACCTCAGGCACATGGTAGTTTGAGCCCTTTATCCTAGTGGGTCTCAAACTTTGGTGTGTATCAAGCTTATTTGGATATCAGATATCCAAATCTGATATCAGATTGCTAGGTCACACCCACAGAATTTCTAATTCAGAAGGCCCAGGGTGGTAGACAAGAATTTACATTTGCAGGTGATGCTCATGAGAACCTTGGAATACACCTTGAGGAACACCATTTTGGTGGGTTAGTTTATAACGAAGAAGGAACGGAACACAGGTGGAGATGGAGAAACACAGAAGGAGGACGGTAGACAAGCACCCTGCATATGGAGAGGTGGGGATTATTGGATCAACTTGGATTTCTATATTATTTCCCTAATCATTGCGATGGTTTCAGGGAAAGTAACTTAATTTTCTTAGCTTTAAAAATGCAGATTTTTGTGAGGTTTAGACTCTGTGTGTGTGTGTGTGTGTGTGTGTGTGTGTGTGTGTGTGTGTATGACTCCTGGCACCATTTTGTTACCCTGGTGGGGAACTTTGGCAGCAACATAAACAAATTGAGAGCCTGAGGGCAGGGGCACCCAGAAGAAGGCAATCATTGAAAGAGGCTGGGAAGCATGAAGCAAAAATCAAATCCATAGTTTTGCTAGATCTGCCATTGGTCCAAACTCAATAGGTTTTGAAGCACTAGGAAAGCTGGCAATTGGACTCTTAAAGAGGTCCATCTGACCATGAATGAATCTCACTTGCTCCAAGTCACTTTGACTCTTTGGCCAGAGTGTATCATGAGTCACTCATAAGGGTGCTGAAATCCTGAGACTTCCCTCAAGGCCCCAAAGATACAACCTCTCAGACCCAAGGCTCGCTCAGCTGATTGAACAGGAAGGGGGTTGCATTACTATGTCACTCTGGACCCCTGTCATTCACCCACTCGCTAGCTGTTTGCTCACCAGTCAGTATCACTGTCAGGAAGAATTTGCACATCTCCTTGGTTGGTACGCACACATCAAGGGGCAAATACAATGACTCCTTCCCTAGTCTGGTTTCCAAAGGAAAGCCAATGCCAACCAATTTCAACTGTGCTGTCATACAGTCTAGTGACATGCATTTTCACCAGGGCTATCCAGCAGGCTTCCAGATGGGATTTAGGGGCCTTATTCTTCACTGCCATGTTGTCAAGGGGCCATGCTGACTGATCGTGATAGTGAGTTCTCAAAAGGAAGAACTCTTCACAGATATTAGATCATTGACATTGTATTAAGACTCATTTAGGTTTTTTTTATTCATTTATTCATATGTGCATACATCGTTTGGGCCATTTCTCCCTACCCCCCGCCCCCTCCCTCAAGACTCATTTAGTTTTAGCATTTTCTCTAAGGACAGAAAATGTGGAAGGAAACAACAACAGTAGTAAAACAGTATTCAACAATGCAAAATGTTGAAGTTATGAGGCCAAGGTCAACTTCACTGAAGGAAGGAAAATAAATAGCTGTTCTGCTGGGTGAGTCCCCAGCCTGTGATGCCTGCTTTCTCTGTGTTCAACCTGTTTGTATGGAAGAATTCTGCGAAAACAGCCCTTGGGTAAGCAAGGCTGAGAAGGCTCACACAGAAACCTTCTCATTTCAGTATTTGTGCTGGGAGGGGTGGGATGATCGTTGCAACACATACATGCAGCAAGAAAACATTTTGGGAAATGTTTTGGGAAGTGCTTTCTTCCAGCCTGAATTTCCCCAAGTGTGCCTCTCAGGAAAGATTCTCTGTAAGATGCTAATAGAAGTCAGACCCTGTGGCTCATGCCTATAATACTAACTACATGGAAGGCTGAGATTGGGAGGATCTTGGTTTGAGGTCAGCCTGGGCAAATAGTTCTTAAGACCCCATTTCCAAAGTAACCAGAGCAAAATAGACTGGAGGCGTGGCTCAAGATGTAGAGTGCCTGATGTGCAAGCACGAAGCCCTGAATTCAACCTCCAATTCCAAACACACCCACACACAGATGTTAATAGAAACACCACACGAAAGTTATTTTAGAAGTTTGGCCAGCTTTTCTCTTTAGACTGGTCAATTTGTGATCATGAGTCACTTGTACAAGGTCAAGTTAGGGAAGAGAAAAGTTTCCAGGTCCCATTTTAAAAAGAGAAAAAATTAAATCAGGAAGATCAAAATCTATGAAGGTGCTAAAATGTTCATTCGTTACCCTCATTCAATGAAGCGAGGAGACAAGTCTTTCATTCTCTTTTCAATCGGTTGGCGACTATCTTGCTCCTTCAGTCTGTTTTGTTCCACATGCTTAATATTTGGAGTCCTTCCGGACCTTTCCCTCACGTAGCCTCTGTTTAGGACTTGGACCCTGGGACACCCTCACAGCTCTAGCTGAAGATGGCAGAGCTGATTAGCACTTGGCCAGGGCACTGTGCAAAGTGAGTGAATCAATTTCATTTTTTTTAGTTTTTCATTTCTGAAGTTTCATCAGGGAACATGTGACAAAGCTGAGTGGCCCATCTGTACTTACCTCTTACTAGACAATAAATTTCTTAGAGACCCTGCTTGCTTCCTGGGCCATGATGTGGTATGTGATGCGTATGTTTTATGCACACTTAAAAACAATGTATATTCTAATTGTTGGGCATAGTTTATATGCATCTTTCTTTGTGAGAGGGTGTTCACGTCTTATGTGTACTTGCTGATTTTTGTCTGCTTGTTCTACTTGTTTCTGCAATAGTTGTGTTCAAATCTTTTACTCTGATAGTGGATGTTATATTTTGTTTCTGTGTTCTGTCAGTTTTTGCTTTGTGTGACCTGAGACTAGGTTGTTATACTCACATAGGTCAGCATTGTTACATCTTCCTGGATGAACTATTCCTTTCATCCTTATGTAATGGCCAGGTTAACCTCTAAACATTAAGGCTTATGCCTTTATGTTTCACCGAGTCCTTCACCACTCAACACACTTGCTTCCCCAGGTGCAATGAAGAGGCTTGAGGATGCATTTGGAGTCAGCAGCATCTGGGCCTGCTAGCCTGTACTTTATGAAACGCTACTGGAAGGCTTTCTTTTTAAGTATTATTCTATTTTAGGAAAACAATATGGGAGGTGCTAACAAAGATAATACTGTCATTTAAAGCTAGACCAAATTGTCTCTATTCTTTTGAAAATCACACTCCTCTGAAGAGAGCACCGCCCTCCCACTGTTCTCCATCTGCTAGCTTCTGCTCATCCTCATTTCTCAGTTTCCTAGTACGGGCATGGGCTCTTCCAGGAGGCATGAACACCTCCCACATCCCCATCTCTGTGCACTTGCTAGTTAGGAATGCCTCCTTTGCCATCTCTGGCTCTTTGTGCAGCTTGTCATCTCAGATCCTCCACATTAGGAATGTCACCTATTTACCTGTCTTGTGATACATCATCTTCCTTGTTCTATAGCACTCCTGGTCTGACCTGCAGCAGGCATGCCATACATGGAGCTGAACTCAACAGAACAGGCTTCTCATATTCTTTTTGCCTCACTTTGGGTGCTCATCAGAGGTCAGCCCACTCTTTTCCTGCTGATCCCTCCCTAGGACCCTCCTCCTCTCTGGACTGATGGCATCCTGAACTCAAGCCTTGAGCCCTGTCCTCTCTCTGAGCTTGATAGCACATCTCAGAAGTTCTGATAGATGATCATGTTGGATGGCAGCACCATTACACGGTATCAGACCACACCCCTAGGCATCCTGCACAAACCTCCTCCTTTTCCCAGCGTCTATTTTCCCCCTATAGGCCCTAGCATTTTGAAATCACTGACTCACTTTTAGAGGTCCCTTTATTTGAATTCTCCTTTTACATCTTGCTTTCATCTGCTCCTGCTTCTCAGGTCTTCCTGCCTGAACTCTGATCCAGGCATTCATCCCCCATTCTGTAGGCTACTGTGATGGACACATCTCAGTCACATCACCTCCTAGCATCCCTCCCAGCCTCTTTTGCACTTCTCCCTGGTTTTACTGCTTTCTTTTTCCCTGTTCCTTTACCTGGACTCCCTTGTCACACCTCTCCATCAAGGGACATTCAGTGGGCATGGGCATTGACCAATCATGCTGATGTTAACCACTCAGGTGGGACATAGATGTCAGCCATAAACAAGAGCACTGCTCAGTCTCAGCCCTGCAGTCTCCTAGACGAAAATCTATTTGGACTTCAAGATCCTATTCAAAATTCTTAGGAACATGGAGGCACCCTAACCATCAGTCTTCACTGTTCTCTCTCCTCTGAGTCGCACCCATCCTCTGAGTCACACGCATCATGTGAACACATGGAGAGGAGGCTTTGCTATTCACTGGAGCATCACGGGAGCTTTTCCTTATTTTCTTAGTTAGACTAATTGCTGCTTGGGACAGAGAACCTGCTTGATACCAGTGGTTCTCAAAGCGTGGTTCTGAAAACAATAGTATCACCTGGGGAAGTGGAAAAGCAAATTCTCTGGCCTTACTCCAGATGTGTCAGCAGTTCTTGGGATGGGATTGATAATGTTTAAATAATTACCACATTCAAGTTTGAAAACTACTTCTTATATAATGTGCGGAGATTGAGGGACTGTTTTCTTGGCAAGATTTCAATAAAGACATATTTTCTAATTTTTTTTATTCCATCTTTATGTTCTTCATGGTGCATGGAACACATTCAATGAAGCACAGACACTTGGATTTGAGTTCTACCAACACCTAGTAATCACTTGGTATATGACAGATCTAGGGCTAGGAACATTTACTTAGGGTACTGAAACCCGGAAAGGCTACTAGTATGGCTCAGTTTACACTGTAGGAAGTGAGAGGGCTGGTATCTGAGCCAAGGTCTCCTAACTCCAAGTTCAGTGCTCCTTACTTAATTAAGTTCTCATTGGGTTATTTGGTGTACATGCTTTGCTGTGGCCACAGTAATGACATCCATATTCCTAAGAGTACAGATGACTGATAGTATTTGTGGAAGGTGTAATTTGAGCTCGTTTTAGAGGAGGATTTAAACCAAATACTATATTTCATTGATTGGCATTTTAATATGCTTGAATTTTAATTTTAATATGCATTTTAGAATCAATAGCATGTCATAGTTTAAATGATGTGTCTTATAATCAGGAGAGTCTTCGGTGCAATGAAATTTAGCAAACAACGTAAAGCCATTTCCACGTGGATAAAACTGCATATCTATGCACTGCCTTCTTCTATTTATTTGAAGCACACAGAACTGTTTAACACTGAACTCGGGGCTCACAGGGCAAAAAAAAGTTGTGAAATATTTTGGGCAATTAAGATTCTCCTTGGACATAAAAGAGGCACATGTAAAAGAGGAAAAAAAATCATAACTTACATTCTACATTTCCCAAAGGGAAACACAACTTCAACCTTCTCAACTTCATTGTCTACTCTTCAGAAATGTCAAAATATACAAAAAAAAATATGTCTGTCCCACCTTTCCAAATGGTGTCCTGAATCTTACCATGCTTAGTCAATAATTAGAAAAATAAGCTTATTTGGCTAGGATTTCAAGTAGCAGCTCTGACAATCTGTTATACATTTGCCACTTTGGTTATTTCTCTTTTGAGGTGAGCACAGAATTCTGCATAGTGTGTTTGTGGAAACAGAAAGGAGAAAGGAGTCAACTGAAGCTCAGTCATCCCCAGCCCTCAGTAGGTCCATAGCTTTCTGAGGTCTGGTTTTGGTTTTGGCTAACATGGCATTAGCCATAACACGTCCAAGCCTTCTAGCACTTTCTGATCAAACTTAGAAAAGATGGTAAATAAGGTTTAGTCTGAAATGGAGATACAGGTTGCAGTGCACAACTCATTTCCCTTTGCAAATGCCATCAATGATTACCTTACTTGCTGACTATGTACAAACCCTAGCATGAGGACCCCACAGTGCAAGAGCTCCACATTCTATTTCATTATTTTATATCTATCCTTGCTAACCTTATCTTCCAACCAATCTGAGCACATTGGTTTTTCCCTAGCTCTTGCCTGCTATTTCCTGCCACTATGGTTTACAAGAAAAGTTCAATTTCCTGCTATTTAATTTCCATCCATCCTTCAATGTCCATGTCTCAAGCATCCCTTCTTCCACGAAGCCTTCTCTCTTTCTCTGGTTGATTCATTTTGTCTATCCTTTGAGCCTCTCTAACTTTTTTGTGCACACTATTTATATTTGATCACTTTCTTATTAACCTTCCCATCATAGTGCTTCTTAAAGTTTGGTCAATGGCACTCATATCAGAACCTCCTGGATCCCATTCCAAACCTGATGACCCTGTCCCCTCAGGTCAGAAAATCTACATGTTTAATGAAATTTCTAGTGATTTGTGTCCCCTAAACTTTGTGGATCACTGGTGTGGAAAGAGTACCCCAACCTCTTCAGGTAAGTTATGGAAAATTTCAAACATATCCAAAAGCAAATGTACCTCCATGAAGCTGCCACTCAGCTTTAGCAAGGACCACAATAAGACTGTCATGTTTCACCTATGCCCTCTCCCACTTTCTCTGACCCTCCCATATTATTTTGAACATATCCCAGTTATTATATCATTTCATCTTTTTACTGCATTTCTTACTACAGATATGGGCTTTTTTTCCTAAAATCACAGCTTCATAGCATGACCACTTCTAAAAGATTCCTAATTTCTTGGTGTCTTAGGTAGAATAATGCACCCTGCCACCACATCCATAGCATCATCCCTGGAAACTGTGAACACATGGCAAAAGGAACTTTGCAGATCTAATTAATGTTAGTGTTTAAAGACAGGGAGATCATTCTGGATGATTTGGATGCACTCATCTAGAGACCTGAAAAGCAGACCACTGTGTCCACCTGCAAGAAGAGAAAGGAGGCAGGGGAGAGACTCAGTAGATGGGAATGTCAGGGACAAGTGGGTATGACAAGATTTGACCAGATGTTACTGGCTCCAGAATAGACAAGCCACATGTCAGTGCCGGAGACAGGCCTCAAAGAAGGAAGGGTGGCCACCTGCCGATGCTGCAGGAAGTGGGGATCTTAGTCTGGCAGGAAACTGGATGCAACCAACTCTACCTGAATGACTGGGAACTAGTTCTTTTCCAGAGTTTTCAGGAAGGAGCACAACCATGCAGTTGCTTTGGGTTTAGCCTTGTGTGACTCTAAACAGAAGCCTAGGTGAGTGCACCTGGCCTCTGATCCATAGAACTGTGAAATAAACAATGAGTGTTGTTTCACATTTCCCAATTAGTTATGGCAGCCATGGAAAACTTTGTATCACTGAATGTTCAGTCATTATTCAAATGTTCCTTTTGTCTAAGCGTGTTTTTATATAGGTGGTTTATTTGGATTGGAATCTAAGCAAGGTCCACACGTTTCCTTTGGATAATATGTTTCTGAAGCTTCTTTTAGTCCCAAAGACCCTCTGTCTCCCCTACCCCCTAATTTATTTGTGGAGGAAACCATAGTATTGAAGTAGAATAATTGTCCATATTTTTAATTTTTTCACCTTATAAGCCATGGTGTAGTTTAACATGCTTCTTTGTCCCCTGTATTTCCTTATAAGTTGGTGAAGTGTCGACATCTACAGGCGAAGCAGTCTGTCTTCCCTTTCAACTTGAGCATTAACTGGCCATGTGATATATGCTTGTGTGACTATGAACCAATGGGTCTCTCTGAGGTCCCTTTCAGCCCCAACCTCCCTTCCTCTTCAAAGTGTAAGCAGCTCAGCAAGCAGGACCACAGATTTTATCCACCTCTCTCACTTCCCACAGCCTGACTGGTAGAACATTCTACAATCTCAGGACTCTCCAAGAAGGAATGGTGTCCCTCCAGCCTGGCTGGACTGAGTGACCATTGCTCTAAGGGCTATGACCCTCTTAGGCCTATTCTGCATAATCAGGATAAATTGTATGCTAAAATATTTGTCTGGACAATTCTGATCAAAAATGAATTTTGCTTTGATCTTTCAGGCAAGACAAGGTCTTCTCCCTGAATTCTGATGATATTGACCTTGAGCTATCTGTTCAGCTTGGAAGGCAGTATTCTCAGGGCTCATTTAGGCCCTTTCTCAGCTGTGCAGCCCTCACGGGGCCCTGGGCTTTGTGCATTGCTTCAGGAATGGAAATAACTATTGGCAAGTGTGGAGTTTGGCCTCGAAACTCAGACTTCAATGGTGCAAAACTACTTCTGTCTTTCAGTCTGGGTTGAGCATTCCCACAAAAGGATAGCTGGAACAAGGGGCCATCAAGGGTAGGGGCAGGCACCTGAGTGACAACACTCATTGGGATACATTATATTTTTCTCTTAGTTTTCATACAAAGAGAGCCAGCTCCGCAGTGTCAACAACTGGACTTTTAGCTGTGCTAGTGAGTGAGAGGTCTCAGTTTGTTGTGTTACCGTGGAAGGCCTACTTTCCTTCCTGCCCTTTTGCTAGTACTAAATAGGGAATCCTTCACAACTGTGATTGTAAAATCAGGGCCATCAGGGTGGTTGGAGAGGACACCTATTTCTTTTTTGTCTGCCAAGAATCCCTTCAAGCCAGGTGTGAAGGTGCATGTGTACAATCACACTTAATTGGGAGGCACAGGTAGAAGGTTCATAGTCCCAGGCCAGCTGAGCAAAAGTGGGTGACCCTATCTGAAAAATCAAACTTAAAAAAAGCAAAAGATGGGTATGGCTCAAGGGTAGAGCACTAAGTACCAGCCCTGAGGTCAGTCCTTAGCTCTGTGGGGAAAGAGGGGAATCCCTTCAACTGGATTCATGGTCCTGCAATACATGGGGCTGCTGTTGACCATGCTCACCTTCACCCCTTCCTGACTCCAGCCACAAAGGTGGGCGCATGACCTGGGTATCCCACCTTCTGGAACTTGTGATTGGTCTTGAGATGGTATTGACCTGATTCAGGCCAGTGAGGGTCAATGAGGGTTTCTGAGGCTTTCAATTTCCACTGAGCTGTTGAGGCCGTTTGATACAAATGGCTCCCTCCGCTCACTACCCTTTCCCCGTTATCTCCACTATGAGGAGGATGCTGTCAGCAGTAGGAAGGATCAGTACTCAGACAGAAGCTGAATCAAACAATGAAATATATGACTGAGGCCACTTTTACCCTAAAACTCCTCAGTGACATGAGTTGAGTTTTTGGGTCTGTGTCACTTGCAGTAAACAAATTTTGATTCAGATGAGGATTATAACTCCAGACCTTGAATTCAAATTCCAACCTGTTCCCCATTTACTGGCTATGTGAACTTGGGCAACTGGCTATTTCCTTATCCATAAGTGGGGAAATGATCACTAACTCTCAGGACTGCTATGAAAATTGAAGGAGACCATACTTATTAAGTTCAACAGCTGCCACACAGCAGGTTCACAGGAAGTACTTGCTGAGTATAGAAAGTAAAATTTGTTGAATGAATCTAAGGAATGTTCTCATTTAGAGATTAACAGTTGCCTCTCAAGGTAGATCATGAATACTATTGGAATTGCATGAGAGAGGGTTACAGTACCAGCAACCACAGAATAAATAAACATGCAGCTCCCCTTAGACCATCCATCTAATGAATTAATTTAATATATTTTACATGAAAAATATTATGGAGTAGAATATGAAATTCATATGACTTTTATATAAAATATAAGACTTTGAGGAAGTACTTGATGTAGAATGATGCTGACCTTTTCCAATGAGTGGGCTTGGATGTCAGGGTCTTAGGGGACTGAAGTAGAGCAGTGTGGGCCTTGGAGGGGACATGGTGGCTCCAGGCTGTCTTGGTGACTGTGTGAGGTCTGGGAAAGTCATTTAACCTCTCCACTATTTTTTCTTATCCAAAGTATGACTTTATTTGTCCTGGAAATTTTCTCTGTGTCTACCAGTTCTAAATGTCTGAACTTTGCCATGTGAGTTCATGAATTCCTTGTCAGGAAAAGTGTTCAAAGGGGGAACAAACAGATTAACTTATTAGTTGCAGGGCTTAGCTAATTTAATTTTAGGTCCAATTCTATGATCCTACTCTGAGCCTTAGCCATATATAGTATAGAATTAGATGACTGGGACAGACATTTTCCAGAAGTACAGTATATCTAGATTTTTTCATATTAATAATTGAATATTCATACTCATTAAAGTGACTGAATTAGTATTCCTTCAGTATTGATTTTATTTCTATGTCTTATCTATCATAATACTATCATAATACATATTATGAACTATGTTATGAGTACATGAATAACACTGTCTAATCAAATATTGATCTTATTACTGATTATATAGGTATTAAGAATGTGTTTACCAATGTTCATCACAGCACTAGTCACAACAGCCAAGCTAGGAAACAATCCAGATGCCCTATGACTGATGAATGGATCAAGACAATGTGGTATATATACACAATGGAGTTTTACTCAGCCATAAGGAATAATGACATGTGGTTGGAAAGTAAATGGATGCAATTGGAGGACAGCATGTTAAGTGAAGTAAGTCAGGCTCAAAAAGACAAAGGCCACATGTTTTCTCTCACACATGGAAGATAGATCCAAAAGATACATATACATAAAACCAAAAATGATCATACACAAACTCATGTAGATCATGTTTGTAATAGCAGAACTACTCTATGGAACTCAGAGAAGAAGGGAAAGGAAAAGACAATGATAGAGCATCAATAATATCAAAAAACATAACATCTGTGAAGATAAGGATATAAGGATAAGTATTGAAAGCTATTGAAAAAATGGGGGGTGGGAGGTAAAAGGATAAGGGAGAGCAATGGAAGGGGTTGAACAGACAAAAATAAAGTAGACTCCCAGTGGGGACATATTGAGAAACACCTTGAAACATTGAATTAAGTAATGAAAGTCAGGACTGTAAAACAGGTATAGTATGTATGTGTGTGTATGTGGGGTTTCTTGTGGGAGGGGGAGGGTGAATGAAGGAGATTAAGGTGAGGATATATGGTGGATGGACTTCATATATTTATATGAAATAAAACCTCTTGCAATTGCTTTAAGTGGGGTGGGGAGGGGGGTTGCGGGGGAGAGACAATGGGAGTGATCTAACCAATCTACAATATAAGCCTATTTGGAATTGTCACAATGAATCCCCCCTGTACAAAAAATATATCATAATAATAATAAAAAGAGTGTGTTTAAAGCTAAAAGAAAGTTAGCTGGGCATAAGTCAAAAGCAGGGCAGCCTCTGGGAACTTACAAAGAGAGGAAGAGAGTTTTATTAAACATGGAAGGTCAATATAAAGCTGTGTCTGGCAGAATTGGAGATATTTAATGCTTGCCAGATACTCATGGGTTCCTCTACACTCCATAGCCTCCCTTATGGTTGGGCAAGGTCACGTGACTAGTTGTAGCCAATTGGCTGTGAGTAGATGTAACATGTGACACTTGGAAGCTGAGGCAGAAAAAATTGGTGGGAGATCTCCCCAGCTCTCTTCTGCCCTGTCTTAGAGAAGGTGAAAGTTGGGTTTTGAGATGGTGGGGCCACAAGATGGAAGCCATGAAGATCTTCAAGAATTGCCTTGTGGGAGCTGCCAGGACCAGACTGGCTGACCTTGAAATAACCTACTGTGTGAAGTCACTGAGATTTGGGTGGTTGATTATTTCCGAAGAATAACCTAGCCTATGCTGTTTGATACCTGGACTGACATTTATTGTTACTCTTTTAGGCCACAAGAAGAGTTGGCTTTCCAGATGCAAACAGGCAGAACCAAGAGGAAAGCTGAATTTCTGATTCCTACCTGATCCTACTCGATCCTACCTACATACAGACTCTTCTCCTTCTTGCTCCTGACTTTTCACTTCTCTGTTCTACCTCACATTACTTAAATATGTTAATTTAGAAGCATGTTTTCTTGACTTGTTCATGTATTTGTTTTGGTCACTAGTCTGTGAGATGCTTAGAAGCACTTTGTCTTCTGAACATCCAGCACATAGTAAGCACCCAGTGTTTACTGAATGAGTGAATGAATGAGTGGATTAATGAAACCTTTACAAAGGAAAGGAGTAAAGGGTTTTGAAAGCCCAGCTGTGACCTGGATGGATAGGCTCTACTCTTCCTGTGAGTTCTAGACCAAGCCTCATATTGGTTCTTCTACATAAGTGGGGTGTAGCCCTTTTTGAGGACTGAGGGGTCCACAACTCATCACAGGGCAGCTTCTCAGCCACAGAACTTCTCTGGTGGTGCATATACTCTGAAGTTCAAAATGTGTGTGTGCTTGACTTGACTGAAACAGAGTCCTCATGGGTGAACTCTCCCATTGCTCTTCCTTCCCTCAGATTTTCCCCTTCACCTGTTAAAAAGAGGATCCCTCTTTTTTGTAAGGCTGATTCCTAGACCCAAACTATGGACCCCCATCTTCCTAGTCTCCTTTCAAATGTTATCCCATCAGTTTTCCCCTCTTCCTGGGGTGGAATCTGGAATTCTTTCTCCTTATTACAGTCCAAACTCCAGTGCTCCCCATCCTTAATAGCAGTGACAAAGGCTAGCATTTGCCCATAGCTTCTGGAATGGCAGGCATACTCACAACAACAAAATGAAGCAGGAACTATACTGATCTTAGGCTGAGAGAGGGTGGGTGATTTCCCCCAAAGTAATTCACTAGTATGTGGCAGCACTGGGAATGGATTTCAGCAATTTCCCTATGGACTTTACAGGTACCCCTGCCTGCCCCCTTCCCCACCCCAGTGCTGCCTCTGCAGCCCTTGTCCCCCTTTCCTTACCTGTTCTGCTGCCTGCTACCCCTCCCATTCCCTTTCTATTCACTCCTGTGGCTTCTGATCTATTGCTTCACTGCCATGAGTTTTTTTCAGTCAGTGGTGACCATGAATGGCCCATTCTTGGGATTTGTCCTACTTGGTCTCTGTGATATACCCACTCTTGCTCGAAACTTCCTTCTTGGTTTCTGTGATGATCAGTCCTCTCTCTTGGTAGCTCTCTGAGTCCTGTAACCTGCAGTACCCTGGGGCTGCCCTCCATCTTTTTATCTTTCTAACTGTGGGCAATTCAAAAAGTGACAGCCTCAGCCCTCCTCTTTTACTTCTCTAGATCTCTGTTGAAGAATTAATTCATTTCTTCTGTTGTGCCCATGAGCTGATAACTCCCAACATCAGGTGTCTCCTCAGCCATATCTTCCTGCTGATTAAGAGAAATCTCTAACTTAATATATCATTGTTCTTTGTGTGTACATGATTTTGTCAATTTTTATTCAAGTCCTGCGTTCTGCATGTCATGTCTTGGTTTTCCTGGTGGCCACAGCCACTCAACCAACTTCACTTTTTCCTCTTCTTCACCTTACACTTGGGGTGATGAGTTCCATCAAACCCCGTAAGAGATGCCTATCAAATCCAACCCTTCCTCCCTATTCCCACTAAGGGTATCACTTAGTCCAGGCCATTTTTCCTGTCTGAAGTGTGGCTAGAGCTTCCAAAACAAAGTCTTGTTTAAAGAATGAGGTAGGTGTGTAAATAAATAAACACCAAACATCAATGTTTATATTGTTATTATTGTTGAATTCTTTCTCTCATCTTTCTACCTGTGGAGTGCTCTTTTAAAGATACAGTACTGTTCAGAGTGCTTAGTGAATCTGTAGCAGGGACTGGTGTGTGCTTTTCCACCTGGCTGCACTATCTCTGAAAGTCCCTGCACTCTACTGCTGATTCTTAGCTCTCAGAAAGGCAGCCCTTTTTCCCCATGTCTGTAGGCCCATGAGTGAGCTACTGGTCCCTTGGCTTGCACCCCTTCTTGCCTCTTATCTATCAACAGATTCTCATTCTTTCTCCCCAGTCTCCCACCTTAGGGAGCCTTCCCAATTCCTCAATTGTTACTGGCTCTCCCCTTTAGTCTTCTAGAACACTGAATCCATTTCTTATGACCCTTATTAAAATACCCTACAGTTTTCAATCACAAATCTGTCTTCCAAGTTGGACCATGTAACAAAATACATTAGATAGAGTGGGTTATAACAACAGAAATTTCCACCTCACTGTTCTGGAGACTGGAACATCCAACATCAAGGTACCTCTCTGGTGAGGGACTGCTTCCTTCACAGATAGACGTCTTTCCACTGTGACCTCACATAGTGAAAGGGAAAAACAAGCTTTCTCCATTCTATTTCATCAAGGCACTAGTCTAACCTCATTCAAAAACTCTCCTCCCTCATGACCTAAGCACCTCCCAAAAGACCCACCTTTTCATATCATCACCTTGGGGGATGGATTTCAATATATTAATTTTAGGGGTGGGGGGACACAATCATTCAGTCCATAGCGGACCACAGATTTTCATGAGGAGCTTGAATCTGATCTTCCTTTATATCTCCAGCATGGGCACACTCCTCTGGGGAGGGAGCAGCTATGTGAACATTTCTGATGGTCCGGTTTTCCCATATTCTCCCTCATTTGAATTCAAGGCTCCAAAGGGTTTTTTTTTTCCAGATAGCTGCTCCTGGCACCTTTGTGACATCACTCGGAAGTCTTCCTTTACTTTTACCATACTAGCCCGCAAAAGACGTACCTGTCTTTTACTCAGATCCGCGCAGTAACCTCCCAATGCTCCTCTGGATGTCTTGTCTTCCTTCAATCTTTTCTACCTTGGCACTGGGAGGTCTTAAAATGCAAACTTGGTGATGGCACTTCCTTGATGGTGCCTGAGCTGTTGGATAGGAACACAGTCCTCTTCACAGCATGGCAGTATCTGACACTGGGGATCTCTCTGGCTTCCTCTTTGTGCTCTCTTTGCCTGACCGCCTCAACTTCATGCCATTCACCATGAGAACCTGGAGGATTCCCCAGAAATGCTCAGAAAGCTCCCTGTACTCATTCAGAGACTTACCTAATCGAGATCTGAGTGATTATCTATGCAAATATTTGCTGATGTCTGTCTCTCGCTCTGGAGCACAGAGCTCAAGCCATTTCACTTCAGGTAGCATCTCCAGTGTCAAGCCCCTGGGGTCTGCATATGGTCACCTTTCAGTAAGTACCCGCTGAATCACACTGGAAGGCTTTTCTGTGTAAGTCTGAAGGACCATTTTCCTCCTGTTAGAACAGTTTTGGGACTACAGGGCAAGGATGAATTCCTCTGCATTTCATAATGATAACATTAACAAGCAACAACAACAATAATAGCTGATTTTTTTTTTTGGACACTTAGCTTGATGTTAATAGCTTTTGTGCACTGTCCTCTTGATAGTCCCTTCAGATAGACACTGCTGCACACCCATTTTACAGATGAAATAATTGAGGCACCTAGCCTGCATTCATACCACTAGTAAGTGTTGAAGCTAATAGTCTTATGCCTAAAAGCATGACCCCTCATTCTTGGGCCTGGCTTCTGTGAGACTCTCTCAATGAAGAGAATGGAAAATTCCAGGCTGTAGCACAGCAGTTGGATGGAAGGAGGGCCAGTCTGCCTGAGGTTCTGAGCACACAGGAACTATGCAGGATGCTCAATTAGAACAGAAGCTATGCCTCTGTGTTATTTCAGAGTGTGTGAGATGGGCTTAGAAGGCATCCAAGATGATTTTTTTCCATTAGAAAAATCGTCTTTGGTGACTTGGAAAAAGGTTTAGTTCAGCACCGAACATGATTTTTCTTTTCTCCTAATTAGTTTTATGTTCTGCCAAAGAAATTGACTGTGTTCCTCTAAACAGCACCATCCCCAAAGCAAGGTGCCCCTGGAAGGAGTCATGGATTAATTTTTTCAGCCACGAACTATGCAGCTTGGTTTTACAGGCTTCAAGCTTTTAATTTGCTGATCCTTAGAGTGGCTTGAGCTCTATACATTACCAAATCAATGCAAATCAGTTTACTTGAAGCTGGTTCAATTTTAAAAGAGTTTCATTAACCAGCAATAAAAGGCCTGCTTTAATATAATTACTACAGGATCCCAAGCTCATCAGGAAGGAGTCCTTTTCTATAACGATCTTAACATTTATTTTAAGGCATTTTCTAAGGGAAAGGGCGGAAACAAAAAAAAAAGCATTTTAACAAAACTGCTGAAAACAATGGTTTGTACTTTTATAGAATTCAGTGTTGGAACTAATCATTAAACTTCTCTTCCCAAATGGTGAAGACCTTGCGGAGGAAATGTATTTCTTTAAGCATGCATGTGCAGATGTGTATAGACATGTATCCCTAGACACATGTTCAATGCATTATCTAATCCACACAGAATCGTAACCACTCAAAGGCAATAGAGACCTCCATGTGGCATTATACAATCGTTTAATTTTACAGAAAAACAAACTGACGCCCAGAGACTGTAAATGGCAATCGAAGGTCAGCCATCTGGTTAGAAGGTCTGGAAATCAGGTCTGATCTCCCCCTCCCTTCCTCCCTACTGGTGTTCCCACTTTATAGCAGGTGGTGGGAGGCTTGGTGGGACTCCATTTCCCTGGAAGTGGTTTCAATAAAACAGGAAATTCCCACAATATGCAACAACATGGATGAACATAGAAGACATTGGGCTAAGTGAAATAAGCTAGTCATCATAGGGCCAATGCTGGTCCATCTGTATGAGGTAGCTAAGGCAGCCAGCATCATGGAAGGAGAGAGAAGAATGTTGGTTGCCAGGACTGCAAGGAGGAAGTGTGGACAGGAAGTTTCAGTCATGCAGGATGAAGAAGCTCTGGAAATCTACAAAACAGAACCTTGCACATTGTGCATAATACTGTATGGTGCAGTTGGAAATTTACTAAGAAGGCAGATGCCACGTTAAGTGTTCTTAGGACAATAAAATGTAAGCCATTTTGGTAAAGGACCGTTTAGAAGTAAGGCATCTGTATTTGTATTTGAGGTGGATCATCTCCTTTGGTGAGTTGGAAGGATTAGTCAGCTCAGAACTTTGATGGTAGGGTTTGAGTGCTGCATTTTGTAGTCCTTCCTCTTCTCAGCTTCCCCTTGGTAGGAGAATTGAGTCTGGACATTTAGACAGCACTGCCTCTAAAGACAATAATTTCTTCATTTATGGCAGGGATTTTGCACTCAGTCATTCAGAGGCTCCCATCCAACTACAGATGATGACAAAAGGGGTGAAGTCTATCATTGGTAAAGATTGGATTCACCATAAAGTTATAAAATCAAGAATTCCAGATAAAGTGTTTCAGCCTTCACCTGCAGATCATGGAAAATATGGTGGTGATCCACAGAACCCTTATAAACTGCACACTGTTACCAGAATAAAAAGTACAACAAGACATCCAAATTGAAGAAAAGATAGAGTAAAGATGCTGTCCCTCATCCAAAATTCTTGGGACTACATATGGAAGAGAACTCAGAATTGTTGTGTGGTCACCAGGCTAGAGAATGGTCCAAACCTCTAGGTCAGGGTTAAAAATCAGTGTGGCCTGAAGCAGGGGAGTTTAATAGATATTGACATGGTACAGAATTTAACAAGATATATAGATTTGCCCCTTTCAAGTTGTTTCATGGAGAATAGAAGGCTGAAGCCCTATCACTGGTGGTTGATGGGGACTTGGGCTGGGTGACTGTGCTACCTGCTAATGTCCTCCTTACCACGTTGCAGTGTGGTGGTCATGATCGTCTGTTTCTCACTCCTCACCGACATTCATAGCAACATTTCCATTCTGTCTCTTTGACCCTGAGCTGACCATGACTTCCTGCCATTGTCAGTCCCTCACTACCACAAAATCTGTTTGGCGGTCCCTTCACTCTGCTCTGCCACACCTCTTCAACTGAAGTGCTCTAAGTAGGATTGTCTTTTCTGCCACAGGAGAAGAAGGTGAAGGGACAGACACTTATTTAACATCTGCAGTGTGCACAGTGCCACAGTGCTGAGGTGGCAACATGTCCATTTCATGGATGTGGAAAATGAAGCTATAAAGGACTGTGTGCTGCGTTCTACATAGGCCCCTGGCCTCAGGCCAAGGGAGAGTCTGTGTTCTACCATCTGCTCAGAGAATGTAAGTAGACCGCTTCACTGGGGAGGCCAGTTGGGCCAGAAAGAACAGATTTTCTTGAATGCCACCAGATATTTCTAACCATTGTAATCTTTAGCCTTGGGCAGGGTTTCTTAAATTCTTCAGGTAGGAATGAATTTCCTGAGGACCAGCAAGAGCCATGGAAGGGCATGGCCTGTCTTTGCTGAGCCAACCCACTGGAATCCTTTAGGGATGCTGGCAGGATTGCAAATAAGGGGGGAAGATGCCTGCCTGGAGGCCAGCCTTGATGCAGAGCAGATGTAGGGTGATGAGGGGCCGTCTGTCCTCAGCTCATTTCTTCCTTGTGTTGTGTCTACCTCAGCCCCCTGTGGTTTGGGCCAGTGTTACTATTTTTAGTTCACATTTCACCTTTCTGTCTGTGTAGTTGCTGTTCCCAGCTTAGGAAAACATAGTCCTGCCATGGTCTCAAGCACTGGCCCTCACCTCTTCTAGTTCCTTTGACCTCTGTGGAGGAGAGGCAGCCACTGGGGCCAAGTAGGGTTCCTTTGGCGCCTCAGGGGAAGGTTCACGTGGCTTGTGATTTCTTTAAGGCTTCTCAGTGCAGTTGCAGTTCTTTACTGCACTGAGACTCCAGGACACTCTCCTGGTTACATGGGAGAGAAGTGTTAGGCTGCAGCTGGATTGGCCAAGTGAATGGCCTGGCTTGGTGAAGGAAGGCAGGCCCTGGGGTTCCCCATGCGTCCTGCAGGATCTGTGGGAAGACCCTGCAAAGCCCTGCAAAGTACTGCCTCTCACATCATCTACATTCTTGGTGTTCTTCACCATGATAGAGAAGCAAGGGGGAAAAACATGCATTGAATTTCTGTTATTTATTGTTATTATTGATATTAATATTTTTATGCTCATCAGAGAAATTTTTGAAATAGGAAAGGAAGAAAATATATTTAATCCATGTGCTATCATCTCTGAAATACAATTGTCATAGCACATTTGTAGATTGATGGTTAATCCTTTTGAGTTATATTTTTTTACACAGTTATATTTGTGGTTGTTAAAAGCCTGTTTTGGATAAGGGTGTCCACTCTCCCCATTCTTATTTAATATAGTGCTTGAATTCTTAGCCAGAGCAATAAGGCAAGAGAAAGAAGTAAAATAGGTTCAAATAAGGAAGGAAGAAGTCAAACTATCCCTATTTGCAGATGATATGATTCTATACTTAAAAGACCCTAAAGATTCCACCAAGGAACACCTAGCTCTTTTGGCAATGCTTAGCAGCATATAAGATTAACATACAAAAATCAATAGTTTCTTTATATACCAACAATGAACAGGTTGAAAAAGAAATCAGAAAAACAATTCCATTCACAATAATCTCAAAAATCCCATAAAACAGCTATGTTAGTAATTTTGTGAGTGTCCTTCCTCCCCCAATAAAATAACACTTATTTCTCTTTCCTTCTGATAAAGCAGTTGTTTTGTTGCTTTGACTTAAACAAACCACATGACCTCAGTGTAGAAGATGCTGTTTTGGGCTGTGGCACTTTTCATTTTTAAAAGGATAGTTTTTAATCCAAACGATACTAGCCCCAGTTTTTGTGCCGTTCAGTCACCCGGATCCTTAAACTTAACTATGGTACCTAACATACACATGTAGAACTAACAAACAGGTGTTTTTAAAAGTCACTTTAGGATTTAAAATGGAAGGTTTCTCCCTCCCTCCCCCGCTGTATCCCTGCTTTCAAGTGAAGATGAACAATTGTAGGTAGTTTAAAATGTCTTAGGGATAAGCACACTTTAAAAGATGTTTTCTAGCCTTTAATTTTATGACATTGGGTACTTAAATTTGGAGTACATTAGTTATTGAGAACAAAATGTTAGGTGGAGGAGAGGGGTGGTTGAGGCCATTATGAAATGGGAGAATCAGCATTTAAACACTGTAAACATAAAAGAATACTTTCTTCTGCCTGCTGTTTGTAAAAGCTCTCTGGGAAGATCTTTTACGAAGACCAATTTTTTTAAAATGTAATTTACCTACCTAATATAAGTGTCCTATGACATGTATGTAAACTTCCAAAACTGTTTTGTCTGTGTATTTAGAAAATACACAAGAATCTTTATCAAACTTCAAAATATAAACTTGTGAGCACTAAAAAAAAAAAAAAAAAAAAAAAAAAAAGAAATCAGAAAAACAATTCCATTCACAATAATCTCAAAAAGATAAAATTCCTAGGAATAAACCTAACCCTAACTAAGAAGGTGAAAAACCTTTTCAATGAAAACTCTAAAATTTCCAAGAAAGAAGTAAAAAAAGACATCAGAAAAAAAGATGTCTCATGTGCATGGATTGGGAAAATTAATGTTGTGAAAATGACTCTACTGAAAGCAATCGACAGGTTCAATGAAATCCCCACCCAAATCCAATGTCATTCTTCACAGAAATAGAAAACTCAGTCCTAAACTTCATATGAAAACGTAAAAGCTCAATAGAGCAAAATAGAAGGCCCAGAAATAAACCCGTACAACTACAGTCATCTGATTTTTGATAGAGGAGCCAAAAACATACATTGGAGGAAAAACATCTTCTGTAACAAATGGTGTTGGGAAAACTGGTTATCTGCATGCTAAAGACAGAAACTAGACCCTTATCTGTCATGCTGTACAAAATCAATTCAAAATGAATCAAACATCTTAATGTGAAACTTTGAAACCACTGGAGGAAAACATAGGGACAACACTAGAAGATGTAGGCGTAGGCAATTATTTTCTGAATAGGACTCTTCTTGCCAGGAAATAAGAGTAAGAGTTGACAAGTAGCATTGCATGAAGTTAAAAAGCTTCTGCGCATCAAAGGAAACAATATCAGAACAAAGAGACAACCCAACAGAATGGGAGAAAATCTTTGCCAACTATTCAATGGATAAAGGATTAATATCCAGAATATACAAAGAGCTCAAAAAATTAATCACCAAACAATCCAATTAACAAATGGGCAATGAACAGACAGTTCTCAGATGAAGTACAAATGGCTAATAAATACATGAAGAAATGTTCACCATCCTTAGCCATGAAGGAAATGCAGATCAAAATGACACTGAGATCCCATCTCACTCCCATGCAAATGGCAATCAACAAGAAAACAACAAATTCTGGCAAGGATGGGGTGTGGAGGAACTCAGGGATTCATGCTTGCCAAGCAGGCACTCTACCACTTAAGCCACATCTCCAGCCCTTTTGTTTTTAGGTTATTTTTCAGATGGGGTCTTTTTTTTTTTAATCTGGGGCCAGTCTTAGACTTCAATCCTCCCACCTATGGCCTCCTGCGTAGCTCATATGACAGGCAATGTACCACCATGCCCAGCTTGATTTGTTGAGATGGGGGTCTAACTAACTTTTGGTCTAGGATAGCCTCAAACTTTGATCCTCCTGATCTCCACTTCTGGAGTAGCTGGGATTACAAGCTTGTAGCAATGCACCTGGCCATATTTCTCACTTAAAAAAAAACTTTTTATCCTCGTTCTCCACATTCTGGGGGAGTTTTACAAGTTTATCTTTTGCATATTGCTTCTGATTTTTGTAACCTTAACTCTACCCTCTGCTGCCTACAATGAGGATTTTAATTGTGTCACTGCATATTTTTGGCTTCCCTTCTTTTCTCTATTATCTTTCTCACCTTCTTTTTAAGTTCTGATCTGATTGTCTTCTTATCTCACCCTGCCTTTATTTATTTTTCTCTTTTGTACAGATGGATATTATATTCTTACACTGAGTTAAGGAGGTCAAGCAACCTCTGAAAAATGACCCTTAATTCTGATTGTAGGTTCCTATCAGAGGTATGCTCTTCCTCTTCATGTTCAATACACTGTTTCCTTTACTTTGATCTCAAATATTTTTTCACTCAAGCCTTGATTATGGGAGAAATCAAGCCAGATCAGTGTCTTGGATCAAACTTGTGAAATGCATTTTCCTTGAATTGGATTTCTGTCTCTTTGGGTAATGGTGGGGTCTTTGTATCTATATATCCAGAGGACGGTTGATGTGCACACTTAGTGCAAACCTTAATGTCTTTATCTGTGGGGAGTTGGCCTTTGTCAGTCTTGGTTTTTGGTAGGATTGTCAGTTTTCACCTCGTCCTATATCCCCATGTGATTCAGAAGAAATTGAGAAAAACTGGTTTGTTCTTGTTACAGAAAACAGGCAAAGCAGGAGTATCATGTACTCAGGCTTTGGTGGATAGCGAATGCACATTGTCTCATTGAGTTCTTGGTAAACGATAAGCTTTATTTATCCGTAAGTTATTTAGAGGTCATCATATGATGACGAAAGCTGATATTAATATTCTTCATCTGGTAAATGAATCAATAAATTTTGGTGCAGCTAATAAAGATTTAAAAAATAGTGTCATAGGTATGACTCTTAACAACGCACCACACTCTGGGATGCCACTACTAAGAACAATTGCATTAAATAGGAGACACAAATGCTTAAGAACACATATCAATGACTGATGCCAAAGTAAACTGAAGCATGGAGGGGGTCAAAATAAAATTTTTTTCTTTCCTGCCTTGAGGTTTGCACATGAAATAAGATCTGCAGGTGGCTAGTTTCCCCAGATTCTCTGTTGTTTTATTAGTTCCACTGTCCCAGGAGGGCAGGCCGTGTCATAGCACGGGAAACATCCTTTCTGCAGTGGTCTCCCTAGGTCTGGTTCAGTCTGTTACCAGAATTCCAGAGAATGCCAGCCGAGGATGGCATTCATAGAAGCTCAGAACCCTGATGTGTAGTGTGGATCCTGCTGGAATGCGGAGGTATTGAATCAGGCCCTTGAAAGAGTCTTGTGTGAGCCAGAGTTTGGGTGAGGGGAAATAGTACATGAAGACAGGTCAGCTCTTTTGTCATAGTGCTGTCATTAAGTTAGGGCTACTGAGCTATTTAAGGTAGAGCTTAATGACTTCCTCCAGAGTTAGCAGCTTCACTGAACAGTTGCAGGGGATAGGGTGGGTGGGATTTGGCTTGTGTAAGGTTAATGCACAAGGTTATTGCTAGACAAATTGTTTTTGGCGGTACTGGGGCTTGAACTCAGGCCCTACACTTGCTAGACAGGCATGCTACCACTTGAGCCACTTTGCCAGCCCACAAGGTTGTTTCTAAAATGCCAAAGAGGTCTTGTGTATTCTATTCTCCTTCCTTACAAGGTAGGGTCATAGGCCTGGGGAGGGCCTAAATTGGGCTGCAGCAAGGACCAAGTGTTCTTGCCCTCAGTTGCAGCATGGGGACTGGTGGCATCCACCAGTTAAGGGCTGGGGTGGATGGCCCCACACCAAGCTAATCATCCAGGGAGGATATATGAAGAGCAAGAGACAAAAACAGAGTTAAAAGGGGCCAAGAATGTGATGGAGCTGAGAAGTGGCAGGATGGATGTCTGGAGGGTCCCTGGAAGAAGAGCAGTTGCTTGTAGCATGTTTTAGTGATTCTTAGGTTGGATCATGTGGACAGGGATGGGAGTGATATACACAACTGACCAGTGATATAATCTAGAGACACAGACATTGTGCCATTTATGTTTTTAGAACCCACTTAATACCAAAGTCAGAATTCTCTAGCTGCTGGAGGCCCATGTCCTGACCACTAGGGCTTCACAAGGCAGTGAGTACAGAGATGGTTGAATTAAGCTGCCCATTGAAGTACAAGCGCCAATGCACTTATCTGCCAGCATTCCAATCTTGGGAAGCTCTTCCATCCTAAGAATGACCTCCATCATTTCTGGGCAGCTGCAATGGGTACATATCTGAGTCTGAGAGTCAGTTCTCATGGCTTGCTACCATGGCTAGCAATCAGATGGTCCTGAGGTATTTAAGAGGCACCCTTCTGAACTGGACCATGCCTTGCTACCCAAGCCACTGTTGGGTGAGAAGGTCTGTTGGACCTCTTCATCGTCAGGATTAAGAAAATCTGACCACCACAGGGCTGCTGCAGTTGGGAGGCCACTCCATGTCGTACTTCTGGGAAGCTGGACTCCATTCAGCCTCTGATGCCCTTGGAATCCAAGTGCTGTCTGGGAGGTGAGGCCACTCCCCATTTCCCCTTCCCATATTGGTGTTAAAATTGGTGGGTGGCTGAGCAAGGCTTCTTAAACCCCGAGTGAGGGGGCTCTTCAAATCTCATATACAACTCTTCTCTCCCAGGACATACATCTGCCACTCAAACGTCCAGAATTTTATTTACTCCTTATGTGGGGGCCCAAAGTTTGGCTTGGGGCACACTGTCACCTTCCTTGACCCTCATGGTGAAGCTTTGCTCAGGGGATTCTATCGTCCTTCCCTATAACCCTGCCTCCATTGGGGCCATCTCAGTCTGCCAATGTCTATGGACATTTAAGCCATAATTCTGGCAGGATCCAGAATTAGTATATTTATTTTTCTATTTTTCCAAGAGGGGGTTAGCACCTGTGTAAGTCAGAGGACCTCCTGACACATCGAGCTGGAGCATCAGGTTTCTGCTTTGGCCCAGACACAATGCCTGGTCGTGGGAAAGTGGATGGGATTAAGTAACATGCGGTGGGTGCCGGCACCAGAAGAGGAGACTGGATTGGGTTTGAAAGGAGTTATGTAATGGTGAGAAGTCTGTACTGTCTGTGTTTGAATCCCAGCCCTACCATTTACTGGTTGTGTGACCTCAGGCAAGTTACTTGGCCTTTCTGTGCCTTAGTTTCTTCATCTACAAAAGAGGAATCATACTAATGTTTGCTGTGTGGAGTTATTGTTTAACTGAATGAGCTCATAAGGAAAGTGCCAGGTCTGGCATATATGTATGTATATAAATATATACATATATATATATTTATAAATATACACATACATGTATATATATATATATTTACATATATATTTGTTATTATTCCTGAGTTTGTTATTTGTTATTTGTTATTATTCCTGAGTTTCAAAGTCTCCAAGCACATCTGAATTCTCTGAACATGAGGTTGCCCAGGCTGGGCAGAGCAAACACCACAGTTAGTATCTCTTAGGACATGCTAAATTTTCTGGCTTTTCAGTGACCTCTATATCACCGCAGATAAGCAGCCATAATTCACAGCACTCCTCTTGTATGGAATTCAGAATTCCTACCTGGCTTGAAACACTTTTTCATTACCTGAATGACTTGAACTTGCAGAAAGTTCTCCCACAAGAAAACCAAGAAGCCATGTCCTGGTGGGAAAAGAGTAAACTGTCAAATGGGCGTTTGAGCCTTTGACCTCCTGACTTCTAGTTATTTTTCCTGTTATTTATACAGCTGAGTCAGAGGTTCCAGGAGAGTGAGGCAATTCCAGGGGGCTGGGGGCAGGGAGAGCGAGAGGAGTGAGAGGAGGAGAGGAAGAATCAGAATGTTTGCTTGGAGTAATCAATTGATTCAACAATTTTGGCAGAGAAATTCCAATTTACTGGACGTATTGTATGGACTTCCCAGTACCTTTATAAAAGGATGTCTTGTCCATAGCATTTTTGGCATTTTTTACTCCTGGGTTTAGCCAAAATTTGAAAGTTTCAAGATACAGGAAAGTCATCAGGGAGACCACAAAGTGCTGAGCTGTGTGTGAACTGTGGATTCTGACTCCCTCTACTTCTTTTTATTGACTTCACTCTCAGTCCAGACACTACTGGAAGCAAAGGACACTTGTATGGACTGAGAGTCAGGCCGATGGCTACAGATTGACCCTTCTTGCTTGAAAATGCTCAGTAGCCCTCCTCTAGGTTAAAGGGGACCTCATTTATTTCCTTTTATTCTTCTTTGACTAAGGCCTACCGTTCTATTTAAGAATTTTTAAAAAAAGATTTAAAAAAACCTGCTTTATGCCGGTTTCAGGAATGAAAAATGCTTCATGCCAGTTTCAGATCTCCTTCCACATTTCAGTACAATATTAGTGGACATTTCTCATCTTCTGGGGTTTTAAAGTAGTAGAATTTGTGTTTCCAGTGGCCATTGTATCACCAATTATGAGGACGTGGACTTATTAAGCATCTACTGTATTTCTTACTCTACTACACCTTATTCTAGGTAATTTATGCCTTGTATTATTGAAAACAACATTATACAGCAAATTACCTTGTTTTACTATACAGAAATGGAGGCTCGGAAGGATCAGATGAATTGTTCAAGGTCCCAGAGTGGGTGGAAGAGGCAAGATTTCACCCTGGGCTGACTGCATCCCCTCTCACAATGGATTCCCCTCATTCCTTGATGCCTAACTGCCCTTTTGAACAAACGTGCTGCCCCTCGTACATGGTGAAAGCCCCACCACTCCAGCCACCATGCTGGTCCAGGAACCCCATCACCTTCAGCAGGGTCCTGGCGGTAGCCCCTCACTCAGCTCCCAGCTTCCACTTTGCCTCCCTCCCACACAGCAGGCAGAGTGTCTTTTTAACATTTTATTATGAAGAATTTCATACATACTGAAATTCATGTATTTTAAAGTGACACTCCTCTACTCTCCCTTAGGTCCGGTCACAAACACTTCATTGTGCTTGTTTTATCACAGAGCTCTCCATCTATTTGTTCTCTATCCATCTCTCAGTCCATCTTATTTTTTATTGCATTTCAGAGTCAGAGAAATCACAGCCCTTGCCCTGTGTAGACAAAATAAACATTTAAAGATGAGAGTCAGAACATCCCATTCCTCTGCTCAGAATGCTTGGAAAGCCATGGGGTAAGAGGTCCTGCCTCACCACCTTTCAGCCCAGCTCTGCACTCCCTTCTCCTAGCTCGCTTGACTTCAGCCATACTGACCACCTTTCTGCTATCTCTAACATTCCAAGAACTCCTCTGCCCCTCCCATGTCTTTTCCTTAAAGAGGCTCTTCCTGCTCCTCTCAGCTCTAAGACTCTTTTTGTACTCCATGCCATCCATTTTCCCTTGCTTTGTTTCTTTTTGTATTACTCATCCCTGCCCAACATAACGTCACATCACACATTTACTTGTTTATGATGTCTCCCTGAGTCAAATATAAGCTTGATAAGATTTTAATAAATTTTGTTTTATTCTATGCCTTGGGACCAAACATTTCTGGGTTTATAGCAGATGCATAATAAACATTTGTTAACTAAGTGAATGGATGAAGGAAGAAAGGAAGGAAGGAAGAAAAGAAGAAAAGGAGAGAGGAGAGAGGAATAGAAGGAAGGAATTGATGGAGAAAGGAAGGACAGTGTATTATTCAGGGTCTCTAGAGAGACAGATGAGAAAAGATTTAGTAGGGGAATTGGCTCATACAATTATGGAGGCCGAGGAGTCCCACAACAGGCCATCTGCAGGCTGGAGACCTGGAATGCCAGTAGCAGTGTCTTGTCCAGGTCTTAAGGCCTAAGGACCAGAGAAAAGCCAGTGGTGTAACTCTCAGTCTGGAGTTGAGCCTGAAAACCTGCAGGTTGTTGGTATAGATCATGGACTCCAAAGGCAAGCAAGCCTGTGTTCAAGGCAGCACCGAGAGAGGTCTATCTCAGCCTTGGAGAGGAGACTGATTCACTTCTGTATTTCTCATCTCTAGGCCTGGCAGATTGGGTGGCACTAGCACTACTCACATAGGTGGCTCTTCCCCACCTGATTGGCTCAGACTCCCACACTAATCTTTAGAAACACTCTCCTCTTCCAGGCTTCTGGGTATTCCTCAATCTGGTCAAGCTGACACCTAAAATTAACCATCACAGATAATTTTCTGCTGCACAGTTGTATATCTTTGGGACAGTTCTCTGTATCAGGCCAACAAAGGCAGCAGCATCTTCATGAGTGTGACTCTTTCTCAAAGGCTTTCCCCACATCCAGACCTGAATGGAATGTATGAAGTGATGCTGTGAGTGTTGGAGCAAAGCAGGTCACCATTGTCCCATGTGATCATTTCTTGTGGTCCTTTCCTACATAGATGATCTTTTCACTCTACTGACAAGTGCCTTGCAGGCCTAGCTGGGGAGCTCACAGTAGAAGAGCAAGTCTAGCTCAGGGGGTTGATTTTCCACTCCTTTGACTCATGAAGTAGAAAAACTTTGCCTCTGAAAAGCTGCACTTCACAGCTACTTTAAAAATGGCATACAATTCAATGGTTCCCCAGCCCCTTCCCCTCCATGGCTTTTGATGGATGTTCTGTAATTATGACATGCTTGGATCTACCTGGCCGCTTTGCTCACTTGCTGCACACAAGTCCTCCAGACCTGCTCAAAGTCTCACTTTGTCTGTGCTTAAAGTCTCTAGACAGTGTTCAGTTAAGGTGATCAGAGGTGCTCACAGGGCAATTTGATACTGCAGGAAAAGCATCCAGTGGGTTATCCATGGCAGACCATGCATGAATTCACCGATACATGTGGATTGTGTGTATGGCTTGAGCGTGACTTACACAGGGGTTGCTATGGTCATCTCAGAGTAGAGGCATTGAAGATCCTGATCTGGCCTGGTTGAGGGCAGTTTGCCAATATCTTGCTTCTGTTGTGTTTTGGGTGCTTTGATGATGCCTGCTGCATACAATGCCACTGAGAGTGGGGCCATGTGTCTCCCACTGTGAGGATGCTGGATTGGCACACAGGGCACTGGTTCTTTGGGTTCACAAAGTTACTCCCCTCCAAGAGCCCTGTTTGAAGCTGCATGCCAAGGAGTCCTTGCTGAGTTCTGTGTTGATGGGAGGAATTCCTGATCTCCTACTAAGGGCTACCCTTTATCACCAGCCAGAGTTGCTTATGGCCATTGTCTCACCTGGTCCCTGTCTGAGGGTCCTCACTGTCCTCTACCTGCCTACTCCCATAGTGAGAAGCTCCTCCCTCTACCTGGGCCTCCCATTTGCCTGTATCCTATCTGAGGCTCCGATTCTTGTCTGGAAGCAGGACATGCCTGCAAATGAATTAGTGTAGGTAAGTGTGTGTGTGTGTGTGTGTGTGTGTGTGTGTGTGTGTGTGTGTGTAGGGGGGTAATGGGTTGGCACACAGCCTTGCAGCTGGGTAGTGTATTTGAACTTGATGGTTCTGGTGGTGAGAATTCCCCGAATTCCTGATTGTGGCACTGGGAAAGCAGGCAGTTTTGTGTGTTCTGGGAGGAACTCCCCTGGGCCCAGGCTCCAGCCCACTCTTCCACGGGTTTCCATGAACACATAATTCCCTGTCTTCTATCTCTTTCTGCCTTGTGCATTCTGCTTCCTGTTCTGACCCTGACTGATCCTAAGACATGTCTGTGCATTTCCTGCCTTCAGTATCCTTAAAGCAGGCATATATATCCTGCCTTCAGATGAGAATCTGAGTCTCAAATAGGGTATGTACACTAGCCCTAGGTGTTTCAGATTCAGTTTCCCAAGGGTCGCTTTCAAACCCTATGGATGCAGTGCCTCACCTGAAGAGAGAAGATGGGGAGGAAAAAATAGTATATTGCACCGGGCTCTCTTCTTCCCCCCAACTTCAGCATGGCCAGACCTTCTGGAAGCCATATGTATACCTCCTGCTGCCAAGTCTCTTCCCTTCCTGCCCGTCTCTAGGAGTGAACGAGGACAGGCAGAGATTCTAACAGCCCATGGAAGTAGAAACCAGCAATGCCTGGGCACATTCTACTCCTTCTCATGTCTTCAGTCTGGGCTCAGATAATTGTCTTATCCTCTGAAATGCCACATCTTACCTGTTTACTAGACTGGAGCTACATTTTATCTTTATATTCTCTGTTCACTTACCAACGTACACTTAGAATATCCACCATGTGCCATCACGGTGTTTAGGCCTAAGAATGCAGAGATGAACAGGACATGGTCCTCAGAGTCAAGGAGCTCTTGGTCTGGTAGGGACAGGTAGAGGTGAGTAATGCAGCATAAACAACAATAAAAAGTTGCAGATGTGGCTGGGCACAGAGGAACCCCTGAGTCTCAAGATGGGCTTTCTAGATGAGGTTGACAGTGAGCTGAGGTTTTGAAGTCTGGGTAGGAGTTTGCCAAATAGGAAAAAGCACTGCAAACAGAAGGAAAAGTATGTGCCTGAAGGAATTTGGGGTGGCCAGATTTCAGGACAGTTAAGAGAAGCATGAAGAGAAGAGGCAGGGGATAAGTAACCCAGGAAGGACTCAGCAGGGTCTGGGCCACGATTGGGTGCTTGATCACACTTTCTGCATGAGAAAATACACTACTATTGCTATTCTTTTGCAAGGCAAATGGAAGTTCTGCTCTGTATTGGGCAGCACTTGTATATGATGACTGTTGTGGCTATCAAGATTCCCTTTTGACTTTTATTTGATGTGTCTCACTGTGGATCTTTGGGGCTTATTGTACTGTGAGGTTTTTGGGCTCTTGGGTTGTAAATTCCTGTCTCATTTTAGGAAGTCTTCAGCTATTATTTCTCCAAATAATCTCTTTATCCCTTTCTCTGTCTTCTCCTTTGGAAGTCCCGGGATGTATATGTTGACCCACTTGGTGGTGTCCACTTAATCCCATTTCACTTGTCCTTACTTTTTATTCATTCTGTTTCTTTGGGTTGATCATTTCAAGTGTCCCATCTTTAAGTTTGTTTATTTTCTTCTGCCTGCTCAAGCCTACTATTGAATCACTCCAGGGACTTTTTAAATTTAGTATTTCTGTTCTTCAGTTGTAGAATTTCTTTTTGATTCCTTTTTATAATTTTTATCTCTGTGTTAACATTCTCATGGATCACTTTCCTCATGACCTTTAATTCTTCGTGTTTTCCTTTAGCTCTTTGAGCATATTTAAGACAATTTTTTAAAATATCTTTGCGTAGAAAACCTAATCTCTGTGTTTTCTTAAGAGTAACTTCTGGAGATACATTTTGTTCCTTTGAATGGGTCATGTTTTTCTTCTTTCTTTGTATACTTTGTTATTATTTTGGGGGTTTGAAAAGCAACCCCCTTTACCAGTCATCATAGATGTGCCAGGGTATTTTCCCATTTATTAGCTGAACATAATTGGAGCCTTGAAGTTAGCACAAAGTGACGGCTTAAGGTTTCCTCAGTTCTTTTCTGAGCATGTATCTTTCCGGAACTTATGTATAGTTTTTTCAATATCCTTATAAACATGGCTTTTGTTTGTTTCTTTGTTTTATTTTTATTTGTTTGTTTTGAGAGTGGGTCTCATTATGCAGCCCAATCTGGTTTGGAACTTGCTGTGTGGCCCAGGCTGTCCTTGAACTCATGATCCTCCGCCTCAGCCTCCCAGGTGCTGGGATTATGTGTATGAGCTACCATACCCTGCATACATGGCTGGTTCTGAATGCCATACTTTCACAAAGAGTATCACCCTAGTTTATCTTAGGGGTCTTTGATGATCCATTGTATGTTTCTATTTATACTGTCTTGCCTGCAAGTCCCCCCTGCAGCTTTTATGAGTCATACTTGCTGCTTTTTTTCTTTTTTGCCATTTGTCCCAGTCTGAAATCCAAACTATGCCACTTTTCTACCTGAGCTCCAAGTTATACAAAACAGGGCCCAGTACTTCAGGTAACCCCTAGATAACTTAGAACATTACAAATAACTTCTGCTCTGCTCCCTCTGGTTCAACAGAGGCAATTGTGAATTGAGCCGCTGCCTTCAGACTGAGACTGTGCTCGAGAGAGGATGGAACAAATGGGAATAAAAGCAGCACAGAATCTTCTACCATTTTCAGTGTGTCTGTAATGGGTGTTCTGTGCACCTGTAACTGTTTTCCAGCTCTATAAAGTTTTTGTAGCTGGTTTCTTTTTCTTCCTTTAATGTTTCCACGGGGGAAATGAGATAGAGTCTGCCCAACTACTTAAATTCTCTCTTCCTTAAGGACATATAGTTTATTTTACATCATTATTTAAATGCCTATTTGTTTAGTCTTCAGTCTATATAAATAGAATTACAAAAGGTTATAAAGAGATATAAAAGATTACTTGAAGAAATGGCAAGACATATCCTATTTTTAAGTGAAAGATCAAGTATCATGAATATTTCATTCTTCCCCATTAATAGATTGGCAGGATGCAATTCCAATAAAATATGCACAGTTGTTTTGCAGGGAACATGGCAAAGCAGCTCCAAATCTCACATGACATGAAAAAATGTGAGGGCTGGGGATATAGCTCAGTGACAGAGCACTTGCTTAGCATGCATGAGACCCTACATTCAATCTCCAGCACTGAAACAAAATAAAAAGAAAGGGAAGGGTTGTCAGAGTGGCTAAAGCTGTAGAGCATCTGCCTAAGCAAGTGTGAGGCCCTGAGTTCAAATCCCAGTACCACCAAAAAAAAAAAGTCAAATAAACACCTGTAATCCCAGAGGTAGGAGGATTTCATTTCAAGGCCAGCCCAGGAAAAGTTAAGGGTGAATCTCTATCTGAAAAACAAACTAAATGTGTAAAGGACTGAGGACATGACTCAAGTGGTAGAATGCAAGCTCAAGGCCCTGAGTCCAATCCTGGTACCACAAATTAAAAAACCCAAACAGGAGTATGATAGCAAAGGCAATTCCTACAAGCTCTCCCTGGCATTATATCACACTGTAGAGATACAGTTATTTAAACTGTGAGGTATCAATTCAGTGAAAGATACATCAACAGAATAGATAACACAGAAAGAACCTTTTATTTTAAAATTAAATATTTCACAAAATAGGGACTATAAGTTAATTTTAAAGGACCAAGTTATGTATAAAGGTGTGGGATAATTTATTTGTGTTTTATAATAAAGTACTATTTAGGCTACAAATTTTATTATAAACCAAAATAAATCCAAATCAAATATTAGAAAAAATTGAGAAAATTTGAATTAAATATTTACCAGATTTCTTTCTGTGGAGGGTTAAATCTCATCTTTAAAAGTAACCAAGCTCATAGGGGAAAAGTGTAACAAACTTTGTGCAAACAGTCTCAACTGCCATTAAAATGATGAACAAAATAAAAAGACAAAAAGCACACTGGAAAATATTTTCAGTCAACTTTAATGAAAAAGGTTTAATGTCTTTCTCATACAAAGGGCTCATTTGATGCTTAAAAATAAGAATAATATTTTAAAATACTCAATACAATTATCAGTTAGTAATTGATAATTTATAAAATAGAAACTTCATAAGAAAAGAAAAATATTCAATCTTATTCAGTCTCAGAAATGCAAGAATAAATAAAGCTGAGGAATAATACCTCATCCATTCATAAGTTAACACAAGTGTTTTAAATGTCAGTGCCAAGTGCTAGAGATACATGTCTATGTGTATCATTGACAGGATTATAAAATGGTACACATTAATCAGGATAAGATAGGCCATGCTTTATCTTGAAAATCTCAATGGCTTAACACAAAAACTTATTTCTCACTCATGCAAATCCAATGGCTGTTTACTGTGAATCTCCATCTGGTGATTTAGGGGTCCACACTACTATTTCAGCGTTTAGCTTTCATTGTTACCTTGATAGGTAGACAGGAGGTATGGAAACACACCTCTCTTAAGTATCTTAAATGTGTTCTGTCTCTGCTCATAACATGCTAACCAGGGTTAGTCACATGACCCCAAACTCATGGGAAGAGGGTTGGAAATGGAAGAGAACATATGGATTACTTACCCAACACTACCTAATCACATGTCAGGCTGTAAGGGACAAAAGGGTTTAGCCCTTTTGGAAATCATTTTACAGCGTAGATCAAATGTCAGTGTAATTTAACTTCTTGGTATGTATTCTCAGTAAATGAAAAGTGGCAAAATCTAAATATGTGAAAATGGTCACCCCCCAACCTCATTATTACCATTTACAAAGTGGTAATCCATTCCACCTTAAATACAGGGCAATGAATTTGACTAAAAAGGTATACTTGGAACACAGCTTCATGCCCAGACATGGTCCATTGGAAGTGAGTTGTTCTCACTAACATGACCTATCGTCTATCTTCCTGTGCATGATTAACTGTGAACTTGGTTCTGGAGTATGGCGTTCTTTCTGCTGGGTGCATGGCATCGTCCAGTGATTTTTGACACTTACTCTAGCACTGACTTTTTTTCCCTGTGCTGGAAATGTAACCCATGGTCTTGGGCATGTCAGGCAAGCACTGTACTGCTGACATCTCTATCCCTTAGCTTTGACTCCTGACACCAGCCTTGCTTCCTGCTCTGGATTTGGTGTTTGAGACACTGGTAGTCAGATGGCCATTTATGTCTTTTGACATTTTTTAAGTGTTTCAAATAGAAATTATAGCCAACATTTAAGCATTTCAAACTTGTGAGATTTCACATATCACATACGTATTTTCACATATACATAAGATGGCAAGCTTTTTCTGAAAATTGGAAAGTACAGGACCTGTAACCTGCTGGGTTTAGGCTGCACGAGGTAGAGCCTACTCTGTCTGACTGGTTCCCTGCTGCCTTTGCTCTTGGTAGGCCCAGGTTGACTGACCTTGCTCAGGATGGTCACTTCCCTTGCCCACCACTACATCAATGAGGTTTGCTTTCCTGTCACTTCAGTGACCTCTCATTGGCCTCATAAGCAACTTTATTATGAATAATAGTTGGCCAAAAGATCTGCCAGCTTCTTCAGATTTCCCTTCCCTTGCCTGGCCCCCAGGTCAGGTCTTTGCATCTCTGGGGACACTGAGGCCAGAAGAGCTAGCACTTCTCTGGAGGTGGTGAGTCTACACTGCTGAGCCCAACCCACTGTCTCCTGGGTCACCTCTTCTGCCAGAGTGCCAGGCAAATGGTGGCAGATTGGCCTTCTCCTGGCAGGCACAAGTGGGTGCTAATGAATAGGAAAATGTGCTGTCCTTACACCTGATAGTGAGGTGATTGACCCTCACCTCTTCTCTCCCCACCCTCAGTATTCAGATGTGTAATAGTCTGCATCGGCAAGATGGAGACTCCAGTTTAGACCCTAGTTTAGAAGCTACACTAGACTGAACTCACAAAAATGCTTAGATGTTATCCCAAGGTGCATACTTCCCACGGTGATGTCATGATCAAAAACATATTTATATAACACTTGGAGAGATTTGTCACTGGTACTACACAAGCAGAGCAAATCAAAGGGCTGAGATGTCATATCTGTCTGTCTGTCCTTCCATCCATCCATCTGTCCCTCCAGGCTGCACTTATTTAATGCCTGCTTTCTGTCAGGCCCTTTGTTGGTTGTGATCATTGCAGTGCCCAAAGGATAGCCCCATTTTATTGATGAGAAAAGTGAAACTCAAGGGATTCAAAACAGTTTCCTTACAGTCACATAAATGAGAGAAGAAATCCAAACTTTGCAGTCTAAGACCATTTCAACAAAAAGTTCTGCCCAGGTAAGTTCTCTGTATAGTGGAGGCTATTTTAAGTGTGATTGTTATTAATTCAGTTCCTATTATTTGGATAGCTACTTAGATGATGCAGCCTCAGAATGTGAACTGCCCTGCTTCCTAATAATATCAAAGCCTTGGGAATGCATTCTGGACACGCTTACTGTCCCAAGGAGCTCATTCTCCTTGGGACAACCCTTTCCTACATTCCAGGGAAGTTGTCAGGCCTTTAGGATTTTCTTTTCCTGGGATTTTTTGCAGGATATCATGTAAACAAAACTTTGAGGAGCTGATGATATCTCTTGTTTTGTAAAAGCTTGTGGCAGCTAGGCTATGGGTCCAGGAGGAGGGAGTGGAGAAAGAGAGAGAATCTCTGCCTAGCCTCCTGGCTGGGCAATGTGGCATAACACCCCCCCACCCCCGACCCCGTGCAGCAGGCCCTGGGAAGATGGCCAGATTTTCAGAAGATGGCTTTGTGGGGACCCCTGGAGTTTGTCTCTGTGTAAGGCTCTGAAAATAGGGCACCACCCCTGATGGTGAGTGGAGAGACGGAAGTCTTCATGATGGCTATGGACCAAACTCTTGTGAGACCAGGGCAAATGGGCTTTACTATCGGGACACAATTGATTTTTTTGAAAAAATGTATGCTTTATTTGTGCCAGTTTTCTTCTTAAAACACTTAGAATTTTTGCTACTTCTCCTTTCCATCTTGAGTCAAAGCTAAATTTCTCTGGGTGGTATTCAGATCTTCCTCTTCTTCCAAGCCAGTCTTTATTTCTAGTAGAACCCCTCAGTTCTTAGCACTTTGGACTGCATCAGCCATAGTGGACCGTGGGCAGACTTCCCTGCCTGCTCTCCTTCCTGCCTCTGAGCCCTTCATAGGCTCTTCCCCTTGCTTGTGAAGAGCTCTTCTCTATGATGGGGATGTTCATCTTTCAAGGGCCTCGAGGGGTCTTTCCAGATGCTCCTCCCCCAATACATACCACATACACACCTATGAATATGCCAATTGTGGAATTAATCACTTTGATCTTTGTACTTGATGATGTGTTTTTATTGGATCAAAGTCAGGGATTTAGTACAGATCCTAAATGACTGTGAGCACCCGGAGGACTAGTGCTATGTCTGGGTCATCTCTGGTTTCCCAGGGACAAGCAGAGTTCCTGGCACATAGAAGAAGAGGCAGCAAATGTTTGCAGGACAATGAGTAAGTCAGAATACAAGTGAAAGAGCAGGCGCTACAGTGAGGAGCTGCCGAATAGAGAGTGGATGTGCGTGCTTGGTGCCCAGTGCCAACACAGACAGCTGGGACAGAGTGGGCTCTCCTTTTCCCAGACCTCCTACCTGGCTGGGGTCACACAGGCAGGAAAAGTTTTGGAATATTTTTAGCCTGCTAATGATTCAAGTGATCATTGTATTCTTTCATTTCATACTTTCTACTTTTTTTTTTATACTTCTCTTCCCTTTAACTCTTATTTTTTTCTGTTTTGGAGGTACTGGTGTTTGAACTCAGGGTCCTATGCTTCTAGGCAGGTGCTCTACCACTTGAGCACTTTGAGCACTACCTCTGGCCCTTTTTGCTTTATGCTATTTTTCAGGTAGGGTCTCATATTTTTGCCCATGGCTATCCTTGGACCACGACCCTCCTACTTACGCCTTCCAAAGAGTAGGAAAAACATGTCCTCCCTCAGGACAATTTGAGGGCTGTTTATGGACGAAGACACTGATTTCAAAGCTATGCATAGGTAGATGGAAGCCTGCAGAGGTGTGAAGGAACCTGGGAGACAGCACCGAGGCAGTCGCGCCCTGGCCAGCCCTCAGACACTCCTGCTCTTCATCCTTCCCAGCTGCCGTGGCTCCTGCCGATCTGACCCAGAGCCCTGGGCAGGGGTACCCAGGGCTTTACCACCATGGCAAGCAGCGAGGCGGAGCAGAGGGTCAACAGAAGGCTCTGCACCCCGGCATTGTCTTCCACAAGCAGCCAAGAGCCACAGGACTGCAGGAGACTTCATACCTCCATGGCTCCTGAGGGAGACGGGTCTGTCTAAGACCAAAGATGGAGACCGTGGGCCTCTCTCTAGGTTTAAAATAGCCACCACAGGAGAGGGTCTGGGCCCTTGTGGGTCCTGTCTTTTCCAAACCTCTGCTTTTTCTTTGTGTGAGTAGGGCAGCGCTGGCAGGCTTGCTCTCCTTTCTCTCCCCACTCTCTCCCGCTTCCACATCCATCCCATTTGCAAAGAGAAGGGCAGCACTGTCTCCCCATCAAGTTCTCTCATGCTTGCCTCCCTCACCTTTTCTCCTTCTTAATCTCCCCGTGGCTCCTAAAAGGATTAATTAGAAAGATGTGAGCAGGGGTTGGAACGTCAGAAAACAATCGTCACTTTCCTATCTGACCTCTCTCACCAGCTGCAGAATTAACAAATTGAATGTCCTCAGCAGACAGGGGTGGCACATGATACGAGTTCATTACGAGCCTCGCCAGGGCCTGTGTGCGGAGCCCGGTTTAAACAACTCTCGCTGATTAAATTCCTCCCAGGCACTCCCGCCAGATGCTGTTAGAAAATACTCACATCCAAGAGGTTTTTAATTTTTTTTTAAACATGTGCCAATTATTTGCCTGCTATCTTGCAGGTGCTGGCAAGCGTCACAGGCCGGCCTGGCCGGGCTGTCTACACGCTTATCCACTCGGCGCCTGCCTGGGGGGCTCACGTCGTCAGCAATGGGTTCCTGGGCTCTGCTCAGGGCTGTCAAAACTCTCCAGCCACCCTGCCTGGCTGGCTTTCCCTGCCCCCAACCCTGGCCTAAGTGTCTCACCTTCTGAAGCTCACAGCTCTCTTAAATGTTTCAAGGTGACAACACAGACCCGGTGACCTGCTAGCAGTGGGGCCCCAAGAGGAGGGCAGGCATGCAGTGGTGCCTGGGCTGGGGCCAGCTTCCTCCCTGCGGGGCTGGGCTTTAGTCCTGAGCCAAACAGGGACATATAATTGCCACCTCCATGAACAGAGGGAGGACACTTGGCACTTGCTTACAGGTTCCCTTGACATAAGTCCCAGGAGGCACCTCCCTCATGCTCCCCCCTCAGTAGTAGTCTTGATTACTTGGCTTTTTCCTTGATTGATGCTTAACGACAACGAATGAGCTCTTAGTAGTTTACTAAATGCCAATTAATAGCTAAAAGCAAGGGTTCCAAATATAAGCGATATAATTTTTATCAGTGCCTTACTTTTTACTGATGGTAATAGCAACATTTGACCAATAATAAACTCAGCACTGTGTTCTGTAATACACCATCTCCCCTCTCCCTTTCTGTCATAGGGATGATGACTGTGACCCATTGTTTCCAGCCCTTGGAATGGCACCTTCCCTGGTGGTTTTCTTTCCCCCTGCCCACACCTTTGGGATTAGCTTCTTGATTAGACCCTCTTCTAGTTACCCAGTGTGGGTGGCCATCTCATCTCCTTGATGATGGTCGCTCCAGGAGGCATGAACACTTCCTGCCAAACCTGTTCAGAAAGGCCTGCTGCTCCCTGGATGACAGAATATCCAGAGCTGGCTGATAGGTATCTCTTCCTGACATTTACACCTTGTTAACTGCAGCAAGTCAAATTTCACAACCCAGTCATTGCACAGAATTGCAGGAGCTAAACCTGCTTTTCCCAAAGAAAGGAGAATTAGGGTGGCAAAGGAACATAAAACCTGTGTTCAGGGGTCTGGAAGGTGCTCATGTGGAAAGGTAAAAAACTCCAGTCTGAATGTGGTAGAACCTGGAGTAAGGAGCAGGGAGCAAAGAAGAAACACATTCAGCCCAGTGTGGGAAATGACTTTCTAACACTTGGAGTTGTCCTGCATGGAATCCACTGTCCCAGGAGATAGCAAGTCCCCCACTGCTGGAGGGCTTCAATCAGGACAAATGACCACTGGGTGGGTAAATCTAGCGGGAATGACTAGATTAGAACTCTTCAGCAGACTGGAGATTTTATTCCTCTCTGTTTTTGGAAATAAGCAAAGTCCTTTGGAGGCTTCACTTTAGCCTCTGATATAAGGGGTAGTCTGGTCTGAAGGAAACCCATTACAAATGGCAGCTCTGCTCAAATAGAGGGCAGGCAGAGAAAGAGAATAGATGTACTTCTAAAAGTGAAATAAGTTGTGGCCTTTTAGAATAGCAACACTGTCTTATTTACGTTGACAGCATAAAAATGATAGTATGTTAGATCCCTGCACAATCTTGTATGTTTGTAATAGCTATTGAGTTGGGAAGAAAAGTTAAAAATAAAATTCAGTGAAGTTTAAATCCAAAAGTAAAGACTTCTGATCAAACTCAGTGTTATATTCCTTACATCCTCTGCCCCACAAAATTTCAATGTGAACCTGGTGAAAACATTAGTAAACAGCAAATCAGGCGATGCTTTGAAAACATCTAAGAGAAGATCATATGCTCCATTCAGGGGAGAATTGTTATTGGTCACCACACCAACAGGACAGGATTAAGCAAGTAATTTTGGAGCATGCATTCTACAATTAAAAAAACCCAAACCCTAAAAGAGAAGATACATAATAATCTGAACACCCTCCTACAGCTGTCCTTATCTCCAAGGAACAGGGGCAAGGACAAGGAAAATGAGATCCCTTCTTCACTGTTTTAAGTCACCAGAGTTTCTGGAGTCTTGTCTTCCCCAGGATGTCTTCATCCCCTGCTCCCTGCCTCTCACATAGCTGTCTTCAAACACCTTCATTTGTGTCCATTCAGAAGTCACATTTCCCACAAAGCATTGGGTGCAGCCTGTTGTGTCTGGGCTCTCTTAGATGCCTAAATAACCATCAGCAGCAGGGTGGAGTCAGGGAGAGCTCTGGGCACTGTTGCAAGGCATAATCCTTCAAGTTCTAAACCTAGCACAAAAGGAGGAAAACCTCCTTATCCAGACAGCCTGATAGGTAGAGCAAGGAAAAATCTAATTTCAGCCCAGCAGCATTAACACAAGACAAAGGCCTGCAGGTATTGCACACTGCATGGCTGGTTATCAGCTCTCTGCCTCAGAATGGCAGCTTCTAGCCCTAGAACGTGCAGTGGTGGTGGTTTCTAGAAACTCCAGGCTTAGATGGGAATCTCTTTTTTCATGGGTGAATTCATAGAAAAGATCAATAAAGGCCCTATAGAAAGGTACAGCAAATTATGGGGAAAGGAGACTTTACCTATGATTCATGGTTTTAGCTGTTACTTTATAAATGAAAGAAGAAAAGAGTGGAAGAAACCATCTTGCAGTCCTGCAATGGCTTCCATGAAACAGGAACAGGAAGCTGCAAGATCAGAATGAGCTGAGATGAAACCAATGTACAAAAGTAGCGACTGAAATAAGAGAAGACAAGAAAATTCTTGATGCAGCAGCAGAATTAAACCCAACGGAGGATGGAAAGGAAAACAGTAGCTTTTACAGAAAATTACATGAGTGGTGTGAAGGAGAAACTTGAGAAATTCCTCTTGAACATAGAAGAAGATACTTAAAAAATGACAGATATCAAGACTTGAGGCTGTATAACAAACCTGAGAATTATCCATGTTCTAGAAGAAGAAACCAAAATAAAATGTTCAGTAGAGCTCTCCTCCAATTTGGGGCTTCCACTCTAAAATGAGAGATACAAACATAAAATACTAGTAAACTGGATTTGACAGAGTATTAAAAGCTGTCTATCATAACAAAAATAAGTTTAATTTAAGATATGTAGAATTGGTTTAATATTATTACAAAGTTAATCAATGGAGTAGTTCAGTAATTAAGAGATTAAAAATAAAAACAATATGATTATTTCAATATATGTTTTAAAATATTAGATTAAATTCAATATAATCAGGCTCCAAGTTCAACCAGACTTTTGTATTGTATATATACACATTTTGGGCAGCTTTTTAAAAAAATATTCTTTCTTGTGATGGAATTTAATTTTATTTAGTATGTCTTATGTTGTACAAATAGTACTATGACTTTAGGTCACCCACCTGAGTAAATATAAAAAGCACTCCCTGTTCCTCCTCACCAGTGCCCCTTGCATTTTTCAAGTCTCTGCTTTACCACTTTGGGGCCTCTCTGGGCACTTCTGCAGTCCATGAACTGCCCTCCAGACATGGTGAGTCTCAGTTTCTTGGAACATAGAGACACAGGATGGCATTTATCTTAAATGTCCCTCACACGTATGACTCAATTCCTGAACCCCCTCTAAAAGGAGATGCAAACTTTCATTTCACAGAGCAATAGTCCTGAGTAGGGGAACACAAGGGCTCAACTCCACATTAAACTGTCAGCAGCGGGCATTAGAGAAAGAGGAGGTAGGAGAAAGAAGGTTCCAGAGCATGTAGAAGTTGGGGAGGGAAGAAGAGATAGATCAAAGAAGCAAAATTAATCATGATTCATTTCATAATTGGGCCAAAGTTGGCTCTGTTGCTATTTCCTGTTCTCCTGGGTTGATGGTGGTGGGATGGGCAGCAGGATTGAGTACACCAAAGTGCTGCAGTCTTGGCCACAATCATGAGACCTCCAGATCTCACTTGGAGATTGACATCATCCTTCATATCTTCCAGTGAAGCCCTAGATTTATGAGACATGGCTTGAACAGCTGAGGAACTTGATTGGCTTAAACTAAGCAACTCGTTCTTTCGTACTGCTGTCTCTCTGCAGATGCTGATTCTGCTGCCTGGAGAGCCCACCTGCCCTGGTCCACCAGATGAACACCAGCGCAAATATCTCTCAGGTGGAGGGAGAGGCATCTTCCTCTGTGCTATGTGGACCATAGTACTTTCCCTTGGAATGACCATGTTTCTCCAGGGCAGAGGCCATGGCTTAACCATTTCTGCATCCCTGGCTTTACATAGGGCTTGCTACATGTTAGGACCCAGTAATTATCAGTGTGATGAATCAATCATAAAGAAATATTGGATGCAGATCTCTAAAAGTCCAAGTTAAAGAGGCTTGGCTCAAGAAGAAGAGAGGTGTTCAAGTCTTGGAAGGGAAACTTATTTTGAATATCCTGATCCCTGTGGCTGACTAGAGCTTGGTTTCTCTCTGAATAGGCTGTATCAAGGGTAGGACTCTGGTGAGCATGTTTGGGCCTTCTAGAATCACACATACCATGAACTTGTGGAAGCTCAGGTATCAGCACTCTTTCACATTTGGCTGTGCCCTATGCATACTGTCAAGTTCACACAGCTTATTTCTTCTGGTGGAGCACATGAGAAGATTCTGATGCAAGAAACAGCTTTCAAAGACTGCCTGAATGCAATGGCAGGCCAGAAATGGCTTCTGTCTAATTAATAGCAAGTGTCCATGGCATTACACCTGCACAACTGAGGTACTTAGATCCACAAAAGAAATGATTATGGAACAGTCAAGGAACAAGAAAGACCACAGATCTGGAAATCAGGAAACTACATCCTTCTTTCTGAAATACTAGTGTTGTTGGGTCAGTCTCTTAATTAGTTGGGGCCCTGGATTCTTTTTGTATTAAATGAAGACAGTAGATTAGATAGTATTTCAGGTCTAAAATTCTACGTTATTTTAATCAGGTATGTTTTATTTAGCTGTTTAACCAACCAGTAATCAAGGAATGGAACAGAATATTTTCTATTTTACCCTCTCTTTGATTAATTAACCAATTGGCTACAAAGAAAATTAGCAAAATTCAAGCTCACTTCATACTTCCCAATTACTTTAGTATGACAGTCATTCTCATATAAGGATTTATAGAACTCTGAAGCTTGTATCTTGCAACTTGGTGAATATATCCATTAAGATCAAACATTTAGACTCAATTTATAGTGGACTGCCTATTTACTATCTTGATTGCGAAGGTTGGAGTATGAAGGGCTGTTTTATCCCATAGGAACCAGTCAGATGACATTTTTTGACATCTACTGTGGGGTCCACACTGAGCTAGGGACTCATTGTGCAAATCTCATCTTATATAGCACTTTCAACACACTTGATCTCATTCAGTCCTCACCGTGGCCCACTTCCTGGGAGTGTGATTCCACCACACAACAGCACAGATCACTTAGAAGGGCTGTGTTTAGAAAATCATTAGCAGGGCTTCTTCCTGGCAATGGAAGATATCACTCTGTTCCAAAAAAGGTGTGACTCTCTATCTTTCCTAGACTGGGAGGGTGCCCTGAAGGACAGCCACTTCTTCAAAAGCCCTGAGTCTGCCCAAGACATAGCCTTAAGCCTCACAAGAATAAACTTGTGGGATTTCTTATCCTTCCAACATTGATTTGCCCAGAAATGTCCTGAGACCAGTCTTTTCATCTAGATTTTAGCACTTCGCCTCTGCCTTCAGCAGCAGCACCAAAGGGTAAAGAGAAGTGAGATGCTAATAGTATTTCACCTGCACACCCTTAAAATAATCTAGGCTTCTTAACTTTCACAAGAGGCAAAGTGGTGTTAGGTTGTTTCAGCTTTCTCCTTGTCTGCACAGAGGCCATCAAGTCAACTCTGACAAGAGTGCTAAGCACTTGGGAAATTAAGGAAAGAATCAGGATATGTGGGTTCTTCACTTATCTTTTGAAAACATCTTTTAAACATCTTCATTGTGCTAGACAAAAGTGGCTCCAAGCTAGAATGAGATATAGTCTCTGTTCCTTTAAGGAACTCCCAGTCTAGACAAATAAGGTGATGAATTTTGCACCACAGCATGGCAGACACAGTGAGTTATCCACATGTTTACATGAACAACCCTTCTTCATACGGTTTTACTAATAGAACCCCAGTTTTATTCCCCCTTTAACCTATTTGGGCCTTCTATGGGTGAAGAGAAGCCCTAAAGATCTGAGGAGTGACCCGATCCAGCAGATTCTAGCTCAATGTGAGGATGAAGCTTTCCATGATTAGAAGAGACAAAAGTGAACTGACCTGTTGAAAGATGAGGACACATTCAAGCAGATTGTGGAAAGCTAAGGTTCCAATGTATTGTAACGGGGCCTGAGCACAAAGTAGTGGGGGCAGGGTCAGTGATCAGTCTCAAGCTTACTAGCCTGCATAACTACAAGATGTTGCCAGGTCACTAACAGAGAAAGACAAGGTGGGCAGAAAAGGTGTGTTGAGGTACCTGTGGAATGCTCATCAGGCAGTTGAGGCAGGTAAAGAGTTGGTAAAAATGATGGAGATTGGAAGTTTGGATTTGGGAGATGTTCAAATACACAGGATTTTAAAAATAGGAATTGGGGAGATCACCAGGAAAGAGAGAAGCAGAGGTGACAAACCTGGGATTTAAAGAATCCTGTAGGATCCATGGATGAATTTTGAGTGTGTGTGTGTTAGTGTGTGTTTTCATTAGATTCTCAAAAAACCTTTTGAGTTTAAAAAAATGTTTAAAAATCACAGCTATAGGAAAAGAATTTTCTAAGGGCTGTGGATGTAGCTCAGTGGTAGAGCATTGCCTAGCATTTGCAAGGTCCTGGCTTTTATCCCCAGTGCTGCAAGAAAGCAGAAAGAAGCAGAAAAGAACTTGGAGAAAACATTTTGTAAAAAAGAGAAAGGGGACATCCACCCAAGAAAGAGGATGCTTGGCAATTTCAGATGTTGCTCAGGTGCCCCATGGAGAATGAGAATCAAGTGGTGGCCATGGGATTCGATAACTGGGGACCTTTAGGAAAACTGTCTCAACAAATAGGAGAGGGTGCAATTCAGAGCCTAAAGAACTGAAAAATGAGGGCGGTACGGACCAGGGACATGAAGTACAGGTGTCATTCACAAGCAATTTATTTATAAGAGGAGTGGTGGGCTGGACACTCATGAAGTAGCCAGCAATAGATATTTTACCACACTAAAGACAGGTCAGAAGGTGGAGAAGCAAAAACTATGAGAGGGCGGGTAGGGCTGAGGACTGACGCAATAATTATTAGAGGAAATGGGTTCCGTGGTTGTGTGCATGGGGGTGACTGGGATGGGGCTCGATTCAGAACAGCAGAAGCAAACAAAAAGAAGCAACAGTGCACTGGCATGTTGAAGTAAAGAGAAGGCAGCCTAGGATGCTTAAGGGAATGGCCTTGACCTCATCTGCCAAGAATGAAGCATTAGTGGTGGACTTGGGGCTGTGTTTAGAACTGCTGGAGTGAAGGGTTAGAGAGCACAAAAATCTGAGGAGTAGAAGCCAGAGGCTGGGCTCATGACTCCCTCGGCCCCACTCATGACCTGGAACAGGTGCTTTACCTGTGCTGTGTGTTGTACGTGTGTGTGGTGTGTGTGTGTAGAGGTGTGGGGGTATCTCTGAGTCCTTCACTGATTGGCTGAAGCAACACTTTAACAGGTCCATTTCCTTCCCTCTTTCAGGGCCTGCTTAGGCCCAAAAGTTCATGGGGCCTCCACACCCGTTTCTCCATGCTGCTCTCCCCATGATGTGATTAACAGAGACCTGTGCCTTTAAGGAGTGCCCGGTTCCTCGGCCCTTCCCCCTCCAATTACAGCACTAATTTCAGTAATGGAGCATTAATAGAGTAATGGGCGAGTGAGGCTGGCCTGAAGGAACTGTGGAGCTCAGCACAAATTGAGTAAATAAACCATATATTAGATTTCTAAACAATACTTTTAGTCTGGTCTCCAGGGAAAGAGAGTCGTCAAGACTTACTTAAGTCGTCCCTGCAAAGTGTATGTAAAAGAAGCCTGTCTTGGAGCTGGGCTGTTTGTTAAAGCAGAAAATATTTTTCTCTCTCTCTGGATCCTTCTCTCCCAGGATGGGAGAGATAAGACAGCTGCTCTTCCACTTCCCTTTTCTCCTCCTTCCCTTTCCTTTGACAGATGTATCTGAGGTGGCAATCTCCATGGATGCTTCCCTTCCCAGGGGACACAACAGGGGTGGAGGCACTGGGACATGTCCCAGGGAATAGTGGCCAAAGCAGATTGTGGAGATGAATGGAAACCAGAGTGGAGCAGGGGCCAGGGAGGGGAGGAATTTAGGGGAAAAAGAGGGACATTATTTGCAGATGAGCTCCTTGTGGGGAGAATGACCCTGATGCTGCCACTTCTTGGCCATGTTTCAATAGAGATCCCTTAAGAAGTCCCTTAGAAAGACTAAAGAATGTTACAATTAGCATTGCATCTCTCTCTACTGCTCCAAGAGAGCAGTAATGGGAGGAACAAAGGTCTAGGTATCAGAGGGAAAAGAGAAGGTCCCAGCTCTAGTACTTGCTACTTCTGAGACCTTGGACAAATAATATAGTCTCCCTGTGCCTCAATTTTCTTGTCCATAAAATGGGAAAAGTGCTATCTTTCTGTGTGGTCCTCAAGGCATTATAAAGGATAAAGGGACGGTGTGTAAGTTGGTGGAGGTCCTGTCTGTAGGTGCCACACAGGTGTATGCTCTGTGCTTCTGCAACCTGTGTAGCCCAGCTCCTGCTGCTAAGGGCCAGGGAAAGGTGATTCTGGGCTGTGAGAAGTGGCCAGTGACAGGAAGTCATGAAATTTTAACATGTCCATCCCTGTTCCATGGTAGTGACACTCTGAAACTGTGAAATTGGATTTTAGCATGGCTGCTAAAATCAGTTATGACTTTGCTCCTCTTGCAAGCCCTGAACGTGGACTTGGAGCCCAGGCTGAAGGGTTTTCCCTTCACAGAGGCCTGCTGACTGCAGAAGGGCTGACTACAGGACCAGAAGCATGGCAGTTGGGCAGATCCCTCAGGTAAAAATGATACCAGAGAAGACCAATTGTGATGCCATGCCAGTTAAGTTTGTTGGGTTCTTGTCCACGGTTGGTTGAAGAATGACAAGCCTGGACAACATGAAAGCAGCAAGCAAGAGAAAGTTTAATGAAGTACAAAAACACAGAACACCTGCACGGTTGGGGTCAGAAAGACTGAGCCACCACAACTGTGACACCTGGGGGTTTCAATCTGGTTTTTAGGGTAGGGTTTGCAAGCTCAGAAGCAGCTTTCTGATAGGATGGTTCTAGTTTTGGTTTCTTACAAGGTTTAGAATTATTTTTTTCTTCCCTTCTCCTGAAGTTGTTTGTCAATCTTTAACTGCTCTTACTCCTGCTTCCCACTTGCACCAGCATCCTGGTGACACACTTAGGATGAGTGCTATCTGGTCCCACATCTTACTAGCTCTGTTAAACCCTCCACATGTTGTGGATGTTGGAAAGGAAGTTTCTTGTGAAGCTCTGGCCGACGTGGCATTAGGGTGGGGAGGCAGGAGATGACAGGAAGTAGGCAAGGTGGATTCTGGGACCTTCTCTGTCTTAGTGGTTAATTAGCTTTGGTTTTGAATCTAAAGTTGAGTTTGAATCCTTGTGGTGCCACTGCCTGAATCTGTGACCCTGGGTGACCTTCCTCTCACCTCTGAGCAGCAGTTCATACAACCTGGTGTGTGGAATACCTCTCTCAAAGGGCCATGGTGAGGTGTAGTGACTAGTCTGGTACTGAACATGCCTTCCATATGACTGTCGTTTTTGTCTCTGTCTTTAAGATCTAAGGGAATTATCACGTCATTGTCTCCCACACTCCCCTGGCATCCACCTGACTAGAGACAAGAGAAGAAAGGAGAAGATGAAGGGTATTCATTTGATTTGGTGGAGAGGAATCTGGATTTTTAGCAATCTTTAAACCTAAAGCCAAGCTCCTAGTTGGCAAGGCCCAGTGTTGTTACCTGGATTCTTAAGAGCAGTATGTGCTGTAGGTACTGTGGATGAAATCAAATCCTCCTGACCCCACTCTAGGTCCTCTACAACTGTGCCTCTTTCTGAGAAAGTCATTTAAACAGATTCCAATCTTATCAATAGATAAGGGAAATGACCATCATTTAATTAGAGTAACACACTGCTTTCTGAGACCCTGAGGCCCAGGTATGAATCAGGGAACCCAAAGAGACACACTGTACCTTGAGAGCTGCTGGGTGTCATTCACCACTGGCCATCAGTTAGGGATGGAGGACCTGACCTTGTCTGAGAGGCCATTCTAGTGAGCTTACCACCAGGGACTTCAGGATGCCTTAAACATATAGTCAAGGCACACTGAGAAAGAAAAGGGACTAGTAAAAGTAAGCATAAAAATAAGGGAAGAGAGGTTGGGGTCTAAACTTTTAGTTGGCAGCCTGACCTTTTTCTAGTCTTACCATTAGAAACCCTTACCTTAGATGAGTCACCTCACCACTGGGTCTATTTCTGTCTGAGCATAATTAGAGAGTGGGTCTTTTGGATCATTCAACCCATTCTTTACATATAAGAAGGTTAGGCTATAAGCATAAAGGAAAAATGAACTTGAGTCTTTTTTTTTTTTTGGTACAGGGCTTTTGAAATCAGGGCATGAACTTGAGTCTTGATTCTGATGAACATCTAATATGCCTTAAAAGCTCTGCTTTTGACCTGTCCTTAGGACTATCCAATCTTCCCTGAGGCTTCTTGTCACCTGCAAGCCTAAACTCAAGTTCCTGGAAGGTAGAAATAAGGTTAGTCAGCAGTGTATCACTATACTAAATATCTGACATAATTAACTTTCAAAAAAGGCTTATTTTTGACTCACAGTTTTGGATGTTCTCATTTATGATTGATTGGTTCCATTGCTTTTGGGCTTTGGTAAGAGTGCATGGTGAACCCAAACAACTCACCTCATAGCCAGGAAGGAAAAAAGAGAAAGAAGAGATCAGATTCTACAGTCTCCTTAGAGGGCACATTCCCAGTGACCTAAAGAAGTTCCACTAGGCCCCACCTTTTAAAGGCTCTACCACCTCACAATAGTGCCACACTGGAAACTAAACCTTTACTGCATGGGTTTTGGAGGGATATTCCATAGCCAAACTACAGAAAATATCAAGCCACTTCACCTTTAGTGGCTGGTCTAGATGAGATTCCTAGCAGGCTGATGTCTCACAGATCCTCAGGCATAAAAATAATCATGACCCTAGAAGAAAATACTTTGGTACATATATTAGTTTAAATAAAAATTGAAATATGTAGTTATTTTCATTCTTTGCAAAATAACACAACCTGAAGGTGCTTATTCTAATTGGGCTCCTACTGAGAAATAAACTTATGAAATAGAAGGTGTATACAATAAATCACAAATAATACATATCATGTAGCAACTTGGAAGTTTTAATGCTTCACTCAAATTTGCCTTTGTAGGATCAACCTGTTTAATTTATCCAATCTGGAAAGTAATATGCTCCACAACTTATGTATAACCCTGGATTAATTTGCTTAAACTATTTTAGCGCTTTTAGGAGCAGGTGGAAAAAGCATTCTTTTAGAGATTACATCCATTCAAATTCTGAAACATGTCTCCCTTAGGAAAGAGGGAAAACACATTTCTAGCAGTGCACAGTGGTTATCAGTAAGAAATTCTGATTATACCTGGACTCAGAGGCTTAATACATAGGAAGGCATTTAATAACTGTTGACGTGGGTAAAATCTGAGACAGACTGACACATGCAGGACGAAGGCCTTTTATGTAACGCTTCTGTGCTTCTGTAAAGCACAGAAGACACCTTTGGAGTTGTGACTCATGGGGTGATTTGAGTGCCCAGGAAGTTTGGAATATTGCTTGATAACTTCTAGCCTAGACAGTCTATATACACTATATAGACTATATAGTGTATAGTCTCTCTCTCTCTCTCTCTCTCTCTATCTATATAATATTCAAATCAGGAGCTAAAAAATGTCCACTTTGATTGGTTGGTTTTTCACATAGGATGCTTTAAAAAAAAACTTTATTTTTTAGAACAGTTTTAGGTTCACAGCAAAATGGAGTGGAAAGGACAGAAAGTTTCCATATACCCTCTTCCTCTACACACACACAGCCTCCCCTACTATTGACATCTCCGCTAGAGTGTTACAGCCAATGAATCCACACTGACACATCATTTTTACCCAAAGTCCATAGCTGATACTAGAATTCACTTTGTGTAGCATATTCTATGGATTCAGACAGAAGTCTAATGGCCTTTGTCATATCATACAGAGCAGTTTCACTGCCCTAAAAACTCTGTGCTCTGCTATTCATCCCTCCCTGTCCCCTGACCCTTTGTTTTGTCTTTTCCAAAATGTCATATGATTGGAGTCAAACAGATTGGCATCTTTCCCTTAGTATTAGACACTTGGGGTTCCTCCATGTCCTTTCATGGCTTGACTCAGGACAGCTCCTGAGTCCTTTTGATTTGGCCCTTATAGACACTGCTGGTTTCCTTCACATCTGGTATGGAGAGAAACTCTAAGGTCATTTTGAACATTTCCTGCCCCAGACCTGAAATCAGTCTTCTCTGAGGCTTCCTGGTTGCTTGTTGTGGGTGACTGCTGTTTTATGTATTATGTCCTTGAATGTCAACAAAAATGCAAACTTAGTCACTTAGCTAAGCAGAGAGTTTTATAGGGGTGGTCAGCTGTCCCACACCTGAGGCAACCTAGGTCTTCTTCATCTTCCAAGAGGCATTTTGTGTCTCACCATGACATGGGGCTTCTGTAAAAGATCACTTATCAATATTTCTCAGGTACACATGACCATTTGAGTCTCCTTTTATCACAATATTATGAGTGTAGAAATTATACTCATCAAGCTTTCTGTACCAGGCACTCAGTTTTTTTATTAGCATACATTAACAGTACAAGGTGGTTTCATTGTGATAACTCCAAAGATACATACAGTTCACTTTGAATAAGTTCACTCCCTCTGTTATATTCCTTTAATTCACCTTTCAACTTCTCTCTTTTTTCAAACATTGTGTGGTGGCTTCCTTTCTACTTTTTTCATATATAGATATATAACATACTTTTATCCTCTTCAACCCCTCCCCCCTAGTGCTCTCTCCTTTCTCCCTCCCCCTCTCACTGATCCTGTCCCAGACAGTGCCGTTTTACATTCATGTCCTATTGTTATTATTATTGACAACATTATTTTAGGACTAGATTCTATACTATATATGAGTGGAACTACGTGATATTTGGCTTTTTGATCTCAGCTCCTCTGCTTAACATGATGATTTCCAGTCTTGTCCATTTTCTTGCAAATGACATAATTTCATTCTTTATAACTGAATAACAGTCCATTGGATATATGTTCCACATTTTCTTTATCTATTCATTAGTTATTAGACACCTAGGCTGATTCCATAGCTTGGCCATTGTGATTAGTGCTGTGATAAACATGGATGTGCAACAAGATGTTGATTTATATTTAGATATATTCTCGGGAGTAGTATAGCAGAGTCATCAGGTAGGTCTAGTTTTAGTTTTCTGAGGAGCCTTCATACTGGTTTCCATAGCAGTTGTATGAGTTTACATTGTACATTAACAATGTACAATGGTTCCTTCTCATCCCCGCACCTCCCATATTTCACCAGCATTTGTTGTTTGTTTTCTTGATGATAGCTATTCTGACTGGGGTGGGATAGAATCTCCACATAGTTTTGATTTACGTTTCCTTTATGGCTAAGAATGTTGAGTATTCTTTTATGCATTTATTAGCTTTTGTACTTCTACTTCTGAGGACTCTGTTCAATTCATTTGCTCATTTTTCATTCGTTCTTTTGGAGTTAAGGTGTTTAGCTCTTTGTATATTCTGGATATTAATCCACATCTATTGAATACTGGTAAAGATTTTCTCCCTTCCATGGGTTGTCTCTTCATTCTGGTAATTGTTTACTTTGATGTGCTGAAGTTTTTTTTAACTTTATGGAATCTGATTAGTGAATTCTTGCTCTTGTTTCCTGGGGAATTGTAGTCTTATTCAGAACTCAATTGCCTATTCCTTTATCTTCCAGTGTTTTGGTGTTTTCCCATACTAGTTTCAAAGTTTTAGACCTTACATTAAGATCTTTGATCTATTTTGAATTGATTTTTGTTCTGGGTAAGAGGTGGAGACATAGATAACTACTTTCCCAGTACTATTTATTAATAAGTCTGGCTGTCTTTACCAGGTGTAGTGGCTTACACCTGTAATCCTAGATGGTTAGGAGGTGGAGATTGGGAGGATTGTGGTTTGAGACCAGCTTGAGCAAAGAAGCCACAAAATCCCATCTCAAATAATAAAATTGGGTATGGTAGTGCAAGCCTGTCATCCCAGTTACATGGGGAATGTGAATTTGGAACATTATGGTCCAGGACATTCCAGCGTAAACACAAGACCTTATTTGAAAAATACCTGAGCAAAAAGGACTGGAAGAGTGGCTGAAGTGGTAGAGAGCCTGAAAAGCAAGTGCAAGGCCCTGAGTTCAAAGTCATCATGAAAGGATGGCGAGTTTTGTCGAAAGCTTTTGTGCATCTATTGATATGATCATGTAATTTTTGTCTTTGATTCCGTTTATGTGCTGCATTACCTTTGTTGATTTGTGTATGTTGAACTATTCTTGCATTCCTGGAATGAAAGCAACTTAATCATGATGTATGATCTATTCAAGGTGTTGTCGAATTTGGTTTGCAACTATTTTGTTGAGAATTTTTGTGTCTATTTTTATTAAGAAAATTGGGTCACAATTTTCTTTTTTGGTTTTGTCCTTGTCTGGTTTGATATCAGGGTAATGCTGGATTCATAGAATGAGTTTCATAATATTCCTTTACTTTCTGTATTATAGAATAGCTTGAGGAGCAATGGTGTTAATTCTTCTTTAAAGGTCTGGTAGAATTTGTAAGTGAATCAATCTGGTTCTATATTCTTGTTTGTTGGGAGACTATTACTGCTTCAATTTCATTGTTTGCTATAGATCTGCTTAAGTGGTTTATATCCTCTTGGTTCAATTTTGGTTGGTCAAATGCATCTAAAAATTTATCTATTTTGTCTATATATTCCAGTTTATTAGAATATAAAGTTTTGAAGTATTCCCTAATGATCCTCTGGATTTTCATCTCTAATTTTATTAATTTGGGTCTTTTCCCTCCTTATTTTGTTCAGTTTGCATAAGAGTCTATCAATTTTATTTATTTTTTTAAAGAACCAACTTTTGCTCCCTTGAATTTTTTATATTTTTTAGTCTCCATTTCATTAATTTCTGCCCTAATTTAAATTACTTCTTTCTGCATACTAATTTGGAGTTTGGCATGTTCTTGTTTTTCTAAGAGCTTGAGGTACAACATTAGGCTATTTATTTTACAATCTCTCTTGTGCTTTTTGATGTCAGTGTTCTTAGCTATAAACTTTCCTTTAGGCACTGCCTATGCTGTATCCCAGAGCATAAACCTCGGATAAGTTGCCTTTTTATTTTCATTAGATTTTTAGGAATTTAAAAATTTTTCCCCTTATTACCTTGGTGACCAACTGGTCATTCAACAACATGTTGTTCAGTCTCCATGTATTTGAAATCTTCTGTAGTTTCTTTTGTTGTTGATTTCTAATGTTATCCCACTGTAGACTGATAGAATACAGGGGGATATTTCAATTTTTTTTATATTTGTTAAAATTTTCTTCATGTTCTAAAATATGATCTGTTTTGGAGAAAGTTCTCTGGGCTGCTGGGAAGAGCATGTATCATGCAGCTGGTTGATAGAATATTCTGTAGATATCCGTTAAGTTCATTTGGTCTATAGTGTCATTTAATTGTGAAGTTTCTCTGTCAATTTTTTTTTTGTCTGATGACCTATATATTGGAGAGAGTGGGGTATTGAAGCCTTTCACTATTATTGTGCTGCAGTATATTTGTACTTATTAATCTAATACTGTTTGTTTAAGATATTAGATGCACCAAATTTTGGTGTATATATGTTAACAATTATCTTCTCTTGATAGATTGTTCCCTTTATTAATGTAAAGTGATTTTCCTTGTCTCTTCTAATTTTGATTTGAGATCTGTTTTATCAGATATGAGTATAATTTCTCCTGCTTGTCTTTAGAGTTCATTTGCTTGGAAAAAAAGCTTTATCCATCCTTTCACCTGAAGTCAATGTTTGTTTTTCTCAGTGAGATGTGCTTCTTGTATGCAATGAATGATCAGGTCTTGCTTTATAATCCAACCTAGCATTTTATGTCTTTTGATTAGAGAATTGAGACCATTAACATTCAGTGTTAAATTTGAAAGGTATGTAATATTTACTGTCATTTTGTTGTTTTGTGCTATTTAATTTTTTCTTGGCTCTTATTTACTAATTTACTCAGGTGGGATTTATTCTTTTTTGTATTTTCCTTATGTTTATCTTCCTCTTCTGTAGGATTCCTTTAGTGGTCATGAATTCCTATAGTTTTTGCTTATTGTGGAAGGTTTTTGGTTTTTTTTCTTCTTTTTTTGTTTTAAATAAGCCAAATACACTTCTGCACGGAATCTTTAGTTTTGGACAGGGTTAATTAAAAGGAAAAAAAATACATATTAAAAGGCCAACTTGATTACTGTTACACATTAGTAATGCAATGAATAATTGATTGAATGTCTATGTTAATTACTTCCTGAATCTGTGATCTTGCTGCTGAATATTGAAGAGCTGTTGCTATTTTGAAATTAGTATTAACCTCACCACACCCAGATAGCTTGTCACATAAGTATATCTCAGTGGGCTTAAACTACCTCTCCATCCTACTTACCCCCTTCATCTGTCCAGTACCTGGAAGCAGTGGGCTACATGCTGTGTTCTATGCTATGCTCCCCAGGGAGCTTGCTAAAACACACATTCCATCCCATCCAGGTTTTGATCTGCAATCTTGGGAACCTGTTTTTTAAAATTTCTTTTATTCACATGTGCATACAATGTTTGGGTCATTTCTCCCCGCTTTCACCCATCCTCTCCCTTGCCACCCACCCTTCCCTCTCTCCCCTACCCCCTCGCTACCAGGTGGAAACTATTTTGCCCTTATCTCTAATTTTGTTGAAGAGAGAGTATAAGCAATAATAGGAAGGACCAAGGGTTTTTGCTAGTTGAGATAAGGATAGCTATACAGGGAGTTGACTCACATTGCTTTCCTGTACATCTGTGTTACATTTGAAATTAATTCTTCTCGAACTAACCTTTTGTCTAGTTCCTGGTCCCCTTCTCCTATTGGCTTCTGTTGCTTTAAAGTTTCTGCATTAGTTCCTTTGCATTGAGGACATCAAATGCTATCTTGTTTATTTGGCGTTTCTTGCCTATCCTCACACCTCCCTGTGTGCTCTCACCTCATTATGTGATCAAAGTCCAATCCCCTTGTTGTGTTTGCCCTTGATCTAAAGTCTGCATATGAGGGAGAACACATGATTTTTGGTCTTCTGGGCCTGGCTAATCTTACTCAGGATTATGTTCTCCATTTCCATCCATTTACCTGCAAATGATAAGATTTCATTCTTCTTCATGGCTGAGTAGAATTCCATTGTGTATAAATACCACATTTTCTTAATCCATTCATCAACAGTGGGGCATCTTGGCTGTTTCCATAACTTGGCTATTGTGAATAGTGCTGCAATAAACATGGATGTGCAAGTGCCTTTGGAATAACCTGTGTATTGTGGAAGGTTTTTATTTGTTCTTCTGTTGTGAAGGATAGCTTTACTAGATACATTAATCTATGTTGATAGTTATTTTCTTTCGGGGCTTAGAATATATCATTCCATGCCCTCCTTGTTTTTAGAGTTTCTGTTGAAAAATTTGCTGTTATTGTTTGCCTTTATACAGCTTTCAACATTCTTTCTTTTGTATATATTTAGTATTTTAACTATAATATATCTAAGAATGTTTCTGTTTTGATATTACCAATTTTGTGTCTAAATGCTTCCTGTGCCTGGATGATTTTTTTCTCAAGATTGGGGAAATTTTCAACTATTATTTTATTGAAAATGTTTTCTATACTTATATCTTGTACCACTTCTTCTTCTATATACATGTTTCATGTTTCACAAGTTTGGTCTTTTGATAGTGTCCCAGAGGTCTTGTATTTTCTTAGCAGTTTTACTTTGTCTTTTTCTGCTTGATCTAATTTCTCTACTTTATCTTCAGTCCCTTATACTCTTTTTTCAATTTGTTCCATTTTATTAGCAAGGATTTCAACTGAGATTTTTATTTGCATTGTTGAGCTTTTCATTTCTAGGATTTCAATTTTCTCAAGATTTTTATATCTTTATTAATTTCTATTTCATATCTTGCATTGACTTTCTTATTTCATTCTGCTATTTATTTAGATTCTATTTGAGCTCATTCAACTGTTTATTTGTATCCTGTTTGAATTCATTGAGATGTTCATATATGTCCTCTTTAATTTTGTTAATAATTATCATTGAGTAATAGAAGGGATGGAATGGACCAAAGTAAAGTATACTCATAGTGGGGATACATTGAGAAACCCCTTTGAACACTGACTTAGATATTAATAATGAAAGACAGGATTGTAAAAAAGGTACAGTGTGTGTGTGTGGGGGGGTCATTACTTGTAGGAAGAGGAGAGTAAACAAAGATTAAGGTGAGGGAATATAGTTGATGAACTTCATATACTTACATGAAACAGAACAAGGAAATCTCTTGCAATAGTTTTAAGTGGGGCTGGGAGGGACTTGAGGGGGAGAGATAGTGGGGATGATTTAACCAATGCACAATATAAGCCTTTGTGGAGTGGTCACAATAAATCCCCATGTACAACAAATATATACTAATAAAAATTAATGGAAAAAAAGGATATAGAAACAAAAAATTATTCTCATCATTGATCTTTTGAGTTTATTATTTGAAATTCCATCTGCTTCACTATTTTTCAAGTTGTGGAATTGTCGACTTTTGGAGGAAACATATTGCCTTGGTTTTTCATATTATTCAAATTTCTACATTAGGATTTACACATCTGAGGCCTAGTTATTGGTTGGAAGTTTTAATCACTTGTACTCTCTCAGTTTAAATAGTCTCAAGGTTCAGGCAGGAATGTGTAGTGGACAGATTGAGGACCTAATTCTCACTGCTGGATTGGAGGTTGTGGCTCAGTAGCCAAGCATTTGCTTATGTGATCAGGGCATTGGGCCTGATTCTCATCACTGCTGTAATCAAGCTAAACTAGCTGCAGTCTCTTGTAGAAAGATCTGTTGCCTGTTTCTAGGCTGCTTTCACTATAGAAGCTTTCCTTTCTTGTGTACTGAGAGCTACTGTTGGCTACAGGGTTATAGCCCAGACTGGGCAGGATCCCACTTGCTCTGCCTACCTCCCTGTTTGTCTCCTCATGGGCAGCAAGCATCCAATCCTCAGGGTGACCCCCAAATGTGTCAGTGAGTGGGGGAGGGGACAGAGAGAACACTGAATTCTGTACTGCTGCAGGAGAACTGAGGGTCACTGTCTCTCTGCCTACTGGTCTCAGTGCTTACAGACCCCATCCAGAAGTTCAACTCTCTGTGGAAGTTTCATGATTCAGAGGATCTGAACTTTGGGCTCTCAATCCTGACTCTCAGCCAAAACACTGGGATGCAGTTCCTATGGGCTGGTCTCAGTGCTTTCAGGCACATCCTAATAGTCTACTTCCCTGTTGCAGGGAAGGAGGCTATGGGTATCATGAGTTTGAGAATGTATGTAGGGCTCTGACCCACTTAGTAGCCAACATATGCAGCCAGGAGGCAGACTGTGGAGGCTGAATACTAAGCCAGTCACAGATTTGGTGATTTGTGTCTGCTTGTGCCATAGGTGAGGTGCTTACTCCTGGCTGGGGAAAGTGGGGCCTCCAACCACAGTAATACCCATTGTCACTGACGGAATTCCCTGGTTCTTGAACTTCTCTGTGGGACTACATTAGACCCTTTCTTTCTTCTCAGCCACTCTTGTGACCATCTGTTGCAGGTTGTTCCAAGACTCCTTGAGCCAAGAATGTTTCTTATTTTCGACCCCCTCAGAGTATCTCAGTCTCAAACAATAGGCCCTCTTTCAAGATGACATCTTGCTATTGCCCTCTGAGATAAGGGGAGTAACAAGATGTCTTTCTTTACTGAGGCTAGCCTTCCACACCTGAGCAGTCACTATCTCACAAATCCCTGCACTGGGTTTAAGGAGGTGTGTACTTATCTTGCAGCTAGAATTCCACTCTCTCACCAGGGCTATCTATCTTATTTGTGATGGTATCTTTAGCTCCCCCTGACCTTAGAAATCTAGTGTCAGACTTGGAACTGTTTGTTACTTTTCTCTGTTGCCTCAGTTTCTTCATGCTTTCCTTCCATCCTGCTATCTTTTTCATGATTCCTGATGCTCTTTCTTTCTTTGTCTCTTCAAAATATAGTCTCTCCTATGTTATCTGGCTGTTCACAAGCACAGTGTCAAAACAGTGGATGCTTCTAATCCACCATTAAGACCCACCTCAGCATTTTTTAAAAAACTGTTCTATGAATCAAACCTAGGACCTTGTGTATGCCAGGCAAGCACTCTACCTCTGATCTGCAGCCCCAGTCCTCTGATGTGCACTTTTATCCTCCCAACAATACCATGAGGTAGATATTGTCATTAGTTTTCCCTGTTTACAGATAAAGAAACTGAGACTAAGAGACAAGATATCTCAAGTCAAGGTGAAAGATCATGAATGGGCCATGCCAGGTAAAAATAACCATGACAGTACACTCTCAGCAGCAAAACTTGCTTGGTCTGGCAAGATGTATAGGGAAAACTGTTCTTATTTGTTGCTAAGAATGTTTCAAATGGAAAATGTATATGTAAGACGTGGTAGTAGAGGGAGGAGACCATAATTACAGAAGCAAATGAATTGTTCCATTTTATTTTTAAATCCTCTATGGCAGGTTGCCCTAGCTATTTCTTTAAGCCAAGAGTTTTCCCAGTCTTCATTAAGAGCTAGTTTCAGGCCTCCATAGGCAGAGAAGACCAAAAAAAAGAGGAAAATGGATCTGGAAGAAGAGGGTACACCAGGTTTGTTCCTGTCATGTGTTAATTTCATTGACGGCTGCTGTCCCAGTGGAGCCCATGGCAGTATTAGAGGGGCATTGGCTGAGCCTGGCAAACAGACAAACCATGCTTATGTATATCCCTCAGATCTGAAGCCAGTACACTTTTTTTCAATGCGCCTTTGATGTGTTACAAGATCCCAATTATTACAGTTCAATAAATCAGTCCTTTGGGCATTGACACTTCAACACAAGCTTGATTTGCTAAGCACTCATGGACATTAACAAGTTATTAGAAATTTACTGTGATAGTCCTCAAAAGACTCATGTAGGGATCTTAGTCCACGTGAGACCTGGATACCAGATCCTGGCCATGAGTGTATGTTCCCAAAGGTTGATCTCAGATATTCCATGACTAATAATACCTCTCCAAGCCATCGGTAGATTAGACTATTATTTGCCTAACACTCCAAACTAGATAGAGATATGCAAGTGTTAAGTGCTGGCCTCATGGCTCCAAGTTTCCTGTGGTTACTGCCCAGCCTTCAGGATTAATTTGGGGCCTATCTCTTTGGAGAGTCAACTGTCCTATGCAATCCTCATTCATAACTTCCTGCTGCATTTGGCAAGATGCCAGGACTCTCATTCTTTGACTATTAGGCTGAAAGGGGGAAAAATAAAGAGGGGGTGGAGAATGATGGAGGAAGGAAGGGAATTAAGGATGTCTTATCTTCAGAAAGTTAGTCTAATTCCTTCTATACATAGGATAAGAATGGCAAGTTTTAGGTCCAATGGCATCCTGTGCACGCTGTCTGAGATGACACAGTGAAGAAGGATGTGACACATTTGGGAAGAGACGTTTCCATCTGATATGGGCATCAGAACTAGCACCTGGGTGAGGAAAATGATAGTATTTAGGTTTTTTGAGCCTTTTCTAAATGTCAGGCCTTGTGCTCATGACTTTAAAGGTAATATTTTTTAAAACTTTCCTATAGCCCTATTTGGGATTCTTATGGAGAAGAAATTATTATTGATTACATTTCAGAGGGGATGAAGGTGAGGCCAGAGAGGTTATCCCACTCCAACCTCCTACCCATCATGTAATTAGCAAGAGGCTGATGCAATCTCCTCTGAATTCTGAATGATGCAAGTTGGATGAGCTGTTCCCACAGCTGGTCAGGGAAGCTACAAATGTGATAGCTACTGGTCAGCCCCACTTCTATGGTAAACACCGGGACAGCCACAAACCCCAGAGTACCAGTTAGAGAACTCATTCAACAAAGTCCAGTGAAGCAAAGAGATATGGAGTGAAGATAACACTTCAGAGGGAGAAAGCCTGAATCTACTCTAACCCAGTTTCAAAATAGCTGGCTTTCAAATGTTAGAGCTATTCATTCCTATATTCTATCTCTTGGCCAATCATGCTATTCATTCCTATATTCTATCTCTTGGCCAATCATGGTGGTATACTTGTGGAAATCTTCACTGTGCTTCATGCAGAGAGGGCTTGGCTTCTTCCTGTGTCATTAAATGTTGCTTTGGCTTTGGTCCTTTCCATCCTTGCCATCACACCTCTGTTAGGTATCTACTGATATGCCAGGTCCTGTGCTGGATACTGAGGGGACAGGCAATGGCTCCTGTCACTGATATGAGCCAGTCTGGGACTAGGTCCTACACACTGCAGTGATTAAGAGCAAGGGCCTGGGCCAGGTTGCCCAGGTCCAATCCTAGCTCCACCAAGTGTCTTGATTACTTCATCTGTAAAATGGAGTAGTAGGAAGACCTACTTAACTGGAAATAGCAAAGATTAAATGAAACAACTACTGTGAAAACTTAAGCCAAGTCCTGAGAGAGCTGTAAGTTCAAATAAGTATCAGCTGTTAGTTTTTTCTGATCTTTTGGGCTTACCTTCTCTTCGTGGTAGCCAGGATTTGCTGGTTTGTGACCCTGATTCTTGAACCTGTTTTGTTGCTGATTTCCTGGCAAAATGATCTCACTTTGCCAGGCACGGTGGCTCGTTCCTGTAATCCTAGCTACTCAGGAGGCAAAGATCAGAGGATCACTGTTTGAGGCCAGCCTAGGCAACAAGTTCTTGAGATCACATCTCAATCAACAAAAAAGCTAGATGTGGTGGGTTATGCTTGTTATCCCAGATCTGAGAGAGGTGTAAATAGCAGGATCGCCATGCAGGTTAACTCAGGCATAAATATGAGACTCCAGCCAAAAAATAAATGAAGCAAAAAGGTCTGCAGTGTGGCATAAATGATAGAGTGCCTTCCTAGTAAGTACAAGGCCCTGAGTTCAAACCCCAGTACTACCACAGGAAAAAAAATCTCAGCTTTAAACTAGTTACAGGTTACAAGACTGCAGTATGTCACACAGTTTTGTCCCCAGTTAGTCTACAACTTGGTATAGCCAACCTGATCTCTTCTCCTCCACATCCTTCTGGCTTTTAGGCTCCAACTGGTTCCTGTCCTTATCAGGTTTCACAGTTGTACCAACTTCAAATAGCACATTTGCAGATTTTTGCTGTTTCTTTGATGTCCCCTTTCAAAATAAAAAAAAATCACTTTTTTTAACTTGAGAGTTGGAGAACTGAACAAAATGCCTGCTGCTATGTGCGGACTCTACTTCAAGCTTTAATATTTGGCTCTGTCTGAAGCATACACTTTAGGGAAGCTTCATATGAAATCTGTAGCTTATTGGTCTTCTGTGCTATCCTCAGAAGCTGTGCTCTCTCTTGGCTCTGTATCTTGTCAGCTGTTTCCCTCAACTGTGTTACCTTCCTATGCCCAGTTTATTTTTCATTTTTTCTCCACATCTCAAGATTTTTTACCTTCTGAAGTGCTGTAGAGTTTTTGACCCATGCCTGGCTTCTTTCCTCCCTGAATAAGGGAAGTACTTATCATCTATCCACAATCTGACACTTTTCATGCAATTTCTTACACCAGATCATGCAATAAACCTCCTCTTCCAAACCCTGGCTGAGTATGTTTTCACCTACATAGCTTCTTTTAATCACTACAACAACCCTGAGAGTGGATGCTATTAATTTTCCCACAATGTATATGCAATGATTGACGTTAGAATCAAGTAGCTTAAACAACTTTTCCCTTAAGAAAATGAAAAGACAAGCCATTGACTGAAATACCCTATATCTGATATGGGACTTGTGTTTTGATATATTAACAACTCTTACAACTCAGTAGCAATGCATACAGCCCAATTTATAATGGGCCTGATTTGAATAGACATTTTGCCCAAGAAGATGCTTGAATTGAGAGTTAGCCCATGAAAACAAGTCCAATATCATTAGCCATTAGGAAAATGCAAATCAAAACCACAACTTACTGCCATTCACTCCTTTCTATTATGGGATGACTATAGCAGAAAAGACAGATCATAGCAAGACAGACCACATCAATGGATGTGGACATCATGTATTGCTGGTGGGAATGGTAGAAAGAATTTGGCAGTTTTGTAAAAAGTTAAACTGATTCTTATCATGCAACTCAACCAATCTACTCTTAGGTATCTACCCAAGAGAAATGAAAGCATATGTCCACTCAAAGTTGCATACATTAATGTTCACAGAAGTATGATTCATAACAGGCGTATGAATAATTTATTCATAAATAATTCAAAATAAATTATTTTATTTATTCACCAGTCCAATCAGCTGGTGAATAAATAAAATAAAAGCTAGTGTATCCACACACTGGAATACAGTTCATCTATCAAAATGAATGAGTGCATGCTAATAATGCCACACCATGGATAAAGCTAAAAGGCTGGGCATGGTGGTGCATATGGGCAAGTAGGCTGATGGAAGTGTTCTAAAACTGGAAGGAAGTGATGTTTGCACACCTCTAAATTTACAAAAATTAATTTTACTGAGCTAACTGTACATTTACAAAGGGTAGATTTCAATTGGTAGTATCTAAATTATAAAATGATGCTAAAAAATAACTTGTCGGCTGGGGATGTAGCTTTAGAGTGTTTGCTTAGAATGCACAAGGCTCTGGGTTCAGTCCAGTGCTGTAAATAAATAAATAAATAATTTGTAATGATGTTGTTAAAATAACTTGCTCAAGTGTATGCGATAGCAGAGTAGGATTTGGACTTGATCTTCCTCCAGTGCTTTTCTCGTGGGCCTTTGCTATTTTCTTCTCGTTCATGGCTTTTCACCCCAGTAAAAGGAGAGCAAGGAGAATGTCATTATGTCATTGGGTTTCCCCATGGTGTTCTCAACAAATGCAGGGAACTGAGTTGATAGTACATCACAGTATAATGGGATTATTCTGTTCCAGAAAGCACAGTGCAGAGCTGATATTTCTCTAAATGCTGCTTGGAGTGTTGAGACAGGATGGGTAGATAGTCCATCAAAGACACGCCGCCTAAAGAACAATGTAGTGACAGGGCTGGCTGACAAGAAGAGACAAAGAGCTGTGCTGTTGAACACTGCCCAGAGCAACCTGTCTCTTCCTGCTCAACCCAGCAGACTGTTAAAAGGACCACAAAAGGCTGCTGGGGAGATGACAAGAGCTTAAGAATTTGCTGAATGTGCTACCCTTGATAGCCAGAGTAAACCCAAATGACCTTCCCAGGACACACACAAAGACTGTTAGCAAAATACAGGTCAGCCCTGAATCTAGGCAGGGAAGTGGAGAATATACTAAAAGACCTTAGAATGCACTCACACATATTTGATCTCCTCTATAGAATTAATTACTTTGCTGGAAACCAGTATCATAATTATTTTTCACAATTTAAAAAGGTCTTAGGAAATTTTGTCTGAAACTTGAAAGAGATGATTGAGTGACCTCTCAGTGGCATACTGGGTGTTGTCTATAAAGTGTGCACGTTTGACTGACTTTCTATTGATTAAGCTATTTTATAACTATAAATTGTAGAAAAACTGGTAATAATGCAAATGATTCTCATTGGTACCAAACCAAATAGGTATCACTGATTAAAAGATAACCTCCAACCATTACATATTATTGCCCTTTCAGACATTAATCAGTTTTTCATTTATTAGCAAGTTTATTCCAGCCTTTCCGACTGTTTTTAGATAGCTCTTTTCTTCAGTTTCTCCTTTGATCCAATCAACATCTTATGATCAATATCTCTTGATTAATGAGTCAAGTAAAATCTTTGGCATTCATATTTGCCCAGGGAGTCTTGGTTCTTCAGGACTATATTTTTGCAGCAGGTATATACACAGTTCAGGTTCACTGTTATGGTGACCAAAATTTCTAGTTTTTCATTGTAGCCTGCATCTGATCAGACAGTTAAAGGTGTCCCCACCATCCCCAATCTTGAATTCCTCTGTTTCTTCCCTGTCTGTCTTGCAATCTATTTTTTCCAACAGGAAGCTCTCTCTAACTTTTAGATGGCTGGATGTCTTTTGGTTCTTTCTGGGCTTTCTTTGCTTATAATGCTTATCATGGGCATATTCACCTGAAAATGGTAAAAATCCACCCAGGCACAATAGTCAGAACAGTTATGAGGAAGCAGCAGGCAGCATAAGACATATTCTTAATTCAGACCAAGCTTACGTACCAGGGATTATGGAATTTTTGAGGCAAGTTCAAGGACCAGATGTCTTTCAGGTTGGAGCCCACCTACCATTTTCATAACCTTTCTGGGAAAACTGTTTCCTCCTTGAGTCAAACTACCCAATCAGAGTTCATTTGCTCACAGCTGGTCCAAGGAGCACAGAAACCAACAGCGGCAACTTTTATGTCAAGATTGATGAAGGAAAGATAATTAAATAGCCAAAGGTATAACTAGTCAAGTGTTATAGCCAGCACACTCTAATTCTTGTAGCTCTAACTATTCTTTTTTATTATCAAAATCAAGTCTTAGAGAGAGAATACCTTATGCATTATAAAAAATGAGTTTATAATTTTATTTTCCTATTTTTTCATATAAGGTTAGCTTAACATTAGCAATGGCTCAGGCACTCTTGTGAAGTAGTCACACTTCAGTTGCAATTAGTTAGTTAAATTGGTTAAGCATTTCTGCAAAGCTAAGCAAGGACATATAATTTATACATTTGCAGACAGCCATGCCTATCCACAAGTGGCATGATTTTAATATTTATAATATGCTCTATTATGATTTAGAAGAAATGGAAAAGCACATGTATGCACTATGTGAACACAACAGAACAACTAACAGTGATAAGGAAAAGAATATTTAATTCTCAGGAACTGTTGAGGATTTTTAAGTTCTCATCACAAAAGATAAATATATTCATATTTAATTACAAATAATTTATATTTTTTAAAAAGGTATACTTAAAGCAATCTAGAAAGTTTGATACTAAGTCTTTAATGGGTTCCGGTCAAAACACCCATGTTAACAATACAGGCAAGCAGAACAATGTGGCAATACTAACATCAGACAAGGAAAATTCAAGGGAAAAATTAATTGGAGAAAATGCTTGTTCTACACATGAGAAATTATTTGAAAGAAAACATTCTTTTGTGGCAGATGCTAAAATGGGCAAGTGCTGTGTCACACTGTCATTACCTATTGTGCTTAAGTAATGTAACAACATCACTTTTGTGACCTTCTAAGTTCTAAACCTGTAATTAAAACCTGTTACCAACAATAGGCAGGAGTAAAGTTTTGATTATGGCTTCATTACACTCAGCTCACTCATGGACAGATCAAGGAAAGACAAGTAAATAAGGATGGAGAGAATAATATGAATAATATGGTGAATAGCCTTTTTCAATAGATCCATGCTGAAGGTGATAAGATTAGAGAAAATATGCTTTTTCAATGTCAGAGTAATATTTAGCAGAAACTAATCATTCATTAAAACACTGAAAAACAAAATGAAACCCTTAAAACACTCATTCCAAAGACTAGAAGTTTTACAGGCTTATCTTCTCTGTTTATAATGCAACCAAATAAGAAATTAAAAACCTATTAAAAATTTAAAACACAGTTTCAAAAGTTAAAAAAAATTAAAAATGCATTCCCCAAAATGGGAAAATTGACAAAATCAAAATTGCGGTTGCAGACTACTTTTAAAATGGCAATAAGAAATTTACCTCTCGAACACAATACTGTATATCGCCAAAGTTTTGTGGTAGATTGCATGATCCTTTTAAGTATTTACCACCCTTTTTGTGAAGAAGTCCACCTTTCCTCATCACCATTTGAACATGTCATTAGTTTGCCCATTAGGATGTGAACAGGATCCAGGTTCCATGGTGCTCAAGCCTGCAACTCAAGAGGCAGAAATCTGGAGGCTCTCAGTTTGAGGCCAGCCCAAGTAAAAAGTTAGGGAGACCCCCCCATCTCAATAAACAAGCCAGATGTGGTAGTGTACACTGTGGTCCCAGCTAAATGGAAGGCATACATAAATGGAAGGATCACAGCCCAGTCTGGCCTTGGAAAATAACTAAAGCACAAAGGGCTGAAGGTGTGGCTCAAATAGTTGAGTGCCTCCCTAGCAAGTGCAAGGCCTTGAGTTCAAATCCTAGTACCAATAATAGTATTAGCAGCAGTAGTGATAAAATAGAGTGTGAATGGGAGAAATGTCTACCTTGTCCAAAAAGAAGCTTCATCCATGACTTTTGTCCTTCTGCCAGGAGAACAGCATGTTCCAGATATGAGGCTGTTTGTCCAGCCTGGATCTCAGGATAAAGAAGATGACGATCAGAACTGCAGTCACAGGCAAAGGGTGCGCAGTGTGAAAGAGAAATATACTTTGGCTGCTGCGAACCAGTGATGCTTGGGAATTATTTATTCCTGCAATATGACCAAGCAAAAATGGACAAAGACATCCACATATGTTAAGAAAATCTTAGTCTCAAGTCTGTCATTAGAGAAAACAACAACAAATCCAAGCATTTCATTCAATCCAGAAAGAGATAAATATAAAGGAAGCAATAGGAAGGTACCAAAAAGTTTATGCAAAATTAATTAGAAAAGTGGAGATATCATAGTAAATCCAAATCCAATTGTTTGAAGAGAGCCAATTGTATTGGCAAACTCCTCACAAGGCTACTTTACTTAAAATAAAAGGGGGGGGGGAAATAAAAACCAAAAAAATTAATATAAAGTATCAATAATGAGAAATGGATTTGAGCAAAGGTACAAATTAATTTGTGAAAATTTTTAAGAAAATACAAGGTAACTCTCTGTTGATAAATTGTAAAGACTTGATTAAATCAAAGATTTAAAAAATGAAAGTTCAAATAGTCAAGTTATATAAAAGAAATTGAGACTTTAAATAGAACAAAAAGCCACAGAAAAGGTAGGAAAACATTGTTAAAAAGCTATTGCTAAGGGTATTGGATATAGAGAAATTTACTGAAAATTTCTTTTGTATTCGCAAGAAAACACAGTTCTTATGTTATTAGAACAATTCCAAGTGAGGTGTTCGGCTCATGCCTTAATTCTAGCTTCTCAGGAGGTGGAGATCTGGAGGATCATTTCTGTCCAACGCCAGTCTGGGCAAACGTTCCTGAGATTCCCATCTCTACCAATAAAAAATTAGACATGGTGGTACGCATCCCAGCTCTGCAGGAAGGGTAAGTAGGAGGCTCATGATCCAGGCCTGCCTGTGCAAAAATGTGAGCCTCTACTTGAAAAATACCTAAAGCAAAAGGGCTGGGGCACAGCTCATGTCGTAGAGCTCTAGTCTGAGTAGGCCCTGAGTTCAAAGTCCAGTACCACCAAAACAAAGTATGTTTTTCAGAGAAAAGGGAGGGAAATGGAAACCCCCATTTTAGAAAACTAGCATAATCCTAATCTCAAAACATGATCTATTACAACCTAAAAGGGAGACAAGTACAGATGAAATGTAAAATTATGTAAATGTAATGATTCTCTAATAAATATTAACAAGTCAAAGTAGTGCTACATTATAAATTCATAGCTGTGTGTGGTGATGCACACCTGTAATCACAGCTACTTGGGAGGTGAAGGAAGGAAGATCACGAGTTCAAAGACAATCCAGTGCAAGATTAGCAAGATGCTGACTGGACCAGATAGGGCTGGAGATGTGGTGCAAGTGGTAGAGTGCTTGTTTAGCATGTGAGAGGCCCAGAGTTCAAATCCCAATACTGCAAACAAAGCAATATATATTTATATGTATGCTTTGACCAAATTACTTTGTTCTAGAAATATAAGAATGACATAATTTTAGGTCATTTATTAGTGTACTTACTCATATTACTCAAACAAGGAGAAACATAAGTACTTTAGCTACAAACATTTGAAAAAAATCCAGTATCTATTCTGAGTTTCAAAACAGTCCTCTTAAGGAAAATAGAAAATTTTAAACTGATTAACAATACTGAAATTAATAACCTTAAATCATAGCACAAAATAGATGTATTTCTCTTCAATTCAAAAATAAGACAAAGTACTTAGAATAACCATTATTATTGAACATTATTTTAGAAGTTTAAAGAATGGCAATAAGAAAAGAAAAATAGGCATAAATGAAAATGAGAAGCTTTTGCAGAAGATAGTTTACCTGGAGAGATTAAGAAAGTCAAATATAAAAATATTAAGTGAGGTGGCATATTTAAAAATAATTATATACAGAATAACGATTTTTTGATAAGTGCAGTAACCAGTAAGAGAATAAGTATAAATGGAAGACAAATATTCTAGTTTAATGATAATTAAAATATAAAATAACTAGGAATAAGTCTAATAGGAAACATTAAGGACATATATAAGTTATAAAATGTGTTCTTAAATTCTGGAGATAGATGTCCCTGTGCAGGAAATTTTTATAAGGATTAATTTTGTCACCAAATTAATCTATAAATGTTACATGATGTCAAATAATACCTTAACAGTGTTTTTAATAAAATTCAGACATGTGATTCTCAAACATTCTTGAGAAATGAGCACTGGAGAAATAAACATTGAATAATAAACTCTGGAGAATGTTTAACGAGGGAGATAGCCTATCATACTATCAAACACTCCTGCAAGTGGCATCATACTGCTACAGACAGACAGACAGACAAACACTTCTGAGGAGGACCATAGAAATTTAGAACAGGTCCGAATTTAGTTAAGGATGAGGCATTTCAAATCAATGATGATAGCACTTCAATTCAATTAAGAAATGGCAAATAGTTCCATAAATTCTTTTGAAGAAAGTTGCTAAGTATATGGAAAAAAATTCATGTTTCCTAACTAAAATTTTAGAGTTAAAAAAAAAGATTCATATGCTCTAAAACATAAACTTTAAAAATAGATAAAACATTTAGGAAAAAAGTGGACACACAAAGTTAGGAAATTTGTATGCACACACAGACACATTGCTAATCCTGACACAGAAAGGAAAACATTAATTAGATTTTTAATTAATTTGATTTTTAAAAACCATGTAGCAGAAAACAGACACATGATAAACTGAGAAAAATATGAACCCTTTCTAAATATTAACTCCTTTGATAGATAAAGAACTTTGACAAATTGTTGGGTGCCTTTATTCATTCAGGACTCTCTTGAGGTTGCTGGGAGACCTAAATGAACAAACAGAAGTAAATCCCTACTATCATGGAGCTTAGTTGCTCAAGCAATATATTTTTAAATATGCAAATACCAATAAAAAACCTGAAAATATTGACCTCTGTTAGCAATCAAAGAAATGGGTAGGAAAATGTTTTATTTTAATTCAGTAGAGACTTTAAGAAATGATTATATTGCTGAGAGGATGGGAAACATGCATTCTTACATGCTTCTCAGTAGAGTACAAATTGGTAGAACTTCCTGGAAGACTGTTTAGCAAGTTTAAGCAGGTTGACTAACTATTCCCCTTCTAGGAATTTATACCAAGTGAATAAACAGATAACTACAAAGCAATTTAGTTTCAAGGATATTTATTATAGAGCTATTTATAAGAGCAAAAACAGTTGAAAGCAATGTTCATTTGGTATACACACCAGGAATAACACATCGATTACATTATGGAAGAACATTTGATAATAGAGAAATACTGTTAAATGAAAATGCAGGTTACAGTTTATACTGACTGATTCAATTAGAAGTGAAAATACATACTGCTTTAAAAAGCTAGGAAGATAGACACTAAAATACTAAAGAAGGCTAGGTATGACTTGTACAATTTTAGGTGCTTTTCACTTTTTATGATATAGATGGTATGAATTTTGTGATTTCAAAAGGATATTGTTTCTTTTAAAGTTAATTACAGATTAAACATATCCATGTACCTTACAGATTTGTCAGTTTAGGGTCTTATTTGATTAATATAGATACAATTCACAGATTCTAAATTAATCTTCTTCAACACTGCACTAGTTCTCTCTGGCATGAGATGGGCTGTCCCCACAGCAAGTATCCCACTCACCTCACTCTGTCTCCAACCCTGCTCCCACAACCCTTCATACCCTTGATGCTCCATAGACAGGGTCTCTACATGTCCTGATCCTGCCTCCTGTGTAGCAGGTGCACACCCTTCTGACAACAGAAGCAAGCACTGATGCTGTGGTAGAAGCAGGGAAGGCAGCAATCCTTGCCATTCATGGAACATGTCCACTGGTCTTGCTTAATCTTCACAATAACAAGGTAGGTTGGGTACAGAGAGTCCCCTAATAGTCTCTCCTCTCTGTACCTGTCTTTCCCAATTACAGCAGGGAATGTGGCCATTTCCAGGCTCTCTTGCAGCTAGGTATGGCCATGTGGCTAAGCTCCTGGCAAAACAAAGTGGGAGTGCTCTGCAACTTGCAGGGTGTGCCTGTGAAAGTAAAGGCCATTCCCTTTTCCCCTTCCCTTCTCCCTCTGTGTGGAATATGTGTGAGGATTGAAACTGATGTAGCCAAGTTAGACCAGAAGGTGAAAGTCATAAATCGGTAAAGAAAGTAGGTTGATGAAGGCAGTCCTTTCCCAAGTGAAGTTTCAATACCAAGTCAGGATTGCTATGTTTATGTGTGAGAGAAATAAACTTGCATCTTGTTAAAATCACTGTTACTTAGTTTTCTGGAAGTCACAAACCAACCTAGTTCTAATTCATCCAGTGTGTATTACAATTATATCTAATTTGTAGAGGGGGAAACTGAGACTCAGAGGAGTTGAGCACCTTTCAGAAGATTGCACAGTTACTTAGTGACAGATCAGAATCTGACTTTAATTTCCCAGCTCCTAATCCTATGGTGCTCCAGGTTAAAGGGTATGGTTTTTGGGTTTTGTAATCTTATCCCTATCTCTAGTCAAAGCTCTAAACTTTCTGTGGCCCAGCAGTTGCATCTGGAGCCATTTTCAGAGCACCATTGAGGAAATAGGGAACTCCTATGCAATAGCTTCTGAATTGCGACCTAGATTTTGCTTTGTCTTGCTGATTTGCATCAGTCCTCAGACCGTCTGTCACCATTCCCCAGGATACAGCTTCTCCTACAGTGAGTGATGGGGCAGGGGTGGGTGCTGAGGTCTGTTTCTCTACAGACAGGTCAGTCAAAAACCCCATTGCTTTAAGGTAGACCTAAGGAAATCTGGTCCCAGCCTTAGAACATAGTGCAGCTCCATGGCATTTTGACATTGGTGCCTGTGTGTCATTGAAATAACTCAGCACGGTTACCATGCATTTCTCCCACAGGTCAGGTCAATGATAAGGGAAGCCTGTTGCCTTTGCTTCTGCAGTGACTGATGTCTGATGCATCAGCTGAATGCATTTCAGGCTTCTACGCAGCTTCCCTGGATCTAAGGGCAAAAAAGGTTTTCACCTTCCCCTCCTCCTCCATGAATGACCAATGTCTCAGCATTAATGCATCTGATGGCACCAATCCTTGGTGGCCTGAGGGAGGACAGTCGCCAAGCAGAGATTGAAATCACATTTTATTTTCAGTTTTACTTTTCCACAGCTTGGTGTAGTGTTTTTGTTTTTCAGGCTTGGTTTCTATTGGGCCATATTATTTCATCTGGACTGAATCCTTAAATTACTTTACTTTTTCTTCCAAGACTTTCAAAGAACTTGATAAACGTGTTCTAAGGATTCAGCCTATGGATTGATAGCATAGTTATAACAGGTATAAAACTAAAACATTGCTTAGAGCACACAGCATGGAAGGTGGAATGTGTACATTCTGCAGTGTAGTTTTCTTTGTGACTCTTGTGAAGAAGAATCATTGTTATTTTAGGAAGACTCTGAGCTTATCCAACTCTTGTTGGAATTAGATAAATCTAGATCCTTGCAATAAAATGGAAGTGTGAAATCCAAGCCCTCTTGTAAAGTAAACCCATGTTATCATTTACACATGTCCGGTCATGGCATTAATGAAAACAGTTTGTCTTGGATAAAACCCATGGGTAGACTTTACAACAAATGTGGAACGAGATTATAGATAATTGCTCATTTTATTGTGAATATTAGAATGTATTTAATGCCAAATAATTTTGACAGCTTCTAGGAGGACACATTGTCAGTGTGTTGTTATTATTCTCAAAGTACAATCTGCCACTTGAGTTTCACCACATTCCTTCTCCACATACTGATGACAGACATGGAGACAGGAGTCATCTAAGTCAGACCAGTGGGTTTGATTCAGTCCTTCTGATTCTCACTTGTCAGGGGTAAGGAAGTAAAGGCCCACTGATTTCTTCTTTGGATGAGCAAAATGGACATTTTTTTTCTCAGTTTAATGGCTTAGTTTTGGAAGAACACCCCTAAATGTACCACTAGTGGCTAACCTCTTAATTGCCTTATGTGTATTTCAAGAGTAAGGGATAAAGAGAGAGGGTAAGCCAAGCTGCACCCCTGAGACTGAGGAGGAGGAGAGAAAGGTAGGAATAAAAGTTAGTGTGATTCCTTTCATGGTCATCTGGGATAGCTGGGTATTGTACAGAGTTGCCCAGCATTCCCTTCCCCAAGTGGTTTTAAGCTAGGGTGGACCAAAGAGACTTTGTGGCAGTGCATAGCAGCTATTCTGCTCCAAAGACAGATCATGTACCTTGCTGGTGATTGGCTGGCTCACCTTGCTAAAAAGCAGGGCAGCAGCCAAGATGGTAAAGCCTCCAGCTCCCACTTGATCTGTAACTTCAGCTTTTCTGGGCCCTGGGCCAAGGGCATGTGCAGTTCCGAGGTAAAGGCCACCCATGTCAAGAAGGTTGGATGTGCTGAGACACAGACATGGGTCCCCATTTCTCCTGTGGATTTCAATTTATCCTCCTTTTCTCCCCCCCCCACCCACTTCACAGTCAGATTTGCTTTCTTACCCCTGGCCCTTCTTTTCCAGCCCCCACCACTGAGTAAAATCAAATCCTGTGCCATCGACCCCATAAAGCTAAAAAGCTTCTGTTCATCAAAAGAAATGGTCTCTAAACTGAAGAGAACACCCACAGAGTGGGAGAAAATATTTGCCAACTATACATCAGACAAAGGACTGATAACCAGAATATATAGGGAACTTAGAAAACTAAATTCTCCCAAAACTAATGAACCAATAAAGAAATGGGCAAGTGAACTAAACAGAACTTTCTCAAAAGAAGAAATTCAAATGGACAAAAAACACATGAAAAATGTTCACCATCTCTAGCAATAAAGGAAATGCAAATTAAAACCACACTAAGATTCCACCTCACCCCTGTTAGAATAGCCATCATCAGCAACACCACCACCAACAGGTGTTGGCGAGGATGCAGGGAAAAAGGAACCCTCTTACACTGTTGGTGGGAATGTAAACTAGTACAACCACTCTGGAAAAAAATTTGGAGGCAACTTAAAAAGCTAGACATCGATCTACCATTTGATCCAGCAATTGGGGATATACCCAAAAGACTGTAACACAGGCTACTCCAGAAGCACCTGCACACCCATGTTTATTGCAGCATTATTCACAATAGCCAAGTTATGGAAACAGCCAAGATGCCCCACCACTGACGAATGGATTAAGAAAATGTGGTATCTATACACAATGGAATTTTATGCAGCCATGAAGAAGAATGAAATGTTATCATTCGCTGGTAAATGGATGGAATTGGAGAACATCATTCTGAGTGAGGTTAGCCTGGCTCAAAAGACCAAAAATCGTATGTTCTCCCTCATATGTGGACATTAGATCAAGGGCAAACACAACAAGGGGATTGGACTATGAGCACATGATAAAAGCGAGAGCACACAAGGGAGGGGTGAGGATAGGTAAGACACCTAAAAAACTAGCTAGCATTTGTTGCCCTTAACGCAGAGAAACTAAAGCAGATACCTTAAAAGCAACTGAGGCCAATAGGAAAAGGGGACCAGGAACTAGAAAAAAGGTGAGATCAAAAAGAATTAACCTAGAAGGTAACACCCACGCACAGGAAATCAATGTGAGTCAATGCCCTGTATAGCTATCCTTATCTCAACCAGCAAAAACCCTGTACCTTCCTATTATTGCTTATACTCTCTCTACAACAAAATTAGAAATAAGGGCAAAATAGTTTCTGCTGGATATTGAGGGGGTCGGGGGGGGGGAGAGGGAGGGGGCGGAGTAGGTGGTAAGGGAGGGGGTGGGGGCGGGGGGAGAAATGACCCAAGCCTTGTATGCACATATGAATAATAAAAGAAAAAAAATCCTGTGCCATCTAGTGCAGCAGCCATGTGTGGCTACTAAAATGAAAATGAACTAAAGTAATATCAGTGATTCCTCAGTATTCATGGGGACTGGTTCCAGGACCACCCAAGGATACTAACATCTACAAATCTTCAAGGCCATTGTATAAAATGTTGTAGTGTGTATACACAATCCAAGCATATCTTCCTAGATTATTTAACCATCTCTGCATTACTTATACTACTTAATACAATGCAGTTGTTCTATAAATAATTGTTATACCCTATTCTTGGGGAATGGTTGCAAGAAAAAATCTCTACATGGCATTTTTGAAAGTATTTTCAATCTACAGTTGGTTGAATGCAAGAATGCAGAGTTCATGGATACAAATTGCTGGCTAAAGTGAAAAGTTCACTTGTGAAGTTAAACTAGCCATATTTTGCATGTGTGTTTCATGCCTGTGTTATTGGACAACACAGACGTAGAACATTTCCACTGTCGTGGAAAGCTCTATTGAATAGTCCTGGTGTGATTCCTTTACTAAATTCCTTATTTCATATTAATCATAGGTATTCTGCTTCCCTAATAAAATTCTGATATGCACATTCTGCTTCCTAATCAAACTGTAATAGACAATAATGTTATCTTTACTTGTATTCTTTATTTTTTAATGTGAATTTCTAGTGTCCTTTTCATTATGGTTTGAAAAACTCCTTTCATGGAGATTTCTTAGTAGCCAATTCTCAGTTTTTGTTTATATGAAAAAATTTTAATTTCTCTTTTAGTTCTGAAAGACAGTTTTGCTGAACTCTTGGTTGACAGTCTTTGTCTTTAATTGCTGGAATGCATGTTGTTCCACTGACCTTTGGCCTCCATGGATCCTGATGAGATATCAACTGTTAGTCTTATCGAGGATTGCTTATATATGATGAGTCACTTCTTTCTTGTTTCAAGATTTTCTGTCTTTGTCTTTTGGTACTATCTTTGTAATTTGTAAAAGTTTGGATCTTTGAGTTTATTTTACTGAGCTTTTTGGGTGTGTTGTTTTATATTTTCATCAAATTTGGGGAGTTTTTAGTCATTATAGTATTCTTGCCTATTCCTTCTCTCTCTTCTCTCCCTGTGGGACTACCTCTATGCATATATTAGTATTTTATAGATCTCTAAGCTCCGCACATTTTTCTTTATCCTTTTTCCTTCTGTTCTTCAGGTTGGATAATTTCAATTGATCTATCTCCAAATAAATTTATTCTTTCTTCAGATTGTTCAGATCTGCTTTTAAAATGCTTAAATTAAAATTAAATTTTTAATTCATAAATTGTACTTTTAAACTCCAGAATTTCTCTTTGGTTTTTATTTATAACCTCATTATTAATATTTTCCATTGATAAGACATTGCTCTCATGGCTTTATTAAATTTTTGAGATATATGTTCTTTTAGTTCTTTGAATATATTTAAAATGGTTTGTTTGAATTTTTTGTTTGATAGTCCAACATCTGGGTTTCCTCAGGGGCAATTTCTGTTAGTTGCTTCCCCACTCCCATGTATGGGCTATAGTTTATTGTTTGAATGTCATATTTTTTGATGTTGCTGTTGAAGATTGTGGTGTTCTTATTGTGCTGGGAAACTGAACCAGGGCCTTGTGGGGAATTAGAGCTTTTAAAATGATATAATGAGGCAACTCTGGAAGTAAATTTCCCTGGATCCCAGGGTTTATTGTTGTCACTGCTTTTTAAACTAGTACTGCTTGTCTGTTTGTTTAATGGATTTGGGAGGATAATTCTATGAAATTTGTATTCTTTGTCATAGGTGGCCACTGAAGTCTCTGCTTAACTAGCTTAATGATCAGCTAGAAAAGAGATTTCCTTAGCTAGCCAAATCTTATTGGTTTCTCAGTTTTTGCCAAGGGATTCTGTTGGGACATACCTTCAACTCTCAACCAGGGAGTTGACAACTCTGCCTTACCCTTCACTTCCTTCTTGTTCAGAGCCTCAAGGTCATCCAAAAATGATAATCCAAGGTCTTCTCATGCCTTTCCTGAGCATGCACACAGTTCTCGGTACAGTCCATAGCTTTATATGTGTGTGGCCTTCTAGGATTCCTTTAAACTTGTTAGTTTTCAGATCCCCTATTACCATTACATTTCCAAGAGTTTTCTTGAAATTTTTAATTAATCTATTGTTTCCTCAACTGTGCCCCAGGCAGTAAGTGAAGTTAAATAATTGCCTATAATTACTTTCAACAAATGTCCTCTGGGGAAAAAGGCTTCTTTTTTTTTGGTGGGGGGAGTGAGTGGAAGAGGTTTTTCATTGAGTGAACTTTGTGTTAGGTCAAATAAAGAAAGCCTGGCAAGAGGGGTTTCTAGGAAACTCCCAGACAGCTCACGTTTTAGCCATTCTTTGAGAATGATATGTGGAAAGAGCTCCACACTCCATCTGATGACTATCAAGATGTTAATTTCTCAGCATGATCATAGGTTGTTATTTTACAAAGGTTTTGCAGAGCAGAGAAAGATGGGGATAAGATGTTATGAAGCTTGCTGTTCTTATGGAAATTCAACTGTTTAAAAAACAAAAAACAAACACTTTGCTGGCCACTTACAAATATGGTTACTTTTCATAGTTTGGAAAAAGTAGTTCTGATTTTTTAAAAACCATTTTTCACCTCTTTTATCAAGGGGAATATTTTCAGGGGCTCTTAATCTACCATTAAATTGATATCACCTGAATTTGAAGATGCTCTCTCCCTTGTCTGTCTCTGTGGTGACTGCCATAGGCTGTTGGTTTACACCAAGATTATAGTTGTCAAGGCTACCACAGAGGTAGGATGAGGTAGATGGGAATAAAGCAGCTGAAACATCACAAGGTTTAATGTTCTTATTGGTATCTGGTCATTTTTCTTGAATAAAATTTCATTGGATTGATGCAAAACTTTGGTTAATTTCCAGAGTTCTGAAAAATTGGATGATAATTTTTTTTACCAGTTTTCACATTAATTTGATAGATGAAATAATTTTCAGAAGTCCCAAATCCATCCATTTTTGCAGATGTTACCCAAGAATGACTTTTATATAGGTAATCACAAATTACACTTTTCCAAAAGATAAGAATGGAAAAGGCAAAAAGAGAAGTAAGTCATTCAATGGCCATTTTAAGTACCCCAACCTTATAAACTTGTTGAAATAAGGGATGTCAATTGTAATGAACTGCATGGAATGCTAATCTAGATGTTTTCTTAATTATTTGAATTTCATGAGGGCTGCATGCCCAGGATCAATGTGGATCACTCTTGAAAAAGTATTAAAGACACTTAAACAAACAGTGTCAGTCTTCTCTTTGGGCAGAAATGGATACCTTACCAAAGCTTTCATCAGGCCTTTCCAGTGTTTACTCTTCTAACCACTTGCATTCTTCCCTGAGGGCAAAGCTGGGGGTAAGAGAGTAGAGGGGATGCTGTTCTTTCCTCCTTTAGTCTTTCTCTGCTGTCTGTCACCTCCTTCCTACTCTGTCACCCAAGCACCTAATATCCAAGTGGAGCTCTCTAGAAAGTGCCTTCAGTCATATATCAGCCTTAGAAGATCAACTTCACTTTGTCTTATTGCAGTGGAGTTAGCACTTACAAAACTCAGCAGCTCCTGAGTAATCTGCTGAATGGTCACTGTCCTTCCCAGATGATTTCTTGGGACAAAAGTAGTTATCGGATATAGGTAAAAAGTATGTCTTTTATTTGATTTTTTTTGATGACAAGAAATCTCACTTATTTTTTCTCTGATAGCCTTTGATTTATTTCAATTGGTCAGTTTGGGTAGGAAATTCTTTGAATTTCCTACTTTAGTAGGAGGCACTTTTCTGGACTAATTCAGTGTTTTGGAGGCTTCTCATATTTGCTGCTTGACTAACAGATGCTGGGGAGATTAAATGCAGTAATTCTTTAAAATAAGTTAAAATTCCTTAGATACCCTAGGAATACAAGTCAGTTTTGTTCCATTTCTTTCTTTATTTTTTTTCCTTTTTATTTTTTTATTGATTTATTTGGTTTTTTGTTTGTTTTATTATTCATATGTGCATACAAAGCTTAGATCATTTCTCCCCCCTGCCCCCACCCCCTCCCTTACCACCCACTCCACCCCCTCCCTCTCCCTCCCACCCCCTCCATACCCAGCAGAAACTATTTTGCCTTTATACCCAGCAGAAACTATTTTGCCCTTTCCATTTCTTTATTTTAAAGGAAATAGTAACTGTGTCATTTGTGTGGCTCCTATGGACTTTCCTTTCACAGGACACAATGTAGATATAGTTGAATACTGCTTTCTCTATTTTACTCCTAAAAGAATGAACATTGATGACTTCTTAAAGACAGACAATAGAGAACAATAGTTTAGTGTGCTGATTTATGTTGTTCATTCTGTATTCCCAAGAACTTTAATTTTCATCCATTCTTACCAAGGGTATAGGGAGAAACATTCCATTTTTACTGCTAGTGTTGGTTTTTAAAGAAAAAAAAACATTTTAATAAAGCCAGGATTTAAAATGAAAACAAAGTGGAACTGAGCAAAAGCAAACAATTGTACCCTTCTTTTTCCCACCCATGGAAGTGCTCCTGCCATTGCTCAGAACACAGTAGGGGTGCTTTCTGACCTGTGGGCACCAGCAGCTGCAGAGGGTGTGTGAGTGGTACTGCCCTATACTGGGTGGGCCAGTTCACATCTATCCCCCTTCCCTTCCCTTGTTCCCCTCTCCTCCCTGTCCCTGTCCCTGTCCCTTCCGTCCCATTATATGTATCCTTTTAACGAATTTTTAAGTGCATGGTACAGTCTTGTTAACCATAGGCACAATGTTATTCAGCAATTCTCTAAAACATATTCATCTTGCACAATTGAAACTTTGCATTAGTAGAAAACTACTTGCTCATTTCCTTTTCCACACATCCCTAGTCCTTCACAAGCACCATTTCTACTCTTTGTTTCTATAAATCTGATGACTTTAGATACCTCATGTGAATGGGATCATGCAATATTTCTCCTTCTGTAACTGAGTTATTTCATTCAGCATAATGTTCCATAGATTCATCTCTGATGCTGCATATGGTGGGATTTCCTTATTTTTAAAAGCTGAATCTATTGTAAGCATGTACCACATTATCTTTATCCACTCATGTGTTGACGGACACTTACTTTTTTTCCACATCTTGGCTGCAACCAACACGGAGACTTGTATCTTAATTCCATCCCCTCTGCGGCTTTCATCTGGAGTTACCCCTTCACCCCCCTTTTTTTTTCCACAGTAGAGCCTGGTGCTTTGTTGTGGGACTAGGAGGGCTGCATACTTTAAAATCCATGGAAGCATCCCCCCTCTATCCCTCACCCAAAGAGGAGGAGCCACAAAGGGAGAGGAATTAAACAATATTGATTATTGTTTATGAAAATTATTAACTGGTAAAAGAAACAGATAATCTGATGAAGTTCTTGCTGCAGTATTTGGAGTGACAAGAAGGGGAGATTGAGTCTAGAGGTCTGGCTATGAATCTCTGGAGAGAGGATGGTCTGAAAAATAACATTGGAAAAGACTTTCATATTCAGCTACAAGAACAGGATGAATGTACTCTGCTAGCTCCTGGCTGGGCCGTGGGGGGCGGGGCATAAAGAAATCAGAACAATCCTTGTGCAACTTCAAGACTAAAAGGAGAATCTGACTTGTAGGTAGATAACTCTAATCCAAGGTAGATGTTAATGCACTGTCAGAGTTTAGAAGAGGAGAAAGTTCTTTCAGCTGGAGAGGCCTTGTGATGAGAGCAGGATTTTAATAGAAGTATGAAGAATGAGGAAGACTAGATACGAAGACCAGATTTTAGATGTCTTTATTTTAGTTACTTAAAAAGTAAACTTCGAATTTGGAAAACAGAGTGTTAGGTGGAGCAGACACCTGACCTTGTTTTCTTATGTAATAACCAATACATTCCTCCATTATAAAGATGTATGTTAAACTAAAACAGAAGTAGTAGTAGCTTTTGAAATAAGCTGCTCAAAATCAGCCTCAGATTTAAAGAATTTAGGTGACTACAGGTGTGGTGGGGCCGAACTGTATTCTCCCAGATTCATATATTAGAGGCTTAATCCCCAAGGATGTAAGAATGTGACTGTGTTTGGAGATTGGACCTTTAAAGGGTTTGTTAAGATAGAATGGGGCTTTATGGATGGGCTCAATCCTATGGGACTAGTGTCCTTATAGGAAGAGATTAGGGCCTTAGAAAAACATAGAAAGAGGGCCACCTTATTAGGATACAGCAAGAAGGCAGCTATCTACAAGCCAAGGACAGACACCTAGAAAAAAGCAGCTCTGCTGACAATTGATTTTGGACTTCCAGCCTACAGAACTGTTAAAAAAATAAATTTCTGTTTATGAAACAGTCTATGGCGTTTTATTATGGCAGTCTTAACTGACACAGTAGAACTTAAGCCTGCATGAAAGCTGTGAAATAATCATTTTCTTATTTCAAATTGGCATTTTGTTAAGAAAATTAGGATGACCTTCCAAGCTGTCTGATTCAATACAGCAATCTGTCCAATGAGAAAAATCCTTCACCATGTTATAATCACTAAGACTTCTGTATGATCAAACCTGTTTGACTTTTCCACCCATGTTTCCACATGTGCAGACACACTGAAAGATCACCTGGACTTCCAGATAGTACACTCACATGAGTGTCAGGATTATCTTGATTATTGAATGTCAGTCACCTTTTGTAACAGTTTGTGTTCCTAGTTGGAAAGCAACTAGAAATCACTGACTAGTTCAAGCAGGAAAGAGATTTACTAACAGGTATGCAAGAACTTCCAGGCTTGGGGGGAGGCAGCAGGAGAAAGGGACCTGAAGCTCAGCAACAAGAAGCAGTGCTCAAACCCTGCACAGAAAATGCCCTGGGAAGGAAGCTATCATTTCTACAATGCCATGCACTAGCTCCAGAGATTCAACGTTGCAGCACCAGCTTCTGCCACCTGTTTTGAGGTGAGTTTTGCAAAAAGATCTTCTATATGAAAGTCTTGTCCAGGTTCACCCAGCAGATAAACACCCAGGTCACAGGATGTATTCTAAGTACTAAATGAAAGAGAGGCAAATCACTTCAATCCCAACTTCTACATGGGACACATGGCTATTTCAGCTACTAAAGGGAAGTTACTTAAAAGTTGATGGGCAGGCAAGAGTATGACCAGTCCACTATAGGTTTGGAGTTCTCTATCACTACTACATGCTGTGGTGTCTTTGCTGGCTAAGTCTTTCAAATGATAAAGTTCTATTAGACAAATATAAATTTGATGCTGATTAGGACTAAGCCAAATGTTGTCGATTAAATTTTCACCAGTGTTATATACAATTTCCTGCAGTCAATCAATACATGTCAATGTTCTCTGATCATTCAACAAGTGTTTGGTGCTTTCTTTAATGAAAACAGCAAAAATGACAAGAATTCAAATTGCTGGTTGTGCTTTTAGTTGGTATCTATTTTCCTACCCTAGAAAATTCTTTCTCTTTTCCTCTGGTGACCTTGTTTTTCAATAAGAAATTTGGGACACATGGTTCTGACAAAGAATCTTGGCAATTGCCAAGCACAGATACAAGTGCTAGGCATGGTACTTCATGTCTATATCCCTATACTCAAGAGGATGAGACAGAAGAATTGAGATTGTAAGGTCAGCGTGGGCTACAGAGAGGGACTCTGTCACAAAACCAAACAAAACCAAACAGAACACATAACAAAACAAAACAAAAAGCATAAGCAAACAAAAAAGATGTAAGAAATTCATAGATGGAGGCTCACACACTAAAATGTCCATTTTGATGGGTATGAGGACAAAAGAACAGTATCTTTACAGTAAAGACTATTCCAGAAAAGTACAATATAAGCCAAGTACATACTCATGGTGAAGCGTACAAAATTTGCTCTTAAGAGAAGTTTTACAGAATTAGTTAATCCATTCATACATTCAATTTTCTATTTTAACAAATATTTCCTCAGTACCAATTATTTTCCAGATGCTTAGCAGAGCCCTGAAGGTTTATTTCTAAAGCCTTTCTGTTCCTATAGCATGAGTCACACAGGTGAGCAAAACAGTACCATAAAGTTAGAAGTGCCAGGACAGAAAATTGGAAGATGTTCCAACCACACACTGCATCATAATTGCACAGCAAAAAGTGGATATAACCCTTTCCTATTGAATACAAAACATAACCACAAAATAGTCATCTGCTAATTAATATCTCATTCCCAACGCACACCAGATCTGAAGTTCACTGTATCTGCTCTTCCATTGGAAAATTTTGTTGGATGTGACTTTGTAAGCCGAAAAACTTCAGTACACATCTACAGCACAACGGACAGAAGATTTCACATAAATGCAAAGCGAAGTGGTAGGATTTCATTTGCTTTTACACAGAATAGCTTTTCAATGAAAATTTCTCTTAACTCATTCCCTTCCCCATCCTTAGGTACCTAACCATTTGAAAATTGCCTTTCGCTTACCTCTCTACAACAGCAGGCATCACCATATTTGTTGAGTATTATTTATTTATTTATTTATTTATTATCTATTTGTTGGTTTATGTTTTTCTGTCTCCTGTCCTGCACTATTATTCTTTTCTATCCTTGGCTCTTTCTGCCTGGAAAATGAACAATCATCCCAGAACGAATGTAGATATAATGGAATAGATGAATTGGGCCCCTTACTGCCTAGCAGAAGTGTGAAAATCAGTGTTTTAGTTGGCACTACAAGTTTAGGAGTTATACAGGTAACCTTGTGTTGACACCTATTGGTTCTGAGATGGTCAGCAAATCATACAGTCTCTCTGGGTCTCAGTGGTTTTGTCTGTCATATGGGAATAATTAATAGACTATACCTCAGAGGCTTGCTTGTGGGGAGTAAACAGGGCGATGTACGTAACAGACTTAGTATGCAGTGCTACAGTAACACGTGGGAACATTTGTTCTGATTTGGCTGCGCAGAACAGAAATCTATGGGGCTGCTTTTTGCTTTTGTCCCATACTCCTCATGATACAGAATCATCACCTCTGCTTGTCCTAAATTTCTGTGCATTTTTGACTCTGAATCAAAGTAGCATTTTTTTCCCTTCTTGCCATACGTCAAAATTTTCTTTTACTGCCCCCACTCACCTAGAAGAGTATTGGATAAGAAAATGCTCCTAGTCTAATTTGAAGACCCCACCTACTAATTCATCATGAAACACACAAACCTGGTAGGCTGGTCTTGTTGAATTAAAAGGCCAGTGTCACTGCGGAGGAGAGGAGTGTGGGAAGATTGGGGTGGAGGCAGGGGGAGTAGCAGAATATGTCCCCATTCCCGCCCCAAACACAAACAAACATGCTGTCTTAAAGTTAGCAGATTTTTTCTTTTTCTGTTTCTCAACTGGAGGTTCATTCCGAAATTAGACCAAGTGGAAAAACACAAAGTCCTTCGGATTTGTCTGGCTTTGTAACATTGAATCAGGATGGAGTGTGTGTTTTGGAGGGGGGGGTCATAATATAGTAAGTGGAACCTTTTAGCTTCAGTAAGTGAGTCTGACTCAGGAATGCAGGCGATTGTATCTCCAAAAAAAATCAATATTAAGATGCACAATTGCTCCCCTGGTATCGAAAGAATGAGTTGATCTACATGCTAAATGACAAGCCTCTTGATAACAGGGATTATGTGACCTGCCTTTCCAGCCAAGGCTGCTGGGGACTGTCCTTTAGGTCCCTAAGGCAGAGATAATGTAATTAGAACAACAAAGACCAGGTCCATTTGAGGAGAAGGCAACGTGGGGGTGGGTGGGGGTCGAGAGGTGACAGTGGGAGTGTGTGGGGCCCGTGTTGAGTCTTGCCTGGTCAGGGAAAGACTCTTGCTGAACAAATGTAGGTAGGAGCTTCTGAGGAGAGAAGCCCGAAGGGGAGGGGAGGCTTATAGAAAGGGGTGGACAGAGGTCACCTCTAAAACATGACTTAATCTCCATTGTGGCTCCACAAACACTGGCACGCTGGCTCCCAGACTCCAGCCAGACTTGACAAGACCTGCGAGTAAGACTTCAGACATCCAGACACTCCCAGATCCCATTGCCCAGCCCAGGAGAGAAAGAAGGGGCCTGGGAAACATGTGGGCCCATCTGACCAGAGCTGCTTCTTCCTCTGGGAATTCCCTGCTATCCCACGACCAGCCGCTGATGACATTTCTACCTGTCCAGAATAGAATGAGGACAATAAGGCCACGTGCTGCAGATTCATGAAACTAAACTCCTTCCCTTGGAGGAGTGGCCCACTCTTCTGATCTCACATCCAATTCAGGGTTTTTTTTTTTAAGTTATTATTATTATTATTGTTGTTATTGTTGTACTGGGGGTACATTGTGACATTTACAAAAGTTCTTACAATATATCTTCGTTGAATTCATCCCATCCCTCATTCTCCTTTATCCTTCCTACCCCCATTCCATTTCAACAGGTCTCATTTTTCCATTTTTGTAAATGTGTACATAATATTTCTACCATATTCTCCTTTCTACACCCTTTCCTTATAAATTCCCCCCCTCCCACTGTTGCTGGTGCTGGTGCAGTCTGTGATCAGAAGACTTCCAAATTTTTGTCCCATGTAGAAGAATCCATGGCAGGACACATGGGTATAAATGGAGTTTATTAAAAGTTTGGAAAGGAAATACAAAGGGGAGCATGGTGGAGCCCAGGTGGAATCTGGAGACCCAGGGAGCATTTCTCTTCCCAGGGAAGTCTGAGCTCTTAGAAACACAGGGACAGTCCTTCATGCTCCCCTGGACTGTAAGTAGAGGGTCTATGGGAGACCAGGCCTCCATCAGCCTGGTCACTTTTTTGGTCCTGTGGAGACTAGACTACCCCTTTCTTCTCCCTGGCTCTATGTGGTGCTGAGGATACTGAACTGGTTCATTAATTAAAAATAAGAGCTGGAATCCTGGAAAACTGAGTGTTCATGAGACATACCTCTAAGATCCAGAGTAGTGAGGGTGAGGTGCCTCCTTACTGGTCTATGAGAACACAAAGGTTCTGGTGACAGTGAGAAATGAAGAAAGGAGTGGATGATGAAGAAAGGCTTCAATTATCTTCCAGTCAGTTCTGTTGACAAACTAACACTAATAATCCTATCTAAAATGAAATTGGAAAAATACATGAAGAAGTCCTAATAGTGTTAAAACATCCTGGATTTTTATTCCTCCCTCCCTACTCTCCTGCATTTCTAGAGACAGCTGCTGGATAAATAATAAATTACTTGGACATTATTTTTATTCATCATATCAGTGATAAAAAACTATTGTATTTTTTGGTAAGAAAAAGCTTATAGATTTTTGCTTAGGGAAGAAATTGGGAACATTTTTGCATGGTCCTTTTTTCTATTTAATGAGCTAAATGAAATCTTAGGGCTGTTATCTGCATCTGACTTCCTTCCTAAGTTCTGAGGAGAAAAATCTTAGAATAAATGATAGCTAACATCTGCTTAGCTTGAGTTAAGACTGAACATGGAAAGTTTATTAATCTCTCTCCTTGACATATTCAGGTTAACTTAATATTCCTATTAAGTTAATTTGCCTAGGCATGTATGCAGGTTTGATTTTTTTTTTAAATGCTGCTTTCCTCTGAACTTCACACTTATCTATAGCTGGATTTTAGGAGGAGGTTATGGCTGAAGGAATGAGAAGGGGTCCGTGAAGGGAAGGGAATTCCCAAATACTTCTCTAACAGAGTAATAAAATATACAGGTATATTTTAAAAATTAAAATTAACACATTGACTCTAATATTTAATTATAGACCCCTGTTATTGTTGTAACCCCATTATTCCTGCAGACACCAAGAAACCCTTCCTAGTTGGGGAGAAAAGCCTACCACAAAGCAGCCTTGGCATGGAGCAAGACTGCTTAATTCAGTGAGGAGATGTGTGGCCCAATCACAACTCTGCTACTCTTCTGGGTGAGCCGTGGCAATAAGGAATGTAAGAGACATAGATCTTGTGACTTGACTTGATGGAATGAGAGAATGCCAGAAAGCATTTTGGGCAGGAAGATGTGCAGAGGAAGACAACTCAGACATAGAAGAAAGGCACACTTGAGGCTCCCTTGTAGGACAGGGTCTCACTCCAGCATAGCACCCTTATTTGGAAGTTAGGAAATGATACTAGGTAAGTAGGAAGAGGCCAGGTTGTGGTGGCCTTCACATTCAAGTCTGGAGTGGCTACTGGCATTTTTTCATTCCTTTGTCCAAGACCATTGTCAATAAATCTTGGTACTCCAAGTCCTCTGAGGCTGGCTAAACAGTCACTGCCAATTGACCAGATTTGGCTCTCTAAATGAAATCTGTTTTCTATTCCCATCCTATGCCAAAGTACTTAAGTCTGATATATGAGAAATATGGAAATACTGAATGAAGAAGAGATGAATAAAGGAGACACAAACCCCCAAACACCTAGTTATCATTGATTTCAACCATTCCTAACTCAATTATGTTTGGAGCTCAGGATCATGAGAGGATCACTAGAGGTCATAGGACGTATACTTGAGCTTCAGTTTGGCCACTAACTTTCTTCATCTATGTCTCATTTTCCTCATCTGTAAAATGAGTAGCTTGAAATGAATGGAGGACATAGTCTGTTTTGGCATTAACTTTTTCGATTCCTACAAATGTCACCAGAAAAGCAGCCAGGCAGAACCTTGCACAGGCTTCTCTGGTAGAGGAGCTGGAAGATGACCAAAGTCAAGGGGGGAGGAGAAGCCAGGGTTCTGGTCAACCCACACAGAAGTTAACAGCTCCTGGGTAACTGAGAGTTGGTGGCATAAGACACTGTTTGTGTTGGATAGTCCATATGGTGTAGAACATGTAGCTCAGGCGCCTAGCAGTCTCCTGGTAGGAGGATGATGAAAGGCCTCATCTGGAAACAGCTTTCTCTAAGGATCAAGGCTAGTGGGAAAAGTTTGCACAGTGTTGTTTGCCTCCTTCTGCATGACACTGGCTTTGTCCTAGTCTTCACGTGGTCAGTTTGGCAGCTGTCCCCATCTAAAGGGAGTTTCTGACAAAACAGCCTTTCTCATTGATGACATCCCCTGCCTCCCTGTTTGCCTTCTTTGGTCTCTGAGGGACACATTTTAGAGACATGAGGCCAGGCAGGATGAGGTCATGGCTCCAAACAGGAGAACAGGAAAACTGTGCCTTCTTTCATGCATGGAACTGCATGTCCTCTACCCAGGGAGCAGATCTGAGGTTGTTACCTCATTTGCCATGTTGCTATCAAGAGATCAGCAATTGGGAGCCAGCTTGCCAGTGGCTCTGGTGAAACTTCAAGAATGCAGATAAGGTTGAGAACCTTGGACCCGTTAATTTGAAGGTCTAGAGATGCATTTTGCAGGCTTGGCTTGGCTTCATTTATTATTTTATTTCTATTCCTGCAGGGACATGATTAGACTCTGCTTCCCTCTTGAAATGTGCCTTTTCTCAAGATTCCTGCAGGTCCATGCAGGGATCAAGCATTCAAGGCTCCCAGATGAAGAATTCCACATGGCAGGAATGATTTCTGTCTTTCAACATTTGCTACTTTTTAGGAAGCTCTTTGACTAGAGGCTAAACAAAATAAACATCCTTTGTCTATTGTCACTTTTAAATATACCTGAGAAATATGTGGCTAGAAACAATAATGGAGAAACTAAGCATTTTTATCTGATTTTTTTCATCTCATAGTTGTAGGATGCCCAAAAGTCTGTGGCCAGAAATGAGTTGCTGGCATTAAAAGGAGCTGGTATTAGTTTTTTGTCCCTCTCTTTAGTTCAGTTTTGTTGCACCTGTAAATGCCCTAATCTACCCATCTTTTCTCCTACCCATTTATGCATCCATCATGCATGCATGCATCCACCCATCCACCCACTCATTCAACTGTGTAACAAATACTGCTTGTGGGCTTCCTCTGTGCCTTGTACTGAGGTTGCTTTGATGAACAAGCCCAAGGCTGGAAGGGGCATCTGTATGGGCAGCTATGTGGTGGACTCTTATGAGGTGTCGAGTTGCAGGCTCTGGTTTTCTGTAACTAGGATGGACTCTGCCATGCACTGCTTGTTGCTCAGAGTTTCTAATCTTTTAAAAACGGAGAAAAATTTTGTTGTAGCCACAGAGTTTTTTACTTTACCTTTACAATTTTCATATCCAAGTTGAGATAAAGGCTAAAAGAATAGTGAACATAGTAGAGTCTTCTTGGTCCCTTCTGTTGTTTGCTGTGGTGGGTAGAAGTATTCGTTTGGAGTTGTCTATCTGGGCATTTGCTCTGATTTCCCAAGCCCTGGTTTCTCTTATCCAAAACTGAAAATGATAACGTAGTCATCTCTCTATGCCAGTAGTTTCTTTATCCTTGGATTCAAACAAACCCAGATTTAAAAAAAATTATTAGGGAGATATTGTACCTATCCTGAGCACATACAAGCTTTTTTATTCTTGTCATTTTTTCCCAAGCAATATAGCATTGTACCTATTTGCACAGCATTTATGTTGTATTCACTATTACGAGTATCTAGAAATGACTTAAAAGATACAGGAGTATGTATAGAGGTTATATGCAAATATTTCAGCATTTGATATAAGAAACTTGAGCATCTGGGGATTTTGGTACCTGCTGGGACAAAGGGCCCATGGATACCAGGGAAAACTGTGTCCACTCCCCTCTGTCACTGTTGTGAGGATTCTCCATAGGCTTAGCCCAGAGCTTGTCATGTTACAAGTTTTTGGCTTATTCTTATTAAACCTAAGAGTGTGTTGGAACAGTGCTCTCTTATTTTTGTGAGGGTTGTTCATAGCTGTTAGTAACTAAGATTTGGACTTTGTACATTTTACATTTTTTAGTAAAAATTAAGCTCCTTACCATGCTTTCCCACAATTACAAGCAATCATAGCAGAGCATAAAGCAAAATAATGATTATCTTTTACATAACAACTAACAGACAGGATCCCAATTACTCTGCAATGAACATTAGCAGTCTTTGTGTGTGTGTGTGTGTGTGTGTGTGTAAACGTGTGTTTTGGAGTGTAAACATGCTAGTTTCCCCTTAAAGTTACACAAAACAACACTGAATTATACCTGAAGAGGGTTAAAAAAAAGTATTGTTTCTTTCTTCAAGGGAGGGGAAAGGGATGAAAGAATAGAAGGGTTTTATTCCTGAGTAGACATATGAACCATACAATTTTAGGAGAAAATGAGGAGGAGTTTGGGACCAGAGAAAGTCAAGTAACTTGTATCTGTTGAACAAGAAATACACAAGTGTGAATTAGTGTGGGTAGAGCCATTTCTGCTGCTTTAGGGCCCCGGTTTGTGTCTCTGGCTTGAGGTAGCATTTCCCCTGAGAGACAGACATGCCACCCACAAGGCAGATGCTAGTATATGTAGTCCCCCTGTTCAACTGCATAATTTTTAGGGAGATTACAAGATGGTCTTTCACCTATGAAAAGCCCTTATGCATCCCAGTGAGAAGGTGGCTGGAAAGTGATAAGCTATTGGTTCTCTTTTCACCCTGCATTGGGAAGTATGCAGAGCCAGCCTTCCTCTACCACTGCAGCAGGGTCCCCCACTTGACCAGCTTCTTTTTCCTATTTCTTCCTAATCCTCAAAGCTTCTGAAGACAGTTGTAGTTTTTGTCTGGGTACATCCCATAGTGTGGTTGTATTAGTTTCCTCTTGCTGCTATGACAATGTACCATAAATATAACACCTTATAATAACACACATTTATTGTCTCATAGTTCCATTGCTCAGGAGTCTGAGTATGACTTAATTGGGTCTTCTGCTAAGGCTGTCTCAAGTTTGCAATAAGTAATTGACTGGGTTGCATTCTCATCTGGAGGTTTGGATGGAGAAGAATCTGCTTCTGAGCTCATTCACGTTGCTGCCAGAGTTCATCCCCTGTGGCTGTAGGACCGAGGGGCTGGTTTCTGGCTGGTTCTCACTGGAGACCTCCCTCAGTTCCTACAGGTTGCTCAGAATTCCCTGCCATGGGGCTCCTTGACATAACCTCATCACATCAGTGAGGAGAGTCTCCAGTGTGGATCAACAGACAAGAAGGGGCCTTTTACAACTTAGGTATGGGCATAACATTCCATTACTTCTATTGGTCTGAAGTACATGCAGGCCCCACCCCCCCCACACACAAGAGAAGGAGATTAGAGGCTATGGAGGCCCCTTACTGTTTTTTACCATTGCGATCCTTGTACTTTCCATTTTCAACAAGTGTTTTAGTGGTAGAGAACAATTATAGCTCTCACCCCAGGGTCTCTGCTCCAAACCTATCCCCTTCTTAATGGTGTCCTCATCTGTTCCAGGCCTCTCTTCTCCAAGACCTGGCCCTCAGCCTCACCTCTCATATCTCATCTCCATGGACAGTCTTAGCCACCTTTCTGGCACCATCTTCCATTTAGTCTCCAGGCACACAAGGCCTCTGACACTCTTTCAATCTGCCTTTCTTCCTGAGTCATGCAAGCACATCTTTCAAGTCCTTTTAGCTTTAGCTCGTCTCTCCAATCTTTTCTCTCTTCCCTTCGTCAACATTGGGACCTGTTTAGTCTAACCTTTTTATCTCTTGCTTCAATTATGGTAGTCCACAATCAACTTCTCTGGGTCTTCCTCCTTCTCCTTTTCATGTTCTTCTCTCCAGCAAAGTGAAACAATTCATGGCTTCCCCTTAGTCATGCTACTTCATACCTGTGTGCCTTTGCACACCTTGTCTTATTTCTGCCAGGAAGTTCCTTCCTCACTCAAGCTTTCCCATTTATCTGTCTGGAAAACACCTGCTCATCCTTTGGAATCTGGTCAATATCCTGGGAATTTTTTTTATTATTATAGACAAAATAAATCACCTAACTCCCTCTTGATTTGTTTCTGTTCATTTTTATAAGCTTTGCTCTTGTTTTTTCATATACATAACTAATTGCACTGAGCCTTGCATTTGGGGTTGTTGACTGCTCTTTGCCCTACTATGCTTAAGGAAAGGAAGTGTCCTCATGTTCCCAGCAACAAGCACAGCATCCAGTGCGTAGTGATCAATATGTGGCTGAGCTATAACTAGAATTTTTGAAATTTTAGGTCTATCTTTGGGGAATTTGTTAACTCCTACATAATATAGTGGTCTTAAACTTAGCACTTTTGGACTCAATTAAATGTTTGATATAATTCTTAACTTCCCGGCCTACAATATTTCCCCAGTTAGTTTTCGATTACTATTAATTCCTCCTGGTAAAGCTCAACAGCAATGAAGAAATGAGCTATATGTTATTCAATAAGGAGTTTTAAAATTATTTTTCTTTCCAAGCATTATGTCTATTCAGTGACCACATAGAGTGCAGCATTCTGTAATAAAACACACTTTTCAAATAAGAATTCAGCCTGAAGAGCAAGAATTGAACTATCTCCAGGTCCTGGCATTTTCCTTCCCTTTTCCAAGCAACGGGGTCCCAGGAGACAGTGAATCTGTCTTATCCACTGCCCTGTGATGCCATCATCACTTGCTTCTTCCCAGCAACATGGCGGTAAGGCCATATATACCATCTCTGTAGGGGCTGCATGGCTCGGTAGTAAGGACAACACCTGGACAGTGGCAGAAATCACAGGGCATTGCAGCCTGGTTCAGTGCCATGCACTTCTAATCCTAGCTCTGTTATTTACAAATCATGTGACCTAGAATACATTATTCAGCCTCTGTGCCTCAGTTTCCTCATGTGTGAAACAGGGCTAATAATGGAGCTGTCCTTGTAGAGTTATCATGAGAATGGAGTAAGATGAGGGGCATGGAACGCACTGAGAGTCTTTCATTCTAACATGAGCATTCAGCAAATATTAGCTTGGTAATTATCATTATCTCAGAACCTAATTTCTACTTTTGTGAAAAGACATGAAGTATCATACTCAGTTTTAATATGTGAATTTTCAGGAAACATATCAAGATAAAAAAAATCACTTTATTATTTGACTTGAAAGGTCCTTTCTACCTCTCTTATGCTAGATTACTTCTTGACATAAGTTGTACCTTCAAGCATAACTTAGTTCTTCCATCTGCTGTAGAGGCTTCATGTTTGTTTGCTTGAGTTTTATATTTTTATTAGAAAAAATTAATTGTACAAAGAGGCTCCGTTGTGATATTTTCATACAGAAATATAGTGTACTTTGATCAAATTCATCCCTTAAAAAGGGGAGGGGTCTTTTAAAACAATTTAAAGAGCATTCATTATTCTATTTTCATAAATTTGTATGAAGTACTTTATCATATTTACCCATTTCACCCTCTTTTTACCTTTTACCCTACCTCTGATTCCCACCCGTAAATAGTCCACATTTTATACTCCTGTCATTCATTTTTTAAGGTCTAGGTTCCAGATATCAGACAGCATGTATATTTTTCTTTATCAGTCTGGGTTATTTCACTTAGCATGATGGTTGATCCATCCATTTTTTGAAAATGACATTATTCCATTTTTCTATTTGGTTGAATAATTCCATAGTTTGGCTATTATGAATAGTGCTGCTATAAACCTGGGTATCTCAATTATATGCTAACTTATATTACTTTGGATATATGCCCAGGAGTGGTATAGTAGGATCATATGGAACTTCTATTTTTAGTTTCTTGAAGAACCTCCATACTGCTTTCCATAACAGCTGCACTAATTTACATTCCCACCAGCATTGTATATGGGGGCCTCTTCCCCACATTCTTGCTAGCATTTGTTGTTGTTGATGTTTGCTTTCACTTTGTTCTTTCCTAAACAGTGTTTAGAAGGTTTTGATGGGTTGACTGAAGTCTATCCTTCTGTACCGTCCCTTTAGAGATATCTGTGGAAGAGGTCAGGGCTGTGGAGGTGTGTATGTGTGTGTGAGAAATTGCTGAGGTGTGGGAGCAAAGACACGGTGACAGTATACTATGTCTCAGGAGGACAAATGGAAGGAGATGAAAGGAAATGATGGGGAAAGTGCTCTCTAAGATAGTACACAAGCAGCACTGATAGGTTCGTGATTGAGTGTGCCTGGCCATTTCTGACTCTCCTCACTTACCTCCCATTCCCTGGAGAAAGAAAGCAGGAAGGAACTGAGAACTGATGGAGAATGGACCATGTGCCAATTGCTGGGTGGGGCGTATACATAGATGTCCATCAGCCCTGTGAGGTGGGTGGTGGTAGCCTGTTTCCCAACGAGAAACATGTGACTTTTCCAAAGTTACATCATTATTAAGGTGCAGAGAACAGAGGTCTTGCAGACAAATAGTCTGAAACATGAGATTTGGAGACCATCCAGCGTGGGAACACACAAGCACTGCAGTCCTCTTTTTGGAAGTTTGGGCTGTCACTGTCACAAGATAATTTCCTGAGTACTTGGTAGTTGTTGGAGGAACTTTTTTTTTAATCTGTTAGACCATTTTTCCAAGAACATGCCTATCAGCTAAAGTGATTGGAGATAAGGGTAAGAAGATAACTAAACAGACCACCAAGGAGCCAGAGGCCTGGGGAAATCTGGAAGGCTTTGAACAGGTCACAAAAGAGAAGGGGAAGAGATGGGCTCTGATTTAGGAAGACCTGCAGTCCCAGCACCTGTCAGACAGGTGCATTGTTCATACTCCAGCATTAAAGATGGAAACTCTCAAGATGTTGCTTGGAAAATAATTGCTCTGAACAAAAGGAAAGTGTGCTCCTCTACCATAGGCTTGTTTTATTCTTCATGTTCAATTACAGAAAAGAAAAAAATGGGGAGCAGGGGTGCAAGCTAACTTTATTCCTCATAGCATACACTGATTGGTCAAGAAGCATGGGCCAGCCGGCTGACACTCCCCCCCTCCCTGCATGGATGCACACAGCAACTTCAGGTGAGGGAGCTTCAAGCTACCCCTCAGCTGTCAGCACAGAGCAGGAATGAGTGAGATCCAGGCAGATCTCACATTGCTTTAAGAAACTTCTTACTCCAGTTTTGACAAGTAACTAATTTTAGATGATCTCTGTTTTATTTGGCAGCTTTTAATTACAGATATCTTTCACTGTGGTCTAATATCAGAACGTCTAAAATGACCAGTGACCCTGTATGTCCATCATGACCTAGAAGCTAGTAGCTTATAAAAGTGTTCATATTTCTGCTCTCCAACTAAGGATTGAGTTGCTTAGTTGCTTTATTTGGGGCTCTTAGCAAAATGAAAAAAATTTAATCAGAAAACCTAATTTGAAGTATTAACTATCCACAAATCAGCAAATTTTAACTTAACAGCAGTTCAACTTTAAACAGCATTGTTTACAGTGGTAATCACAAAAACAGTCTATACTATAATCAACATTAGTCAACTAATGAACATAACTACACTATACACCCATGTGTTTAAAATACATTTTCTAATATTTAAAGTATTAAAAATTAAAAGGTCCTTAAAAATATCTTCCCCAAAATTACATGGGCATTGAGACTTAGCATATATTTTCGCTTCAAATTTTCAATACATTTTTAACTTAATTTATTGGAAAGCTCGTGTAACATTGTGGATGATGTTTTGTTTCCATCTTATTAATGAAACCTCACACATATTGATTATTTAGTAACAAACTAAATAATGTTACTAAATGGTAGGAAATCTTCAAATAGAAGTGTACATTTTGTGTTTATTCCAATTTAAGCAGCATTCGTTGTATCTATAAATTAGGCCTGAAAATACAGACAAGATTTAATCACTTCTTAATTTTGTGTAAGTGTCTTTAATAGTTACATTGGATTTCTAATTAATAAACTACCTAATTATATTAGACAGTTTGCCTAATATAACTTAGAGAGTCACAGCTTGTCATTGGTTAACCAGTGGATGGTGACTGTGGTGAAATTATCTCTGCTGTATTATCCTGGAATGGTCTATTACTTTATGACTTATTCAGACTAGAGTATTATGGGCTGGAAGACAGCACCCTGTGGAAAGAACATAAAATATTTGACTTCAAACACATTTTTTAAATGTGATGGTGTTGATAGTTCTTTTTGTTAAGTTTTGGCCTTGCATCTTTCCTTCACTTATTTATTTATTTTGAGGACGGAAATGGCCAAGTGATGATGACTCTTCATCCAAAACCCAGGTTTTCTGGCATCACACACAAAGATCATGTTGGGGCCACTTCCATCTGATTGCAAATAATATACATTAAGAGGTTTGTTGTCAAGCTTCCAAAAGGAGAGACAGCAGGAAGCTCTTCTGTTTTAATGTGATTGATTAGTGACCTACATTCTAAGTGGCACACGTCTTAAAACATGGAAAAATCACCCTTTCTCAGGTTAGAGATTACCATCAAACAGCTATGCCAGAGGCTGTGAATGGTTATAGCTAATATTAACTGAGCCATTACAAAGCCCAGCTCATCACTGAGCATGGAACTCACATCTCATTAGATCTTCACAGCCATCCTTTGGGGTAGGCTTTGTTCTGGTTGTCTTTGCTGTGTAACCAATTACCCCAAACTCTGGCTTCTAGGAACACCCCTCACACTTTTTAAAAAGTCCATCTGAAATGAATGTCCATTGACCCATAACTGAACAAATCATTGTAGCTATTTGAACATATCTGGGCTCTTTCTAGTCCCCCTTATTCTCTTGAATCCTTCACTGAGTGTGATTTCCAGAGCAGCTGTGATTGGGAAGGCCCCAGTGCCACAGAAGCAATGCAGAAGGAAGACTACACAGCTCAGAGCTCAAGGCAGAGTATGCAGAGGCAGCTCCTGGTTGGAACCATGTCTCTTCCTCCCTTGGGAAGCCTGAAGCCTGACCCCAAGGAGTGAACCTGACCTGTGAGCCATATAGCTGCTCTCTGCCATTCAAAGCCCCCAGGTGCTCTTGGTCTGCTCAGGTAATGAGTAATCCTGAATAGGGGGAGGGTGGCCAAGGGTCAGGGGGACTTTCTATTCTAAATATATGCTGTCCCAGAAACTAAAAGGATGTTTAGTTAGTGTTTAGTTAAACACTAAACTATGTACTACCCAATTATGTTCTTTTGTCTTCCTTAATGACATGCATCACAGTCCATTTTCTGTTGCTATAACAAAATTCCTGTGACTGGATAATTTGTGATGAACAGAAATTATTTGGCTCATAGTTCTAGAAGCAGGGAAATCCAAGATTAAGAATCCAGCATCTGCCGAGGCTTTCTTGCTGTATCATCCCATGGTAACAGGGCAATGAGAGGGTGTGAGAGACACAAGAGGGGAATGAACTCGTCATTTTACAATGAACTCTTTCCCCTGTGATAATAGCCCCACTCCCAAGGTAATGGCATTAATCTGTTTATAATGGCACAGCTCTCATGGCCTAATCATCTCTTAAAGACCCACCTCCCACCATCTCTGCATTTAGGGATCAAGTTTCCAACAGCATGATCTTTTGGGGACACATTCAAGCCATAGTAGTGTGGTAAAGAGATTTCTCTTTCTTCCTTTTTTTCCTTTTTTCTTTCCTTCCTTCCTTTCCTTTTTCCTTCCTTTCTTTCCTTCCTTCCTTCCTTCCTTCTTTATTTCCTCCCTCCCTCCCTCCTTCCCTTTATCCCTCCCTTTGTCTCCTCTCCCATCTTCCTTCTTACCTCCCTCTTCTCTGTCTCTTTTATTCTCCATTGTTCAGGAGATTGGATTTTGTTATCTAATTTCACTCATCTTAAACAAAATACCAAATAACTATGAGGGAAAGAAATGGAATGTGACTGCTTCCTGTGTGTATCTTCCACCTTCCCCTCTCCCCAGCACACAACCAGCTCCTTGATCTGGCCTCCTTTCATATGGGCATCATTTTCACCTGAGAGAAAACACAGATAGTCCTTGGGTACTTAACTTGGATTCACCTAAATCACTGGCCACCACTGTGAAGAGGTCTCAAAGGGTTGACAGACAGATAGGGATTTCACTGGGTCTGCACAGTTAAAAGGTCCGAGTGACTTCTCCCTGGGAGTGAAATGTGTGGAAAATGGAAGCAAATCCCTGGCACCCTCTGCCTCTGTTTTTAACACCTATTCCAAAACCCGACAGGCAAGTGGAACTGGGTAGTTTCCATTCAATCCTATACAACTTCACCCTTAAGTTTTGCTTGTTGCTTTAACATGAGATTGCTGCTCTTCTCATCCAGGGAGGGCTCCTGTGTTATGGGAGGGGTATAGAAGTCCCTGAAACTTGAACATGGGAGGCAGTTGTCAAGAGCTGGTGGAGAGAACAGATGAGACTGTTTGCATGAGAACTGAGGTGCCTCATGAGAAAGAAGCTATCAAGGAGAAACTCATGAACTTGATCAAGAAGAAGGACAGGAAGACTGCAACAGTGGAGAAGAAAGACAGTAGTGGAGGACTGAGGTGCTCAGAATAATGTGTCTGGTTCCCTTTCTTGTTTTGCCCAAGGGAAAAGCCTAGGGAAAGGAAGAATGAGAACCTGTTTTTTTTTCCCTCCCTTCCTTGTTTTTTTCTTCCATAATTTAATATGTGTTTTATTGAGTGCCTGCTGTGGCTTATGATACAGAATGTCAGAGAAGACAGTGTGGCAACAAGGAAAGGCCAAGGCCAAGATCAGCCTATACCTGAGGGCATTTCAGAAGGCAGCTAGGAGGAGTAATAGCACCTGAAATTGCCTTTCTCAAGTCAATTTCCTCCTGGAAAATGAAACAGATGCCTACACAGAAATCTGTAAGCGGCACATCCGTGGTCCCCTAGGGGTGAAGATAGGGGAGAATGCATCTAATTCCTTCTGGGAGAGTCATGGAGCGCACCATAATAAAATACACTGCAAAGTGTAAGTAGAATGTCACCAAATGAAGGAGGTAGAGAGGTGTTCCAGGAAGGACTAAACTATGCAAAGGCATTGTCAGGGGATGTCCAAGTAAAGGTGGACAGAAATGCTGAAAAGTGGCCTGGTAGTTGCCCACACCAGAACCATGATGCTAGACACTCTTGACACTTGAAATGAATGGATTGTTTCAATGAAAAGCAAGGTGGTATGGGGAATTTGGGGAAAGGGACTTTCCTTTCTCCAAAGAAGAAGTCCAATAAGAAGCAGTGCTTGAAGTCCAAGAGATGTGGGGGTAAAGGAGGGGAGGGGCTCTGGATAAAGGGGAGAAAGGGACCCAAGTGAGAGGAACAACGCTCTCAGAAGTGAACTGAGTGGGATGGAATGACAACCTGCAGAACAGTACTGTGTGATACACAGACAGCTTGCTCAACGCTAAACCATGATGAAAAGACACATTAAGCAGGTACCTTGTAGGGGATGCTCACCAGCAGCAGATTGTTCCCAAAGTCTTAGAATCTAAGAAAACTGCAACTACACATTTAAAATACTTCTTATTGGAAAAGTCAGCCAACAAGATTTGACCTTGCCTTACGAAGGCTGGTTATCAACAGATTTTGGATTTAGGACATTTTACTGTGCTAGGCCCACTGCATGTTTTACTCCTGATCTTCACAACAAGCTCTGAGGGAGGGACCTACCACCCCCATTAACAGGTTGGTGTACTAAGGCTTACAGGGACACAAGTTCACAAACCCAGGGTCCTGTGGTTATTGAGATTTGGAGCAGGGGTTGAATTCCCCTGGCCTTCTTCGGAGCCCACACTTTCCTCCCTTGGGAAGGAAGCTGGTTTGGGCCAGTTGCCCTTTTGTCTCCACTGATTTGGTTTACCACTGCCAGCTGGTGAATACAACTTCCTTGTAGTGCTGCTTTCCCTAGTATCAGGTGTGCCAGGGTTATCAGACCCCCTTCTCCTCTTCACTAACTGTGAAACATTTGACATTACTCTGATGTAACCAAACTCAGTTCCTTCCGCTACAAAATGGATAAAGCTGGCCTCCCAGCTTTGTTTTTTTTGAAAGGTCAAATGAGAGCACAGGATTTCTTTGCATATTGTGAACTACAATGTATGTGTTAGTGAAAATATCTTCCTGACCATCCTTCCATATACTAGCACTGCCCGGGCAAATTGGGAAGGATAAATTTTTCCTTGAACATATTCAGATGTTCAGTGCATATACATGCATATAATCTCTCTCTCTCTCCCTCTCTTTCTTTCTCATGCACTCACACCCACACATACAGGCGCGCGCGCGCGCACACACACACACACACACACACACACACAGATGAATATTTTCCTCTGGAGTTGATCTTTCTTCCTTTCAAAGTTATCCCTGATGGTTATTTTAGTCTGATCTTTGCCCACATGGACTATTGAGGCAATGAAGACATATAAAATAAGTGCTATGAATAAAAAATAAAACAGAGTGAGAGGACAGAAGATGATGGGAACAGGAGTGCTCGTCCCTGTAGAGTGGCTCAGAAAAGGCCTTTCTGAAGAGGTGCTGTGTGAGCTGAGACCCACAGAAGCAAAGAAACTGGCCTTGTTGGCTTTTGGGAAGTGTCAGGCAGAGGGAAGAGGGCTCTGGTGTCCTGACTGCGTGCAATCTCAACGCGCAGCAAGCTTTCACTAACGGGAGGTTTACTCAATTGGAAACTATACCAACACAAACCGATGATATATTTTTGAATAAAAAGCATATGTGGGAGCCAATTAAAGTGGAATGGAATATGGATTAGATTTCCTCCCTGTGACACCTCCTAGGATGGAGGTCTCAATGTCTCTATAGGTGGTCCAGTGTCATAAGTTCACTTGCGTCTCTGGGCGGCTGGTGAGTTTATCTAGTTCTTTGAGAGCACATCTACTGTTTTCTGTTACAGTCAGAACATCTTGGAAGCATTTGGGGCCACCTTCCATCCTGGCCTTCAACCCTTGGCTACAAGAGAGTAGTGTTGTCAACCAAAGTTCCCCTCCTGAAGACGATCCATACATTTAATTTTTAACCCATCTTATCCATTGGTTCTATGTGGCTATTCTATTGAGAGTCCCAAATTGAATTTGTATGGATCGCTCAGGCAGAAAGCCTTTTAGAGAGAGTGGTGGGCAGACTTGTGGGGATGGGAGGGGGTTTGGCCTGTGATGGGTCTGACTTTAAATATACTCTCTCACTCTCCCCTCCTCTTTCCAGCCCGTTCCGTGAATGCTAGAGGTGAAATGAAAGTGGATTCTTTCTGCAGAGGGGCTTTCAAGAAGCACAATGGATAACCAAGGACTTAAAGTCATAGAATTTAAGGACACATCACTTTGCTGTGGGTTATGGAACATAATGGAGAGTGGAAAAGTACCAGGAACCTCTATGCCTCTCCTCCTCTCCCCACCAGCACACACACTCAAAAAACGACCTCATTTTGCTCACTTACATTGCTCCCTCTCCCAAAGTCCAGGGTGCAAGCCCACCTATGCTCACATCCCCAAGGGGGCATTCAGGTTCAGGTGGGGGATACTGAAAAAGTAGTGGATAGGAGAAGGAGGCCCTGAGCAGAGTGTCCTCTGGGAGTATAGGAGGGAAAATCTCCATGGGGAGAGTTTGACAGCACCACCCAGGACCAGCCTAGGAAAGGGAAAGTCCCATTTCTTGAGATGGCTCCCTGAAAGGGCATTGTGGTGCTGAAGGTAAGACAGCATTTGTCATCTTGGCACTTTCCATTGCTTGTCAAATCTTTACAGTCCTGGGCCTCTTCAGTGTCCTCCTATATCCAAGCATCCTTGCCTCTTGTGAAAATCTCATTGCTGGATGTTGTTAAGAAGCAGTGTTAAAGCAGCTCAGGTCCAATTTCTGGTCCCATTCTGGCACTGTGGTACATCCTGAGAAGAGCACAGACACTGCCATCCTTATAGGTTTACATTCTCACTACTCACCCTTGATCTGTTTGGGCCTCACTTTCATGGACTGTAAAATGGAGACACCACAGCTAACTCTTAAGCGCTGTTGTGAAGACTAAAGAAAGATTTTACATGGACACAGGCAGAGTCCACACATGGCAGATGTCTGGCTATGGCTGTCCCAGTTCCTTTGTGTGTCAGGTTGCCTGTTGTATCAGATCAAAACATCCCTTAAAGAGGGCAGCAAGGAGGTTACATGCAAGGAGGCAGTTCCTAAAGCACCCTCCTTCTTGGGACAGTTTGGTACTTAGGCTCAAAAGGAGCTAGCAAGGGCCCCAGCAATGCAGTTGTAACCTCCTAGTGGATCTCAGGAAGGGTTGTCAAATTTAACCGAAAAGAAAAAAAAGAAAGGAAAAAAGTCCAGTATTTGGGACATATGTGAAATGTAAATTAACTGTACATCCTGTGATCCTGTGTTTTATTTGGTGACCCAACTCTCAGGGGCTCTTACACCCACACGTTTGGACTTCTGTGTGTGGTCTGCACATCAGTGAGTGGTCTTTTCCATCCTATGCTACAACAATAAACACCCATTCTGGAAGAGCATCATAATGTAACATAACGCAGCATGAGTGATGTGTGTGAAGTCTGGTTCATCACTCCCCAGCTGTGGGTCTTCAGGCGCTATACTTAACCTCTCTGAACCTCAGTTTCCTCATTAGTAAAACTCCTTCCCTGCCTCGTTAATGGAGTTGTTAGATGAGCATATGGGGTGTAAGGCATGACCATTTTCATCCTGGGTGGGATGGTCATTATTCATGGATGTTCTTTGGCCATAAACACACACGGTGTTCCTCTATTTATTGAGGTCTATGATATGGTGAGAGCGGCTAGAAAATTTCAAAGTCTAGACAGATTGCAGGGATAAATTTAATACAACTCTCAAGCCAGTCGCATGAGGGTTAATTAGCTTGGTCTGACAGAATGCTTGTTTTTATGACACTATGTTGGTGGCTCTTGCATTTAGAATAGTGCGTTCCATACAGTATTACCCTTAATAAGTAGTTGTTGAATGAATGAATGAATGAATGAATGAAAAAATGTTATTCTATTCCCTGGTCACTTCCAAGTGCTTACAAAATAACTTAGCAGTTATCTTTGCCTTAGCAGGAGTTTTTTGGCATAGGGAGTCTGAGCCCAAGTAAAATTACCTCTGGTGATTCCATATCCCACCGTGGTTTACTTTGCTGCCCCCTTGGCAGCTCCCTGGACAATGATGGTGGCCTGGGTCAGATTGTGTACATGGAACACTGCATTTCTGAAACAGGCATGGACATCCAGCCTGCTGATACTTTCTTCTCCTCTGCTTTACCAACCTTCCAGATCTTTCCGTGATTTGTGAGGTGGCTCAAATAAGGTGACATCAAAGCATTTTGAACGGTATTAGGCTCATCCTGACTTTTCAGGTCCAGTTTATGTTCCCAGAGTAAATGAGTCTTCCAGACTCTACACTTGGGGGGGGGTGTATCTCCTATTTCCTTTCTCTTTCACCTACTAAAGGGACAGCCTCTCCCTTTACTCTCCTCTTGTGCTCTTGAAAAACTGTATCACTTCCTGCCTCACATTTCCTGAATTCCTTAGGATGCATTTTTTCCTTTCTGATTTCTTTGTCATCTTCTCTGGCCACCGTGGTGTGTATCTCTGGAGGTTCCTGTAGTGACTGGGATTTGCTCACTAGACAGCCTTCCACCTTCCATGTCCTGTTTTGGTAAAAATGCAAGAGCTTTGTGAGAAATTTTTCCTATAAGAGCACCTGGCTGTCTCAGGCCCCTGTGTGACCTTTGGTCACCTTTCTGTGGAGGCTTTTCAATGGTTCCCTTAAACCTGTTAAAATCTCCTCTCTTAAAATCCATTTACTTAATGTGACTACCTTCCCCTCTTTTTTGATAACTCTAACCTGGTTAGTTGGGCCTGGTGGTCTCGAGATACACTTTCAGTTTTGTTTCATGTTGTGTATGTAATCCCCTACGCCCTGCATAAAAAGTCTCAGACTAGAAGAAGCACACGCCTTAAATGTTTTGTTTGCACAGTCTTAAAAATGGCCTCATCTTTGAATCCTTTTAAGGGACTGGGGATGTCAGGTCTACCTGCTTTCTGATCTCGTCAATCCCCTCACGTATGGGGGCCAGACATTTTGGTTCAAGCACACTATGGTATCATTTCCCAAATGACTTAATTTTATTCACCAAAGTTACAAGTAGCCCAAGAGATGATTGTCTTTAGATTTTTGAATTTTGACGTGAATTAAGCAGATTACTGTTTTATTGACCAGGAAAAAAAGATGTAAAAACAATACAAGGAGCTCCAGTCTGAAGTTTCATAGTTTATCGTCAGATTCTGTCCTGCCTGTGGACTCTCTCTTTCTGTCACCCCACACATGCACCATTGTGTGTTCCCATGAGACACCAAAACATGGCACCAACATCGGGCAGCTAAAGTTTATACACCCATGTGCTCTTCATGCACCTTATACTTGGCTCTCTTGAGATATGTCACTTGGCTTCAATCTCTTGCCTCAGGGGTGCCAAGAACCAGAAGACTATCCAAATGAAAGTCTTATTCCAAAAGCTGTGCAAATTCACATGCAGCTATACCAGGAAAGCTTATAGGGAACTTGTCTTTACTGGAAACAATCAATTTGTAAAGTAACCAGAAAGCCCCACCTTGAGAAGTAAATCCCACATGTATTTGCATAACATTCCATTACGTTGGCACCTTGGTAATTCATTGCCATGATGGCAAGTGCAGGACAAATGAGTTAAGCTCAGGCAGTCACCCAACATTTTTCACCAATACTGTCTTAGTCTGTTTTCTGTTGCTTTAACCAAAATACCTGATGCTGGGTATTTTATAAAGAAAAGATTTTTAATTAGATCACAGTTTGGAGACTGAAAGTTCAAGGTTGAGAAGACCCATTTGTTCTACCTCTGGTGAGGCCACCCAAGGCTGCATCACAAAATGGTACAGATACAGAAAGAGAAATGTCTGTGCCCAAAAGGGGCCAACTGCAAGGCCTGTGTTATAGCAACACATTCTCATTAAGAACTCACTCATTCTGGAGCCAGCATGACTTCCTTGTGAGAGCAGAAATGCGACCATCTAATTAACTCTCATTAGGCCCTGCATGTTAAAGTTTCTACCACTCCACTGCGGCCACCCTGAGGAGCCAGCCTTCAATACTTTCAAACCCTAGGAAGTACTAATAGCATCTCAGAGACTTTAGTTCACTGAGTTTTTCCCTTTTGGGTAAAATAATCAGATTGGAATTTAAGGGGATAGTAAGAACATGTCATACTTTTCTGAAAATGTTCAGAAATCAACCTGTCTTCATCAGTGAGAAAGTCATGACTACATTGATGAGCTCCTTCCTGTTTGTCTCCCTTTTCAAGTCACCTCTCGCTCTCTTCCCTTAAACAAATTACTGTGTCTTTCAGGTTAAGTACTTTTGGGTACTGTGTCATTTTCAGGACTCAGCGGTGCTATCGAGTAATTGGTCCATCAGCGTGTTGGGTCTAATTGTATGTGTTAATACCTATTTCTCTCCATGGATGAGCATAACTCCCCCATCCCTGTCCAGGATTCAATGTATTTCTTTGTTTGTATTTATAGCACTGAGGGGACAAGTAAAAACCAGTTTTTTTTAAATTTCCAAGTCAGAAAACAGTATATAAAGGATATAGATATTTTACCTGAGATCGTCCAGGAATATAATGGCACAAACTCTTAACAGGGCTCATTTTATGCTTATGATACAAAATAAGAACCTGTGGTAATTTCACCCTTTCCTTCATCGCATTTGCCTTGGGTGAATATACAGAATTACACACAGGTGAATGAATGGTAAGAGCTTTGAGTCCTGGATTGGGCACAAAAGACCTGGATTGGGCACAAAAGACCTGGCTTCCAGCCTGACTTTGGCATCACCAAACTGTGTGGCATTGGGCAAAATCTTTCAAGCTCTCTGGCCCAAGTGTCCTTTTTTTTTTTTTAAGTAAATGACTCTGCTTGAGTCATTTACTTCCCTATGATTGACATGTGACAGCCATGAGTTAAGTGGGTTCTGAGAGGAATTGACTGAACATCCCATGTCCCAGGGACAATGCCGTTTACCCTTGTCATCCCAACATCATTGTCCAAAGCACCCATTTCCACTTTCAAAGATATTCAAGTTTGAATGATGGGTATGAGTAAACCAAAATGTAGTGGATGCACCCCAACTTCTTAGTCTAATATCGGCAGAACTGCTGAAGTTGCAGTGTAGGTAAGGGAGTTGGCAGTAAGCTTTGAGGCCCACTTCTGAAAAGCACAAACTTTGTGAATACTCCAGAGGTCTCAAACCTGTCATGCCAACTCTACAGCTGAGAGGGAAATCTACGCCATTCACTGGGCTTTGTTTATGGAGCATCTGTTAAATATGTAAGTATATTGAAATACATATCAGTACACATGCACGTTTTCCATTGCCTGCTGCTGATAAGCAGGAGATCACTGGATTCTCTTGATTTGCATCATCCAAAGAGAACATACAACTTGATTCTTTATAAATAGAAGGTAGTGCTATGGAAAAGGGAATTGGTTTTGTTTAAAAAAAAGAAAACTAAAGAAGAGCTCTCTACATTCCCGGGTGGTCAATGAGGGGTCCACTCAGCACAGTACCTGACTGTTCTCCCGCCCCATCTGTGGACTGACCCTTTCCTCGGAGTGAAGGGTCCTTTCTGCAGTACTGTGGCATTTTGATTTTTTCCAAATGACTAGGTGGGTGGCATGTGAGCAAGGCAGTAATCTAACTCACTGTAGCGCTGTCTGAGGACTGCAGTTGTGGAAATTGCCACTGGCCTGACCCTAGATGGTGGAGTTTATGACTTTCTTTTAATCTGGAATATTAGCACAAACCAGCCAGAAGGCTGCGAGCAAGTAGCCTGCCTCAGCCATATCACTTTCCCCTTCCCCATGGTTGATCCTCAGCAGACAAGGGGGATTGAGTGGCTCACTCGGTGCAGAAATCCCTTTAGACTCTCAGATGGAAACGCATGCTGTCTCTCACTCCCTCACAGGACAGCCCAGTCTCTAACTGTCAGGCCACATGATGCTGGGGTCTCGACCTCAAAGCCCCAGAAAATTACCTCACAAAAACTGAAGCGTGAGCAGAACCGGCATGCATTTGTCCAGAATGGCATGAGGAGTTCAGGACATACCGTGGTCCCTCTTCCCCGCTCAGGGTGAGGGAGTGTGGTGTTCTCTTCTGTGTAGATGCAGCCTTCCAGGTTCTCAACACACTGGGCTAAATCTTAGGCCAGAAAAGAAGAGTTTCCAGACAAGGTGATATTCAAGGTCTTCTTTGGGATGAATACACCCTTTTGGGCGCTCATGTGCCCTCACCTTGCAGATGGCATCCTCACATGCTGCTGGGAATCGGGCTCAAGTCCCTGGCACACAAGCTGTCTCTGTCCTAGGAGCATCAACTGCTGTCCTGTGTTCTAACCCACACTTCCAGGCTGTTTGGAAAGTTCTTTAGAAAACACTTAGCTGTGACTAATATGCTGATTTACAAGTTGTAAGCAACTCCTAGTCAAGGAGAAAGGCTGGTGGGAGTCTCTGCGGAGCAGCATAGCACTGCACTGTGCCACGGGATGCTTGAAAGCCATTAACAAGCTGAGGTGACAGACACATGGTTAAAAGGTGAAAAGAGAACCTTGGGGAGATGCACCATTAACATCAGAGAGAAGAGAGAGAGCAAGTGTGAAGTGTAATAGCTTCAGTGGTTCACCCCCTGTGCCAGTGAACTTGTGAAGCATCTGGGTCCAGGAAAGATGGGTCCATTAGGTTTGGACATGAAGTTGCTTGGGTAGGACTGGCAGTGAGATAGAAGAGCCCAGAAATTCTTTATTTGGTCATGACTTGGACAATGGATTCAGAGTTTTATAGGTTTTAAAATATTAACTTCAAGAAAATATTAACCAACTCAAGAGTTGGCATTCACCATGAAAAAGCAAGAGAGATCTCATTTTAATGTCTGCCTGAGGTTCTTCCACAGGCCCTTCCTCATATGCCTCCATCATTGGCTCTTGGGAAAGTCTTCCTTGTGCAATTCTTGTTTTGCTCCAATGCTGCTTCAGTCTGGCTCATTTTCTTAGAGAAACAGAGAGGGGTGGTAGAAAGAACAGTCAACTTGGGTAGATGTGAATTCCTGGGATTTACAGCTGTGCAATTTGGGGCAAAATAATTAACCTCTCACTTTCCTTGTCTGTACAACATAGATAACCATGACCAGGACTCAGGGTATTGTGAGAATTAAGTAATGCTGGGGCAGTGTCTAACACCCACCGATTGGCTTCTAACTTGGAATCTCTTTTGACTCTTCAACATGAATATACATTAAAATAGATGTGAGGTGTGCTGAAGAATAGGAGATGATTTTCATGGGGTACTCAAGGTAAGGGGTACTCAGTGCACATTGTCCTCAGTGCTTGTAGATGAATCCTGAATTTTCCCACCCACAACTCCCTAATGTCTAGCGGTACTAAGATGCCAGGTCTTCACCTGTGAATGGTTACTCTGTCATTGCCCTTGCTTGATATTACTGCCCAAGGTGATCAGAAGAGAGGGTGCCTTTGCGCCTCTGTGTTTCCCACCTCTATTTTCTTCACACTGATTCTGATCTGGGAAATGACACTTGGGATCAACAGGGTTACCATGTCTGGAAACAGCATGTAATTTGGATGTGAGGCAAGCTTTACTGACAAGCTACAACAGAATTTCCACATTCATTCTAGGAAGGGGCAAATAATTTCCCTCCCTGCTTTTTTCCAGTTTACCTATCCTCTGGCATGCAGAATATAGCTACACATTATTTTCTCTGAAAGTATCAGCAGCACTTAAATGAATAATTCTACTGTGTTTTCATTATAAATAGATAATTAAAAAGAAGTCCTGGGAATTTTCACCTGGTATATTGCTTCAATGATATATGAGTTTGAATTTGAAAGTGACCTCCCTGAGAAACACTACTGAGTGAAGGCCAAGGCCAGAAAATAACATATGCACAGGGTTTTTTCTTGTTTGTTCTATTTTTACAAATTATTGCCAATAAAAGAGCAAAGGTGGCAAGGAACTGGTCATGGGGCATCTCACAAATTCGCTGTTCACTGAGTGTAGAACATTCCTACCAAAAAGGTCACATTTCACAAACTATGATTTGTTTTCACAGCCATACCTTTCTTTCAGAAGCAATGGGGTCTCTGGAAATGCAGTTTCTACTTGCACAGGACCTTGTGTTGTCTTGTCATGGTATCGTGTGTCTTCAAGAACATGATGTCACACTTCAGAATCAGTATTCCTTAATGGGCATTTCAACAGCTCTTGGAAGGATATCTTTTGAAGGACAGTGGGTGGCGGAGGGATTAGAGGGGAACAGGACCTTGTGGGAGTGAGACATCTGTTTTTCTTTGGATTCAATCAATCATTTTGGGAACATTGTTTTAAAGTCCCATTCTTTCCCAGGTTCTCAGGTCATCCATATGTGAAATGTAAAAAAACCAAAAAAATTCTTTCTGCTTTCATTTGGGAATATATTATATTATAAACATACAATAGTATGCACACACTCATGTACATCCTGAAGTGAAGCCTTACAAGGAATTCCATTTCTTTTCAAAGAAGGTGACACTATAAAAAAGACTTCTAAAAGTCAATCAGCTAGCATTGCCCATAAGTATCCAATAGTAAATATTTTTGGATGCTGGCTCAACCCTGCCATGGTATCATGAAAGCAGCCACAATGGGCAAGGCTGTGTCCCAATAAAACTTTAATTTTAGGCACAAGATTTTGGATTTCATGTAATTTTCATGTGTTACAAAGTTTTATTCTGCTTTTGATATTTTTTCAGCCATATAAAATGTGAATGTAAATTTGTAGCCTACAAAAACAGGCTATGGGTAGGATTTGGCCTGCAGTCTGTAGAACTCTGCCCTTTGCTCTAAGGAAAGAAAGCTTTATGTATTAAAAAATGCATAAGCTCTTTTTTTCAGTTCAAGTCTTGCATGATGTGAACCATTCACACTTTGAGTTCTCTTTCACAATGTCACTGACAATCCAATAAGGGATCATAAAATTTATCTCTCTCTAGAGGCACAGCCACCTCCCAAAGGAAGGAATTAGAACGTGGGTAAGCACATGACTTGGCAGACATATGAGCTCTACTTACATATAAGCCACAATGTACTACATACAGCAGGAGGGAAGATTTGTGTAAGAGAGAGGATTCTTTTAAAATGATCAGAAGCAGCAGAGTTACACGCTTCTGTTTAATAATCAGAAAGCTGGGCTTATAACTCTTATCAAACAGTTTCAGTGGGTTCTGCATCATTTCGCCAATTTCAACAAACTGTACCAGGGAGGAGAGAGAGTATGTGTATGTTTATTCTCTGTGGAGTTATGGCTGTGTTCTCTTCAAAAGAAGTAGATATGGAAATAGAAGCTTATTTAGTCCAGTCTCCAGTGGGTTCCTGTGACAGGGAAAGGTCCTGCATTTTAGCTCCTGTACCCAGGTGACTGGAATGGAACTGCACAGTGTCTTCCTTCTGGAGATGAAGATTTTTAGTAAGTTAGGATAGGCCCCGTGCTCTGATATAGCTGGGGCTGGAGAGAGGCCTGGGATAGAGGCCCACAATACAGGAAGAGGGAAGCCAGTGTAATGAGAATTTCACCAGGTCAGAGTTGGAAGAGGCCCTTAAAATTTTTCCTTCCCACTTGGAGGAGAGAGACAGTGACCTAGAGAAGAGGTCATGGTTGCCTAAGGCCTCCCAAGACTAGGGAACCAGAGGAAAATGGAAAAACTGAAACGAGGTAGACCACCCCAAGGTTCCTCAGCCACTCTGCACTACACTGGGGAGTGGGAGATTGGAATGGTTCCCTTTAGCCACTATGGACAATGGTGGTGACCCTTAATTTGCCACCCAGTAGGCTCTCTCCAGGCACCTTCATGGAGTGTCTGTTGAACCTGTTCACCAATCAGGGGCCATAGCCAGCCAGGGTGTGGCCATCCAGCTACAAATCAAAGGGCATGGGAGTCTATTCCAAATCCATACCCTTTCTCTACAAAGGGAAATTTTAGCAGAAATTTTCTGCTTGACACTCCAGTGGAGACCCAATTTTGATGAAAAGTTCTTTTGAAGCCTCAACAGGTCCAGTATGATACTGTATAGTCTGACCTCACACTGCTCTGTACCTCTCCTGAACAAGAGTTAAGAGTAGGTACTTAGGCCCTACCCCCACCTACCTCTGCCCACAGGATGCTATCAGGACAAATGGCAAAGGCTTGGGATCAGATCCCTAGCATCCATCTGTACCCCTGCTTTCTCTCTGCAGGCTTCAGGCTCCTTGTTGCAAAAACTTTGGTGGAGTCTGAGTTGTGCCTGGCAGGAGACTCTTCTACATGTTGGGAACTTTTTTCCTGGCTTTGGATTTCAGGCAGCTCTACTAATAAGGTCACACTTTAATGTGGAATGGAAAATAATGCCAGCCTGACAGAGGGAAACACTGACCATGTTGACACATATATCTAGTCTAAGGCATTAACTCCAAAATTCTTCATGTGTAGTGACCAAAACAAAATATAAGACACCACTTCCACTTACTGAGTACCTGCTCCAGGTCAGGGATTTGCATGGGTTTTTCTCATTGAATCCTCCCAAGGACCACATGAGAAAACTGAAGCCAAGAGAGAGGTAAATTTGGCCAAACTTATAAAGCCAGTTAGCCACAGAGCTAGTGTTTGAAGTTAGGACTGTTTGGCTCCAAATTCCCCATTATGCTCAAGGAAAAGGTAAGATAAGTCAACTTCTCATTCAATTAAAAAAAAAAAACTGCCACCACCAAACTCTGTTCTTTCCCTTACTGATTATGTGTTTTTCCCTTAATGAAGTTAAGGACCAACTTAGTAGTAAAACCTCCTTTGCTGCCTCACTGCAGGGGGTGGGATAGGTTTGACTATGCCAAGGAGCCTCAGCAGCCATGGGGAGGTCAAAGGGCACAAGAAACAAAGGAAGACTAGCTTGGGACTTGTCTCCTTTGATTTGGGCTATGTTTGTGCTGCTCAGTGTTTTTGCCTGAACTGGTCATAGGTGGCCAGAGTACATTGCATCTTAGGTCTACAGGCCAACTCCAAGTGCTGTCAGTGAAATATGTTATCATAAGGAGCCTTCTGCCAGCAAAGACCAGATGGACATTTTCAATGTTGATGTAAAACTGTGTGGGGGAGCCACAGAGGAAGCAAGAGAGAGGGATGGCCCTTGCCTTAGGGGTTCATATATATGTGTCCATTGATACCAAATGCCTGGTGCCTCCAGTCTCCTTCCCACTGTCAAAGGGAGCTGGTGAGGAGCTACAGCTGTACTGGGGTCAGCATCAGTGAGGCCCAAGGAGCAGCCTCGAGGCTAGAATTGAGCACTTCATGAACAGGGAAAATGGGAGCGGGCGGGAGAACGTGGTTGTAAGGATCCTATGGGAATGGTTCTATTCCCAGATTTCAATTTATCTTGGGTGGAAAAGGAGTTCCCTTCCAATAGCCCAGCCAAGAATGTTGATGTAATAAGGAAAGGGAATAGAGTTTGATTGTGTGTCACATAGAACTGGGAACAGGCTGTGTAGAGGGACACACTTATCAATTAGGTAATGTCTGCTAATGATTGAGGAACTGTGTTGTTCAGAGCTCCAGCTGTTGACTGGCTAGCATGCATCTGCAATGGCACGGCACCTTGTGGGAAAAGGTTTTTTTAGACTGGATCCTGAGCCCTAAAAGACTGGTATACCCAACAGCATCTCAGACAGAAGGAAATGACAGACATGTGGGCAGGGCACAAGAGGCAGCTGTGGTTAGGATTTTGGTTTCAATCCCAGGAAGTAAAAATATACGTGTACAGAAATGGTACATATAGTCAAATGTTCTTCCCTCTTCCCCACTGTTTTTCTTCCTTTTTTCATTCTTTCTGCCTTTTTCCCCTTTTCTTTCCTTCCTTATTCTTCTCCCTTCCTTCCTTCCCTTTTCTATTTCTTATCTCCTTCCTCTCTTCCTCTTTTTCCCTCTTTTTTCTTCCTCCCTACACTTTCTCCCTCACCCTCTTCCTCTCTTTCTTGTTTCCATTTCTCCTCTCCTCTCTCCTCCCTGCTTCCCTCCTTTTCTTCCTTGAAATACCAACTTTTAATGGTGTTCACAATATATAAAACACTGGATTAGTGTTAAGATAGTAACAGTGTCTTGTCCTGGAGGAAATCATAATTAGAGAGGCAAAATGAACATGTAAAATAATGTGTGATAGAATGTGATGGAAGAATATGGCTTCACCATAGCCAATGCACAAACTTTTTAAAAATGTCTTCATAGGTTTTATTTAATGCTCTTTTTAAAAATAACACATCTTATTTAGGCATAGAAATTTTAGAATATCAACAAAGTAATCCTCAGCCTCACCAACTAATAGTGGAGACATATCTAAAAGAAAATACAACCCAGTACTTGTGGCTCATGCTTGTAATCCTAGCTACTTGGGAGGCTGAGATCTGGAGGACTGAGATTTGAAGCCAGCTTGAGCAAATAGCTCACAAGACCTCATCTCCAAAAATCCCAGAGTAAAATGGACCAGAGTTGTGGTTCAAGGGGTAAAGCACCCACTTTGCAAGTGCAAAATCCTGAGTTCAAACCCCAGTCCTACCAAAAAAAAGAAAATACATATGTCCAACATATGTCTATACATATGCATACATATGTATCTCCATAGATATAGATGTATGTATGAGACAAAAGTGAGATTTTACTGTTTATCCCCTAATGTGCTCTTTTCACTGAGCATACTATTGGTATCCTTCATGGTTAATAAATGTGGATGTAATATTACATGCAATAAAAACAGCATGGTACTAGCACAAAAATAGATATGAAGACCAGTGGAACAAAATAGAGGACCTGGATATGAATCCACACAGCTATGCTCACCTTATTTTTAACAAAAAAGCACCAAAAACATACGATGGAGAAAAGACAGTCTCTTCAACAAACATTGCTGGGAAAAGTGGTTATCTGTCCATAGAAAACTGAAACTAGATCCATGTCTATCATCCTGTACTAGTATCAACTCAAAGTAGATTAAGGACCTTAATATCAGACCTGAAACCCTGAAGTTAGTACAGGAAAGAGCAGAAAATACTCTGGAAGCAATAGGTATAGGGAAGGACTTCCTCAATAGAACTCCAGCAGCCCAGAAACTAAGAGAAAGGATGGCCAAAGGGGCTTCATAAAATTAAAAAGCTTCTGCACAACAAAAGAAATGGTCTCTAAACTGAAGAGACCACCCATAGAGTGGGAGAAAATATTTGCCAGTTATACATCAGACAAAGGGCTGATAACCAGAATATACAGGGAGCTCAAAAAACTAAACTCCCCCAAAATCAATGAACCAACAAAGAAGTGGGCAACAGAACTTTTTCAAAGCAAGAAATCCAAACAGCAAAAAGACACATGAAAAAATGCTCACCATTCCTGGCTATGAAGGAAATGCAAATCAAAACCACACTAAGATTCCACCTCACCCCTAGAATAGCCATCATCAAAAACATCACCAACAACAAATGTTGGTGAGGATTCCGGGGTGTAAGGGTAAGGAACCCTAATACGCTGCTGGTGGGAATGTAAGCTAGTACAACCACTTTGGAAAACAATAAGGAGGCTTCTTAAAAAACTAAACATAGATCTGCCATATGATCCAGCAATAACCACTCCTGGGGATACACCTAAATGAATGCAACTCAGGTTATTCCAGAGGCACCTGCACACCCATGTTTATTGCAACACTATTCACAATAGCCAAGTTATGGAAACAGCCAAGATACCCCACTACTGATGAACGGATTAAGAAAATGTGGTATTTATACACAATGGAATTTTGCTCAGCCACAAAGAAGAATGAAATTATGTCATTCATAAATGATGGAACTGGAGAACATCATCTTAAGAGAAGTTAGCTAGGCTCAGAAGGCCAAAAATTGTATGTTCTCCCTCATATGCAGACTTTAGACCTAAAACAAATGCAGTAATATTATTGGACATGGGTCATATGCTAAGGGGAGAATGTGTACAGGAGGAATAGGGAAAGGTAGGAAACATAAAACTTAAAAGTATTTGACGTGCCCACTGTAGAGGAGCCAATAAAGTAGCCTTAAAACTGACAGAGGCCAATATGGGAAGGTGACCGGGAAGCAGTAAAGAGGTCTGGTAGAGATGAATCAATTCAGGTTGTAATACACATGTGCATGGAAGCAATGCTAGGGATCTCTCTGTATAGCTATTTTAATCTCAAGCTAGCAAAAACACTATGTCTTTCTTATTATTGCTTATGTTTTCTCTTCAAAAAAATTGGAAAAGAGGGGACAACAGGTTCTGCCTGGAAGTGTGGGGGGTGGGGGAGAGAGGGAGGAGGAAGGGGACATGGGGGAGAGATAGGCCAAACAATGTATGCACATATGAATAAATGAATAAACAATAAAAAAATTTGGATGTATTGCACCATTTTTCATTAGTTACATAGCAGTCTATAACATAGATGATCCATAATTAGATCTGTTGATAAGAGTTGATGCTCCCAATTTGGGGATATGACTTTTTTTTAAAGACACAATAACTATCATTGTAACTAAATATTTACATGTTTTTCAGATTCTTTTTTTAAAAGATTATTTATATAGGGTAGCTTTCTAGAAGTAAAAAGTCCAGTACAATTATGTACGTCTTTGAAGGCTTTTTGACATATAATTTCAAGTCTATACTTAAAATTGAAAAAGTCTAAATTATGTTTCCTATTTGTAATATTGCTTATTTTATTTTTCTTAAATTAGAGTTGTTAGATATCTGTCCATGTTTGTTGATCTTTTCAAAGAAGTATTTCTCAATTTTATTATTTTCTAAATCATTGGTTTCTGCTCCCATCTTTAAGAAATTTTCTTATCTTTAAATTGTTTATAGTTTCATCATTTGAATTCATTATTATTTCAATCCTGTATTTTATAAGTTTTTTTAAAAATCAGTGCTATGCTATTCACAATAGCCAAGTTATGGAAACAGCCAAGATGCCCCAGCACTGACGAATGGATTAAGAAAATGTGGTATCTATACACAATGGAATTTTATGCAGCCATGAAGAAGAATGAAATGTTTTCATTCGCTGGTAAATGGATGGAATTGGAGAACATCATTCTGAGTGAGGTTAGCCTGGCTCAAAAAACAAAAAATCGTATGTTCTCCCTCATATGTGGACATTAGATCAAGGGCAAACACAACAAGGGGATTGGACTATGAGCACACGATAAAAGCGAGAGCACACAAGGGAGGGGTGAGGATAGGTAAGACACCTAAAAAACTAGCTAGCATTTGTTGCCCTTAACGCAGAGAAACTAAAGCAGATACCTTAAAAGCAACTGAGGCCAATAGGAAAAGGGGAACAGGTACTAGAAAAAAGGTGAGATCAAAAAGAATTAACCTAGAAGGTAACACACACGCACAGGAAATCAATGTGAGTCAACTCCCTGTATAGCTATCCTTATCTCAACCAGCAAAAACCCTTGTTCCTTCCTATTATTGCTTATACTCTCTCTACAACAAAATTAGAAATAAGGGCAAAATAGTTTCTGCTGGGTATTGAGCGGGGGTGGGGGGGGGAGAGGGAGAGGGCGGAGTGGGTGGTAAGGGAGGGGGTGGGGGCAGGGGGGAGAAATGACCCAAGCCTTGTATGCACATATGAATAATAAAAGAAAAATGAAAAAAAAATCAGTGCTATGAATATTCCTCTCATTATAGCTTTAACCAAATTCCAAACATTTTATATAGCATATTCTTACAAACATTACTTTCTAAATAATTTGTATTGCCTTTTTATTTTCTCTTTGATAAAAGAATTTGAGGAACAAATGTCATTTACCATTTTTAAGAAGTTAATTTTTTAATAACTGTTTTACTACATTGTGGCCAAGAAAATGTCCCATATGTGTATTTAACTTTTGGGAAACTCTGTGGTTCTTGGAGAAGTCTGGTTCCTAATTGGCATTTCATTAATGAAAAGGAGGAGAAGAAAAGTCAAGTTTACATTTCTAATTTTACTTGTTTCTTAAACATTTAAAGGTGACTTATAGTAATTTGTTGTATAGAGTCCCCAAAAACTCATTCTCCTACTCTAACAGAACTCTCAGCCACACAGCCCTAATTCCTTTTATCTTGGTCCCAGTCTCTCTCTGTCTCCTCCCCCGCCCCTTTTCTTTGCTGTGGTTAAAAAAAACACACATTACATATATCATCTTAACCATTTTTAAGTATATAGGTCAGTAATTTTTTTCTTTTATTATTCATATGTGCATACAAGGCTTGGGTCATTTCTCCCCCCTGCCCCCACTCCCTCCCTTACCACCCACTCCACCCCCTCCCTCTCCCCCCGACCCCCTCAATACCCAGAAGAAACTATTTTGCCCTTATTTCTAATTTTGTTGTGGAGAGAGTATAAGCTATAATAGGAAGGAACAAGGGTTTTTGCTGGTTGAGATAAGGATAGCTATACAGGGCATTGACTAACATTGATTTCCTGTGCGTGTGTGTTACCTTCTAGGTTAATTCTTTTTGATCTAACCTTTTCTCTAGTTCCTGGTCCCCTTTTCCTATTGGCCTCAGTTGCTTTTATGGTATCTGCTTTAGTTTCTCTGTGTTAAGGGCAACAAATGCTAGCTAGTTTTTTAGGTGTCTTACCTATCCTCACCCCTCCCTTGTGTGCTCTCGCTTTTATCATGTGCTCAAAGTCCAATCCCCTTGTTGTGTTTGCCCTTGATCTAATGTCCACATATGAGGGAGAACATACGATTTTTGGTCTTTTGGGCCAGGCTATAGGTCAGTAGTTTTAAGTATTGTTGTACAACAGATCTCTAGAAATTTTTTTGTCTTGCAACACTGAAACACTATCACAACTAAACTATTCTAAGATTTTGACTGCTTTAGGTACTTCCTCGGAGTGGAATCATACAATATTCATCTTTTGTGACAAGTTTCTCTTAGCATTAATATCCTCGAGATTCACCCATGTGGTTGCATGTGACAGGACTTCCTTCCTCTTTAAGGTCATATAATATTCTGTTGTATGTATATACCACTTTCTGCTTAGCCAATCTTTTTGCCAAATACAATGTGGCACAACACATTCCTGACATATCAAATCTTACTATATCCCATTCTATGTGGAATATAGGGTTTTAGCTTTGATTTTCTCCCTCAAATCTGACCATGAAGCTGTCATCCATCTTTAGAAAGTGAAGGAGGAGAAAGAAACTAAGTGGCTAGATGAGGGGAAAGACTGTGTCACTTCATCCACTGGTAATTTTTGACTCTTCATATTACTTTTGGTTACTTCATACTACTACCTTCAGTTTGAAGACAATCATGGGTTACACTTTTGATTCAAGTTTTTGATTTTTCTATTCTATATGAAACCATTGACCTATTATTAAAGTTTAATGTACTTACATTTATTGTTATAATTTATGTATTTCATCTTAGATCTTCCTTTCTCTTTTGTGATTTCTGGTTTTTATACTTCCATATTTTCTTTTATTTTGTAATGAAGAATTTCTTTTATCATGCTTAGTGTGTATTCTATCTTTAATTCCAATAGTTATTATCATGAAATTGTTGAAAAGCATTGATTATTTCAAAAAGGTGAGTGCAGTTTAGACTCAGTTCAGGCTGCAGATAGCCTGTGTGAACTACTTGGGCTATATGCTTTATTTAGCTATGACTGATTCTTGGACTGATTTCTCCTCTCAAGTGTGTGGTTGAAAGGTAGATTGAAATTCATAGCTTATCCTAGCTTCTAGTACTTCCCATGCCTTAAGTGAAGCATCATTGCCATATTACAACAGCATTCTTTCCTGCACTGTGTCCTCCTCCACAAGGCAATGGATTGACTTTTTAACAAGAAATGCCCTCCTGGATGACTCTTTCTCAGGCACCATTCTTCTTGGTTTCATGTTAAAGAGCAAAGTATGGCCCCTTACCTTCTGAGAGGAAAGACATCATCATGAACTGAGTCTCAATTTGACTTAATAGTTAATCCTCATAAGGACCTATGGTAGGTTTTCAGGCCTCTCCACCAGGCGTCTTTATATAGGGCATAACCTGGATGCCCAGCCACAGTGGCCCTCATGAGGTGCTCTCTTCCAGGAAGTCTGCACAACAGACGTATCCTGCCCTTGTGGATTGATTCATGCTTCCTGTATCAGCAAGGAGACTGAGCTGTAGCACATTAAATATTTACAATTATCAGAGAAAAGACAGCACACAAAGCTGATCCAAGATAAGAATACAGTTTTAAAATATTTATAATGAACACATCTTGCTCCTTCTGGTTCTTCTCTTGGGCATGACATTTTAGGTCTCTGATCTCTATATTCTCTTCTCTTTCCAGATCCCCTACAGTTTTGAAAATATCTAACCAAGCCTCACAACTAAATCTGAACACTATTATATTGGCGAGGAACATTTGGGGAATTTGACTACTGGACCCCCAAGCAAGATGGCCTGTCTCACAGTCTCTTAGCTAATGTGTCTCCTACCTATCCCTGAATTGAGTTTATGGGTGATCTATCTATCTTGCTTGGAACACTGGCCGGAGAAGAAAATGGCAGGCTACTGAACCTCTACTAACCAGAACCAACTTGCACTGGTTTCATGAATATTCAAAATTATCATAGATACCAGAGTTAATATGGCACTATGAATATACTGTTTTCTGATTCCTTTCATTAATTCAACTCTAAACATTAGCACATGTTATTACACTGAGACACAGTACTTCATTGTGTTTGGTTTTATCTGGATTCTTCGGAAGATTCCCCCTCTATCCTTCCAGTGACCAAAAACAATGGGATTGTAACTTGAATATATTCTATTGGTAAAGGCAAAGAGAGAAAAGTGTTAGAGAAAAAAACACAGGGAAGGTCATTTGGTCCTTTGTTTAATTATAAAGAATGCAAAAGAAGCATCAACTGTGAAGTGTTTGACTATCCAGAAAGATTAAAGACCTCCAGCATGTGGGATGGGGTGTCAGGGAATTATCTGGGATCACAGACATTTTATTTGATGGGTGCCATGTTTGACCTTGAAGCGCGAGGCTGGCACTCCTCATCCTGGGGATCTCCTGACGTCCTTGCTCTCTGGCGGTATCTGCCCCAGGGCCTCTGAGGGCCTCGGCTGGAGTATGAGGCTGTGCACGTTTCTGGTGTGTATTTATATCGAGGTGGCTGTGTTGCCAAGGAGCTCTGAGAGAAAGCAGAGCGGAGATAACTTCTAATCCACCTTTCTGTGATAATGTGGCGCAAAGTGAAGAGACCCAGGGCTCCATCCTTTGGTCTGGCATTGCCCTGGGAGGGGCGGGCCCTTGGGGTGTTTGTAGCAAACCCAGCAGGCACTGGGGTTAGCTTTTGTACTGGAAAATGCTGATGACTATGCCAGAGTGCAACTGTGCATGCAGCAGCAAATAGAGAAGAGCAGGATGGAAGAGGAGAGGAATAGAAACAAAATGTAGTTTAGATAACAAGAAAAATATCAGAGTGATCTACTGTTCATGAAATTTGAACAGCTGGAGAATTAGAAGCTGGGAGCAGTGGAACTTTCAAAGAGCTATGAAGGGACTGGGAGTAGAAAGAGGAAGTTCCCTGCCCAGGATCACAGGGGGAGCTGGCAACAGAGAGGCTATGGATCCAGCCCAGGGCTCTTTACATTGCATCCTACATGATGAGTGGATGGGTTCCTCTCATATTCTTATAGGATAACGGGTATGGAATCTGTTAGGATTCTTCCTAAACAGGAAGGGGTTCTTTCCCTGTCTGCACTGAGCTGTCATGCAAGAAAATCAGTGATGACTGCCCCAATGGGTCATGAGTTCTACTGTCAGAAGATGAGTGGAAGAACCTGGAGCTGTGCCTAAGGGTGAAATCAGAAGAGAGAGGGGGTTCAGTCCATCTTATGCACAAAGGTTGTGTGTTAAGATAAAATATGATGGGATGGATACAGCAATATACTGGGCATCAAACTTGACCTTGCATCCTAGCCTCACTGTTATTTGACCTTGAGCAACTCATTTAAGTTTTGGGTACCTCTGTTTCCTCACTTTAAAATGAAGTAAGGATACTGTTACAGTCAGAATGTTTGTGTCCCTGCAAAATTCATGTATTGACATCTAATCACCAATGTGATGATATTAGGGATGGGGCCTTTGAGATAAGATCACAAAGATGGAGTTCTCACAAATGGAGTTAGTGCTGTAATAAGAAAGGCCTTAGAGAACTGCTTTTTCTCTTCTACTGTGTGAGGACATAGTAAGAAGATGTTGTCTGTGAACCAGGAAGAGAGCCCTCTCCATGCCAAATCTACCAGTGCCTTAATCTTGGACTTTCCAGCCTCCAGAACCGTGAGAAATAAATTTCTGTTGTTTATAAGCTACTCTGTCTATGGTATTTTGTTATAATAGCCTGGATGGACTCAGACAGTCAACTTCTTCATAGACTTGTGAGACTCATGTAAGAGAACAGACATGAATATCACTTTTGAAAATGTGTTGCAACTAAGAGTTTTAATTCCTGAGGAATTGCTTTTCCATTAATAAGCATTAACAGCTGGTCATTTTTACATCCTTATCATTCTTATCTTTTCCTACCTCCTGAGATAATTTATCCACTTCTGTCAGCCTGGAATGGAATGGAGAGATGGGCTGAGGTTTATTAAAGTAGATTGATTAGTGCAGTTGGCTAGTTCTGTATCTTTTCTCAATACAGGTATGGGCTTATGAGACCCTGGAAGGTACCTCCAAGCAGCAGGTCTTCCTTATTGGTCCCTAAACAGGCTGTCCTCCAGATGGACTGGAGAGCTGGGGAAGCCTCAGAGCTTTTGCTTAGGTTTCTGATGTCTCTATCATTTTATGGTACAAAACCTCCTGGGATAGAATGATCTTCTCCATAAGAAATTTAACACAAAGTCAGTGAAATAAGAAAAACAATACAAAAACAATTCACAACAAAAAAAGTAGCCACACTGACAAAGCAGTACCAATTAGACATAGAACTCAGCTCCTCTGGGCTTGAAATCCCAACATCTGAAGTCATTTCTCAGCAGTATTGGATTTATAAGGAAAGAACTGATAACACAGTTTAATCTAGGCCCAACAACAATTCGCCATGATCCTTCACAGGCCCTGAGAGGTTCTGTGTTTTGTTTTGTATGGAGCATATTAACTGAGAACTCTGACCATAACATGCCCCTGAGATGTTCTGGTTCCAGGATTTGTGAGATTCCTCTGGTTCATCTGGCCAATGGCCAAGGTCAGACTGTGATACCAGCAGGAAATCCCCCCTGATCTGTGGCAGCATTGTCCTATAAGCAAGCAGATGGAGGAGTTTATCACTAGGGCCTCCTGGGTGAACAGAGACCCTGAAATTTGACTTTGGGCCTGGTAAGCAATGGGGGTTGAAACTCGGCTATCAGAAGTTTTTCCCTATATGGAGAATAACTTTTCACTTTATCCACATTCCTAAAAGCTCCCATGTTCAAACTTTGACCAAGTTTCAAAGACCTTGTCTCATGAGTCCATTTTAGTCAATCAATACTTAATGAGTGCCTACTATGTGTTCACAGGGGTCTTACTTTATTTTGAATTGTTATAAAACTGAGGAAGGTCTTTGTTTGGGTTGGTTTCCATATTAAAGGAAAGCAGATTAAGGGCAGCAATGTCATGGGCTCTGGTCTTCAGTGCTCTAGGAACGGTACTTCAGGCAGGGTTGAGGGAACAAGTGACAAAGTACATAAGACCCAGTTCCACCATCTGGAGAAGAACTGGTAAGAACAGGCCACTCAAGATGTCAGGGCTACAAAGGGGTCTAGTGTGAGGCTTTCACATCAATGGAGGATTTGAATGCAGGATAAGAAGTCGGCTCTG